>NC_137189.1:34787310-34931364 GCF_960531495.2 Zeus faber | reverse complement strand
AATGGGCAGCGCCACGTCACAAGGCAATGTAGTAGCAGAGGTGTAGTAGCAGATCGAGAATCATGAGGGATCCTCACCACCCCAACAAGAGACTGTTCCAGCTGCTGCGGTCGGGCAATCGCCTCCACAGTCACGCAGTGAGGACAGAGAGACTGAGATATATATTTAACTTAAACAACAATATTAACTATGTCGCAGTTGAAAGGACATTTTCTTTGTTAACAACAGGTATCAAATTAATCTAGTGTCAAGCTATCACTTTTTAATATCAAGGAACCCCAATTTCAAGACAGGGAGCCACAATCTGTGATTTTTTTATTGTTAGATAGGATTTATTCCACTCAAAAGTGACATCATCAAACTATTAACAGATCTTTTCACTACCTTAAAGTTGTGTTTCCATAGCAGCCCAAGTCCCCAATCCCCAAATCGTCCACCATGATCAGGACAAAGTTGGGTCTGTCCTGGTCTGAATGGGAGCTCTGAGCTGCTCCCAGCAGCAGCAGAAGCAGCAGAGAGTATTGAGGAAGAGACTCCATGTAACCTGAGAACAGAGCAAACTGCTGCTTTAGAAAGAAACGCACCAAGAAGTTTGGCAACAAGCTGTGTCTGCCTTGCACAACTTTTAAGGAAAACTCTGACTCCAAAGTGCAAGGACGTGCGTGGTGTGGGTGGGAGGATGAACTATCACACCCACCCACCATAGGTGGGTGGGTGTGATAGTTCATCCTCCATGTAGGAGCTGGAACAAATGCTCTCCACACCATGTCCATTGTGTGCAAATGCAATGGTGTGCAGTGGTGCAAGAAATATCTATGTATTTTTTAAAACGTAAGTAACTCAACAAGTTTGACCCTATTTGTTTTGCCTTCTGCCAAAAACTACAGCTAGAAGTTGCTCGCGAACGACACGGTGACGGAACCCAAAGAACTGGTGGAAATTGTTCAGAACCGTTTCCTCCAGTTCTTTCAGTTCCTTCGATTCGTTCATTAATTCCCTGATTGGTTATTTTAGTCAGGAAACCCTTATTTCAGTCTGTGTGCTGCAAACTGTACTGTACAGACATTACACATGTATGAACCCACCTTCACTTGGCAACATTGACATTTAAGTCAAAGTAAAATCTTTGTCAGGTTAAATTGTTCATTAAAATATTTTTAGTTTATATTTTTATTTTATATAGTTGTGGACTTAAATGCCATATTAATTCAAACTTTTAGACAGACAGACTTTCGTATTTTGCACGATGAGTGGCAACTTATTTTTCCCTTTGATTGCTTAACAGAGCAAGAATAAATCATCACCAATAATAGAGGATATCATTTTTTATCTACTTTGAACAAGGCCTAATGTGATTTATGTTAGGCTACGTGCGTCAAAAGTAGGATGACCACATTTTCAAACCCCCAAACTGGGACCACTTTTAAAGGTACAATATGTACCTTCTGCAATATGTAACTTCTGGTACAATATGTTACTTATATAACTGCTGGTATATTATCAGCATGGTCTCTCAATCTCGCAATCAAAACAATAACAAACAAGATGGCGTCCAATGACATCAGAAGTAGCATGGGATCTTGGGGTAGTCGTCATTTGACACGTGTCTGTTTACGGGGACAATTTCCGCAACAGAACACGCAGCAAAATGCAATGAATGATCGTGCACCACCTAACAATAGTTAGTAGAGTAGTAGAAGAGCAATACAAACAATATAATGGAGTAGAAAAAGGTCTTGAAAAAGAGGTCACGTCGAGATCTCTGATGTTACATCCAATGGTCACCGGAAGTTATAGCAGTAGAGGGTTTAAAGGGAATAGACACCATGACAGGCGACCTAATGAAATGGTCCGTTACCAACATTAAAATAACATTAAAATGATGGATTTCTTTGGGTTTGAAATTTGTTGTAAACATTTGGGATAATGTAAGTACACAACTCAAAATATATACAGTATAACTCAAATCTAGTCATTTTAGACAATTTAATGCGGAAAAGTTGCATATTGTACCTTTAAGTGTATCGCATGTTCATGCACGAGTACATGTAGGCGCTTTTGCATACGCCATACAGAGGGTGTTTTCATCAGGATGGGGAACAATTATTATTATTATTATTACTATTCTATTTTTACCCATCAATGATAATTTCATTATTATTGATGGGTAGATTAATTTAACAGTTAATTTCATTAAAAACCCATCAATAATAATTTTTTTGTTAATGAAAAAAAATGGCGTCAGTAGTCCATGGATGTCATGGATCCGCGGCGCTAATATACAAGATTAATAAAATTTGTAGTGTATAGTACTTGTAGTGTCAAGTACAGATATAGTCGTGATTGGACTTTAACTAAAGGGTTATAAGACACAAACAATTAACCATACAACAACCATACACTTAACCAAGTCACAAAGTGACAGGTATTATTTGATTACTCTTAAACTTTATTATGTTTGAAAAAAGAGCAAGTTCTACAAAATAAAAACCCAGTAACACCAATGACAGAATTTATAGACATTCCTCAGATCAATGGATACAAACTTCCTGAATTATAAATACTGGTAACAATAACCATAATCATTTTCATAATACAAGGAAGATGAATTTATTGTGTATTTGTTTTGAAATATTTACATTATATATTGCCACATTTATTTATCTATTTTTTTATTTATACATTTATTGACACATTTATAACTCAGTACAAACCAACCAGGTGGCATCGCCCTGTGCGGCGAACTGTGGTTCACATTTATTCCCATCGGTCTATATTTCAAGCAGAAATTAGTGAAATAGTGGAATAGAAGAGTGGAGTATAGTGGAATCGTAGGAACTCAAAAATTTGTAACTGCAACCTGTAATAGGTGCCTAATAAGACATTTACGTTTACATTTACATTTACATTTAGTCATTTAGCAGACGCTTTTATCCAAAGCGACTTACAAGGGAGAATAACATTCAAGCTACATTGCGACAGAGATTAGTGTAACAACAACATTAGTGTAACAATAAATACTGCTAGGTAGTGCTAAGTAATTGTAGGTCAGGACAGGAGGTACTCACTGAAGAGCTGGGTCTTCAAGTGCTTCTTAAAGACAGAGAGGGAGGTCCCCGCTCTGGTCATTTTTGGCAGCTCGTTCCACCAACGTGGAACTACAAATGAGAATAGCCTGGATTGCCGTGGCTGTATGGCCGGCAGAGCCAGGCGACGCTCATTTGAGGAGCGCAGCATCCGGGGGGCAACATGTGCTCTTACAAGAGCATTTAAGTAGGCGGGAGCATTCCCAGCAATCACTCTGTAGGCCAGCGTAAGAGACTTGAACTTGATGCGGGCGGCTACAGGTAACCAGTGGAGCTCGATGAGCAGCGGAGTGACATGTGCCCTCTTTGGCTGGTTGAACACCAGTCGCACCGCCGCACTGACCACACTGGACCGTGTGTATTGCTGCCTGCAACTATATTTTTGACCGGGACGTCTGGTCACCATAGTTAAAAGTCTCATGCGCTGTGGTACATCATAGTCAGGCGCAAACTAATTCAATTTAACAATGTCCAAACAATGACAGATGACGTCAAACTCACAATAACTGAAGGTATTGGAAGGGTAGGAAGGGTATAATCGTGGTATAATTTTGTGGGTATTTTGTCAGGTCCTGGGTTCGATTCCCGCCTGGGGCGCTGTTGGCACCGTGGTCCGGTGGGTTATCTCCCAAATAGGAGCCTCTCTGTGTGGAGTTTGCATGTTCTCCCCGTGCTCACATGGGGTTTCCTCCACCTACCATCAGTAAGGACCCCCACCCAAAACATGCACACATCATCATCTGACCAGCAATTGACACTTGTTACAAGGTCCCCGGGCGCGTCGACGAATGCTGCCCACTGCTCCTGGCTGCCCCCCCGGAGGAAGGACAAGCCAGGATGGGTTAAATGACGAGGCGTCAATTCACTGGTCACCATCCAAAGCATGTGCATGTGTGTGTGTGTGTGTTTATGCATGTAGTGTGGTCTGTTGCGTGACAATTAAAGATTCTTCTTTCATCTTCAACAGAGCCTGTGTGGGGATCACGCGTTTGCATACTTTTATTTGTGAAATGGTACATCTGTGTTGTGTACAAAGCTGCAATAAAAGCAAAAAAAGTTGAGCACGAGGCTAGATTTTTTGAAGCTTCCCACTTGGAAAAAAAGGCTCTGGACAGCAGGTAGAGGACATAAACAAAGAGGCGCAGAGCCCTCGCTTTCGCACTGATATCTCCGTTCATGTTGGTTTGCTGTCGCCATTTTCATCAAAGTAAGTCAGAGAGATTCATCGTTCCTAAAGCTGCTGTTTTTTTTCGTCTTCTAAAGTAGCTTGCGTTAACGTTATATGCACGCGTTGTTTTGGTTCGGCCACACTAGTGACGTTAAAACGCAGACACCCAGGTAGGGCGGTGGAAATGGGTTCATCTTAAAAAGCTTTTCATGTCATCGCAGGTTGACCTGCACGAGAGATGATGGGAGACTGGTCACCAGGTTAAGGTTCAATGGTTAATTTATCTGAATTCTGTGCACTAAAACCTCATAGATCATTCACTTTTCCAACATTATATGTTTCAGAACAAACATGTTTTAATAGCATAACACCATAAAGCCATAAGACTTTTTGTGTCAGTAAGAAGGACACCGTTTTCTGATTGAAGAGGATTCAAGAGGTTTATTTGCCACATACATATACACACGTTCATACATATATGCAGTGAAATGTCTTTGCAACGCACCCGGTGGTTATGCACAATAGTTACTCAACCAAACATAATAGTTGACCTAATTCCTACATAGCAACTAACTGAAACTAGAGGAGGTTTGTACTGTGATGAAACCAGAAACAAGTAACATGAGCAGCATCAAGATAAGACGCACGTTATCAATCACACACCGGGGGAAACTCACTTGTAACAGCAGCTCAAGAGTCAAAGTCAAAGGACAAGAGTGATAAAGAACAAAAAAAAGTCAAATAAAATGTAAATAAAATAAAAACTATATACGCACTGGCTTTCGCTTATACAGATATCACCATGATGGATAACCTCACAGGGTAATTGGAAACATGTTTGTAATACATACATGGTGTGTAGGATACTACAAATGTAAAATATTGCGCCGTAAAGTCTATCATGGCACTGGGACTGGATCACAGTATAAAAATATAATAGCAGTTTAAAATTATATGTATATATATATATATATATATATATATATAGCCGCATGTTGGGGAATAGAGGTGGGGTGGTGATTTCCCAGCATGCTTTGTTTATTTTGTGTTTTGGGCTTGTCGGGGAAAGGGATTGTCTAACGTGTTCTTAGTTACAGTAATGTTAATTGTTATGCTGTTGTTAGTGTAAGTTAGCCATGTTACATGTGTTATGATAGATTATTACTTTTAATGCGTTGCGATTATGTTTTGATTGTTGCACCAGGAGTGTGAGTGTGTGTGCCTTAGTGACCTGCCTGCCGTGCTATATGTAGCAAGATAATTGCAATTGTGATTATGAACTACATTCATGTGTAGAGATATATATACCTTCATATAATATGTATGTATTACATTATATCAACAAAAGAAACTACAGCTAGAAATGAGATTGCGTGGAACAAGGAAAACAGCTGCAGCTGTCTTCTTTGGCAGGTGCACGCCGTAGCCCTGCAGGGCTTGGACGGGACCGCACAGTCGTGCCGTCCTGGATGTCACCGTGTCGCCCTGGCTCTTCCAGGCCGCCGTCTTCCCCTCCCTGCACTTCATTGCTTGCCGTGTTCGTTCTTGTTGCAGATGCAGTTTGCCGTTCTCGAACGGCAAATCGATCCCGGAATCGTCACGAAACGCAGTCAACTGCCCTCGGGCGCTCGGCAACCAAACCCCACGAAATGGCAACGAAGTGTCGAACTCGTTTTCGCAGGCTTGCGCGCCGGCAGACTCCCTGCGCGGACTTCGCTCTGAACGAATCCACGGCGAGAACGAGTCGTTCGCGAGCGTCGTCGGCGAACTCGTCTTTTTTTTTTTTTTTTTTTTTTCGTTCCAGTGAACCGAATCAAAAGACGCGCGTCCCAGAGGAGAGGGGTCGAAACGGCCACCGCCAAAAGAAGGCAGGTGAAGCTTGCCTGTCAGTCGCTGCTTCTTGTTCTTCGTCTTCTTCTTCTTCCTCCTCTTCGGGCTTTATTGGCGGTTGGCAGAGCAGCTTTGAGGTGCCTTACCGCCACCAGCTGGACTTTCCCCCCCAGCAGGAGTCCCTGTGCCCCTCCAGAGGAGCACAGAGTGCGGTGTCCTGGAGCACGATGCGACTCTTTTACTCCCTCTGCCTCTTCTGGCTCCCGCTTTCGGTCGGCTTCCCTCCCCCCGGGGCCACACGGAAAAGTCCAGACTGCGGTGACTGCAGCACGCCGCTCCACCACCTGTGGAGGCTGAGCTCTACACCCGTTCCTACCCGTTGGTAGAGAAGGGGAGAAGACTATAGATTATTTTTTTTTGAATCAAGGTATTTATTGTATTTGGTTGCAGAGTGGCACAGTGCATTTGCACTGCCGCCTCACAGCAAGAAGATCCTGGGTTTATGTCGTAGATGGATGTACGTTGTCATCGTCCCATTGAAGTTGTAAATAATCGATTCCAGAGCCATCGATCAACGCGGCTTTGAACGAATAGATTGGTCGTCCATCCATTCCATGCTCGACCCGGCAGTTCACTGTCACACACGCGCGCGCACACACACACACACACACGGAAGAATCCCTTTATAAAGTCCTTTGACGTCTCTCTCACGCTCGCAGTCAACTGAAGCGTTTGTGGGGGGGGGGGGGGGGGTAAAACCTGCAGAGCCCACTTTGGTTGCCAGGTATGCATTTCAAAAAACATGGATTTATGGATGGATGGACCGATGGACGGACAGATCTGACCTGGCACTGAACCGTCGTTGAGTCAATGCTTAAATACCCCTCGCCCTGCGGTGGAATCGTGCTTTAATCATCAGGCGGGCCATCACAGATCACAGCACAGATCACATGCATGAAACAGCGCTGATCAGGTGCTGTACGCTCATCATCTTGATGTCTAATCAACACGGAGGAAGGAAAAGAAAACAGACCCGTGTCCTGAACATCATGAGCACCCAATCACTGTCGATATTGTGCTTTGAAAAACACTGACCTCTAGGCTGGATATTTAAATTCAAAGTGAAAGAGTTTTATCATCAAACGCACTGTATAACACAGGGTCGTTCTGATCAGTGAAATTCAATTCTTGTGACAGGGCAAGCGCCTACCACGTAGAAGAAATTGAAAGAAGGTAATCAACTGTTGAAAAGAGTCAGCAAATGAGAGCAAGACCAGCGAAAATATGGCAAGAATAGCAAAAAATTATACATAATAAAAAAATGATAATAATAATAATAATAATGAAACACTAGCATTACCAAGAAATGTAAAAATGGGGAATATATAATATGTATCCTGATGGTTGTAGACACACAGCGAGTATGATCGGAGAATAAGACTATAAATATTAAATATTATAATATAAAGTGGAGGTGTGCCGATGAATATATACATTAGACTGGGTAATTTACAATGAATGTACAAATGAAGAATTGTTCATGTGTCATCCATACGATCAGTAGCTTATTATTGCTGGTAAAGAAGACTGATGGCTTCGTGTCTGATAGTCAGACACTATAGACACTACAGATACTATCAGCATCTGATAGTATCTGATCCCTTAATGTTTTTTATTTTGTTTTTTTTCCTTCCAAGGCCTCTTCAAAGGCATTTTCAGTGACAGGCTTCTCAATCACGAGAGACTCTCTCCCCCCTCCTCTCTCTCCCTCTCTCCCCTTCTGCTGCTGAATCAGGGCTGCATCACTCCGCACCCAGGGGCCGCCTGACACAGGACTCGCGTTCTCGCATGAATGTCAATGAGGCCTGTTTACTGAGGAGCACTTTCGAATTTAGAAGCTCCGATTGATGATGATTGTGTGTGTGTGTGTGTGTGTGTGTGTGTGTGTGTGTGTGTGTGTGTGTGTGTGTGTGTGTGTGTGTGTGTGTGTGTGTGTGTGGTTAATCACTAATTAACCAATGTTTGCTATTTTTCGACACAGGCCTTATTAGAATGTTGGTTCCCATCATTTATTACTCTGGAGGTCGGTTGCTTCACTGCTCAGTTTTCAAAAATGCCTTTCAAAGGCTGAAACGTTTGCCCCGTAGGACTGCATATAAGCACAGTGAGACGTTGAACCAGAGTGGAACTTGTCTTTTACCAGCAGGGGTTCTCAAACCTTTTCAAACGAAGGACCTGTTGGAGAATTTTCACCGCGTGGTCAGTGAGGTTAATCTGCCCGCGACAGGAAAACAAAACGAAGAGCATTAAAGAAATGTATTCTGTCGAATAAAAAGAAAGATACAGACATGCTTCAGGATGGCGGTCTGGTCAGCCTGCCCCTGCTTCACTTGAAGAGGCCTTTCGAGACATGAGAGGTTGTGTCCCATTCTGAGACCATCTGCGGTTGGCTCTCGCCTTTAGTAACAACAGAACATGTTTTGACAAAGAAAAACATTGAACACTGTCAGTTCCCGGGAAAGTGTACATTCGGTGTTAATGTAGCTGGTCTGGCCTGACACTCCATTTTGTGTTTATGAATGGTGAAGAATGAGACAAGGACAACTGCTGCCTTGTCAGCCGGGGGGGTGGGGTCATCGTCGGAGGCTGTGTTAACCCAGCAGCAACATTTTTTGTATTTTATGAATTAATATTAATTTTAAAATGTGAACATGAACATCATAGAAATGTGCACTTTGTCTATGAAAATAAATTAAATTATCAATAAACACATTTACAGAACAAAATAGCAAAGAGGGAGCTCACATACCTGTGTAAAACACAATAATATCAGTACAGCAACTAAAATGACTGGGTTTCTACATGCAAACCTTTAAAGGAGAAAGGGAAAGAATAGTGGACGCATGAGAAACCATTTCCATGCTCTGTTAGCCGAGCTTGAGATCGGTAAACTAGCATGTTACACAAAAGTGCTGTACACAATAAAAAAAAAAATATATATACATGCTGAAATAAACATTTTGACAAGAACAGCATTTGTGGCCTGTATAAAGTCAGATTTGCGCCTCTGTTTAGCGATTTTACGACATTCTAACACACCATTGACCAGAGAACTCATATAATTCTACCTCTCTCAAGCAGGGCCTGTAGCCAACTGAGGAGAACTGTGTGAATCTACAGGAAGGAGCATGGCCAAAATGTCAAACGTCACACAACAAAAATACAATTAACAAAATAAAAGCTCCCCCCAAAAAATATACAATAAAACAAGTATATACAAGGAAAATAATAATACAATGTGAACAGAAATGGATTATTGGTGAAATATAAACCTCTGGAAAAACACCCCCAGGGGTGCCCGAGAGGGGGGGGGGTGAGCACCCCAACAGGACGGATCTAAGAACGACGACCCAGGACAATGGAACAACGACGACGAAAGTACAGTGCATCTGCGGTAAAACCTGTAAGAATCAGAAGGGTTTAAAGATACATCAAGGCAGAATGAAGTGTTTGGCAGCGGCAACAACGACACAAGGCACAGAAGTCACTTATGGTCAGACGCAGGAGGAGCCAGGCCTATAGGCAACCCACAGTGGCCAGAGCCTCCTAGTGTCGCCTGCACCCGCTGCCAACAGCTCACATGCCACCCTAAGCCCCCAAGAAACAGCATCATCTCCCAACAACCCACAGAGCCTCCAAAGCCAGCAAGCTATGACAACTGGCTGCGCACCTTCGGCCAGACCGAGGATCCAGTGTCCCCAATCCTCGAAGAGAACTGAGTGGCAGTAGTTTGATAAGGATGTAGATCGGGTCCTGGAAGCGACAGCCAAGGGGGATGTGGACCGTCGGCTGAAAACGATGACCACCCTCATAGTGAACATCGCGGCTGAGCAATTTGGAACCGAGGCACCCAAGCCCATGCCATCGGCCTATGCTCTGAACCACAGAGCGAGGAAAATCCAGAGCCTTAGGGAAGAGCTCAAGCTGCTAAAGAGGCAGTACAAGACAGCAGGGGACGTTGAGAGAGCTGGCCTAGCGGACCTGAAAGCAGTTCTAAGGAAGCAACTCTTGACCCTGCGGAGGGCAGAGTTCCATAGGAAGAGGCGGAAAGAGAGAGCCAGAAAGCGGGCTGCTTTCCTGGCCAATCCCTTCAAGTTGACCAAGCAGCTTCTTGGTCAAAAAAGGACTGGCCGCCTAACCTGCTCAAGGATATCATTAACAACCACCTCAAGGCCACGTACAGTGACCCGATCAGAGAACAACCGCTAGGTCCATGCGAAGCACTGACAACACCACCAGAGCCTTCAGTGGACTTCAACCTGAAAGAGCCCTGCCTAAGTGAAGGGGAGGAAGTGGTGCAGAGAGCAAGATCAAGCTCAGCACCAGGCCCAAGCGGAGTGCCGTATAAGGTGCGTAAGAACTGCCCGAAGCTACGGCATCGGCTTTGGAGGGCCCTGAAGGTGATCTGGAGGACAGGGAAGATAGCCTAGTCATGGAGGTATGCTGAGGGAGTGTACATACCGAAAGATGAGAAGTCTGAGAACATCGACCAGTTTCGTGTCATCTCCTTGCTCAGTGTGGAGAGCAAAATCTTCTTCAGCATCGTAGCCAAGAGACTCTCCAACTTCCTGTTGAGCAACAGGTACATCAACACGTCAGTGCAGAAGGGAGGAATACCAGGAGTTCCTGGCTGCCTGGAACTGACAGGTGTGGTAACCCAGCTCATCAGGGAGGCAAGAGAAGGCGGGGGGGACCTGGCTGTGCTATGGCTGGATCTGGAACGCCTATGGCTCGATACCCCACAAGCTGGTGGAGGTCGCACTGGAGAAACACCATGTTCCCCAGAAGGTGAAACACCTCATCCTGGACTACTACAGCAGGTTCAGTTTGAGAGTCTCGACATCCATACGACATCTGACTGGCACCAGCTGGAAGTGGGCATAATCACTGGATGCACAATCTCAGTGACCCTCTTCGCACTGGCAATTAACATGCTGGTCAAGGCAGCGGAACCAGAATGCAGAGGCCCCCTCAGCTCAGTCAGGGAGGAGTTCATTGTGGAACGGGTACGGGAACACCTGCAGTACTCTGGATCCAGAGATGCCAAAGTGTCTGGAGCAGGGATTGTTGTGAGGGCAGGGAAGAAGTGGAGGGCAGCCGATGCAGTACAGGAAGCAGAAACACGACTGAAGCACAAGGCTATCCTAGGAACAGTGGCACAAGGCAGAGCTGGACCTGGGAGCCTTACAGCAACCCAATATGACTGTGCCTTTGAAGGGAGAGGCAGAGGTTGGTGCAGGAGGAGGTGCGAACTTCAGTCGAGGGAGAGCGAACCAGCAGAGCAGTGGCCATGCGGCAGCAAGGCGCGTGGATGAGGTGGGAGCAGGCAATGGAGCGGAGTGTCACCTGGAAGGATATCTGGCAGTGGAACCCCCAGAGGATGAAGTTCTTGATCCAGGGGGTCTATGATGTCCTCCCAAGCCCATCCAACCTGTGCATATGGGGCAAAATAGAAACACCTGTATGTCCCCTGTGTTCCAAAACAGGGACACTGGAACACATCCTGAGCAGCTGCTCCAAGGCGCTAGGTGAGGGTCGGTATCGATGAAGGCACGACCAGGTCCTCAAATCCATCGCTGAAGAAATCAGCAAGGGGATCAAGGGCAGCCGATACACCCAAGCCAGAGCCAAGGCCATCCACTTTGTCAAGGAAGGACAAAGACCTGAAAAGACACCAAAGAACTGCTCTGCTGGTTTGCTCTCCACAGCCCGAGACTGGGTGATGACAGTTGACCTGGAGAGGCAGCTGAAAATTCCACTGCACATCACCCAGTCCAGATTGAGACCTGACATGATCTTGGTCTCAGAGGCCACAAAACAACTTTTCTTGCTGGAGCTGACGGTTCCCTGGGATGAGAGGATGGAGGAGGCTCAAGAAAGAAAGAGGGAGAAGTACCAGGAGCTGGTGGAGGACTGTCGGAGGAACGGCTGGAAGACCAGGTGCATGCCAGTGGAGGTGGGCAGTCGGGGATTCGCGAGCCACTCCTTGAGCAAAGCCTACGGCACACTAGGCATAACAGGTGCCAACCGGAGAAAGGCCATAGGCAACAACGTGGAGGGAGTAGAAAAAGCCTCCAGATGGCTCTGGTTGAAAAGGGGAGAGCAGTGGGTGCAGTGGGTGTAGCATGCCACTTGTACACAGGTCGGGATTTGTGGGGATGGTAGCTCAGGCGGTAGAGCTGGTGGTCTAGTGATCTAAAGGTTGCTGGTTCGATCCCAGGCTCCTCCTGCTAGCATGCTGTAGTGTCCTTGAGCAAGACACTTAACCCCTAATTGCTCCTGATGGCTGCGTCCGTCCGTTGTATGTAATGTAATCACCCCGGTCGGGTCGCCTGGAGGAGGGTGTCTGTTGTAAGACCCGAAACACCCACTGAATCCAGGAAACAACACTGAGGATGTGTCCAAGTTTTGTGCATCAGTAGGTGTATTGTTAACTTTCATGAATACATTGGTTACATCCACCCCTCCTAGATTTCACCAAAATCCAGACCATACCTCTGAATAAACCAGTCAAAACACTAGGACAACCAACACAAACTCTCTGGAGCACCCTGACTTGGTGGTCCGGTTCAGACAGTACTTCTCTTGACTCTGAGTGTCCTCTGATCCACTCGTTATCCATGCACTGGTCCTATCCCCCGCATCCTCTTCCTCCAAAGAGTCCAGGTGATCAGTTGCACATGACCTTTCCTCTGGTTCAGTGTCAAACGATTCTTCATCAGTTGTCACCACAGGCAGAAAGCTGATGTCCAGAACCTGGTTGCGGTGCACTATCATTGTGTCGCCTTTACGGTCCTCGAGCTTGTATGTGTGAGTCTGCAGGTATCTGTTTGTGACTGTGTAAACTTGCATTCCATTTGTCAGCTCGCTTTTTCTTTCCTCTCTTACCTTTGTTTGCAATGAGTAATCTGTCTCCTAGGTTCAGGTGAGTGCCTTTTACCATTCTGTTGTAGCCTTTTGCTTGTTTGTCTTGTTCTTTGATTTCAGGCAATTCTGGCTGCTTCATGAAGATGCGACATGAGAGTTTTCACATAGTTTTTGTGATCGACAACCACTGGGTCATCTAGCACTTGATTGACTATCACATCCACAGGGAGCCTTGGGATTCGGCCAAACATAAGCTGGAACGGTACTTATCCTGTCGTGTCATGTGCTGTTGCATTATATGCAAATGTCAGAGTTTGTATCTGTTGAGACCACTTGTGTTTGTCTTTGAGGGGAATAGACCACAGCATGCTTCTGAGTGTTCGATTGAATCTTTTGGTTTCTCCATTTACCATGGGATGATGTGCTGTAGTATGTGATTTGTAGACTCCAGTAGTTTTGCTGTGAGCTCACTTTCAATGTTGGCTCCTGATCTGAGTGGACACATTCAGGGAACCTATACACACAGAAGACGTGATCCCACAGCTTCTTAGTTACTTGTTTTGCAGTTTGATTTGTGCATGGGAAAGTGTGGGCCAGCTTAGTAAAGTGGTCTTTCATGACAAGAATGTCCACCGAGTGCTCTTTAGGCTGTCAGGCATAACATACTGGTGTCTATTTTGTTAACTGATGTGGTCAGTGGTGACCCGGTAGAGGATACCATTTTGAACCTTGAGTCTCTCCCACTGTTTGATGAGCACCATAGCATTTGTATCACATCCTGCTCAGTGGCGCCTAGATGGGCGCCTGAATTTCTCACACACACTCCATTTAAAGGCTAAAAACTCAAGCCTGTGGGCTGGGTATTTCTTCGAAGAACTGCTCAAGGTCTTACTGGCGAAGGCAATGGGGCGTGCTTTCTCTTCACCAGCTGGTATTTGTGACAGTAGAGCTCCAAGCCCGTCCGGTGAGGCATCAGTGGATAGAATTAGGGGCTGAGAGAAATCTGGGTGTGAGAGAACAACACACCTCAAAAGACTTACTTTCAGGTAATAAAAGGCCGCATCACAATCGTCTATGCAATCAGAGGGTCTGAGTTTCCTGTAAGAGCCAGCATTGGAGGTTTTTTTTTACTTTCCCACATTTCTTTTGTCCAGCAGTGATGGAAAACAGTGACTTGGCTATAGAGGAGCAACTAGGGATAAAGTGTTGGTAGTAAAATTCCCAGAAAGGATTTCACCCTCCTTACTGATGGCGTACAGCCATCGTCCTCCAGCACGTCCACCTTTGCCATCTTTGATATGACCTACATTTTTGCCGGGTCAACACCCACTTCATTGCCATCTATAATGTGACCCAGAACCTGACTGAAGATCTCATCAAGTAGCATTTCTTGGGGCTCAGTTGAAGGTTATGGAGCCGGAGCTGCTGGAACACAACCTCACCAAAGCCTTCTCTTCTGTCGCAGCAAATACGAGCTGATCATCAAGGACACACTGCTGAATTTGAGATCAACAAATATGCTTAGCATCATTCACATGAATAGGACACCCAGGGCGGCCATACAGTCTGACTGGTGTGGTAGTGGGTGTGGGTCCTTGAGGGTCATCACATTTAACCAACTGAAGTCGGTGCAGAGTCTCAAACTGCCATGCTTTTCCAAACTAGCACAAGGGGAAGGCATGCTGACTTCTTTATTATCTCCTGTTCTTCCATTTCAGAAAGAACCTGTTGCAGATTCTGGTAATGAGCTGTTGGTACCCTTCGGTAGGGGAGGCGGAATGGTCTCTCATCAGTGAGGCGGATGTGATGCACAGAACCCTTTGCCTCACCGCAGTCCAGTGCGTGTTTGGAGAAAATGTCATTGTACTTTTCCAGCAGCTCGAAACCAACTTCTTTTTCCTCACTTGGTCAGCGTGGCACTGGTCAATGTCAATGTCAGTGAGCCCAACCTGTTGTAGTCGCTGTTTGAGATCTGTGGGCATGGCATTATCGTGCTTTTCCTCATGTTTGGCTTTTTTAGGTTGGCTGGTACCCTGGAAAACTTCAAAATCTTCGACAGCTACACAGGGATACACGTACGCCACCTTGCTGTTTCTCTTCAGGGTGATGGGCTTGGTTGACATGTTAGTCACTTTCATGGGAATTCATCTATTACCCCACAATGATGTGATGACACAACCGACCATGATATTACGAGGCATGCACTTGGATGAGGTGGGCTCCACAATTACTGCCTTGTGACATGGGATCGTCATTTGGCAATTTACCCCAGACTAAATGTTATTGCCTTGCCAACCGGGTGGCTGACTGCCGGAGCTTAACAGTCCCGATCCTGTCTGGAAGCTCCTCGTCTCTTCACCGGGATGAGTTTTCCATGAGGTCGAGAAACTGTTCACACTCCGGAAGAACATTGCCACTGGAGACAAGACGCCGTTAGTCACTAGTTATTTTCAGCTGATGCATGAGAAATCTGATGACATTTGTGCCTATGATCAAGTTGTCACGTTGGCATCACATCCATACAGTTTCATTTCCACCTCATACATGCACTTGGGTTTGCTTAGTGTCCCTCCACAGCCTACAAGCACACCCTTCTGACGTCAAGGGAATGGGTTCTGAGAGTATATTCTCACCCAACATCTTAAGCTTTGCTTGTTCGCTAATTGTACAGGCCATGGAACCAGAGTCAAGCATCCCCTGCACCTGAAATGTGTTGTTCACGCTGACAGAAAACAGTTCATCAAAGGTCTCCACTCTCTGTGTGTTTTGCACTATTACTGTAGCATGCTTTTATATATAGTGCTGTTCTATATCACCACTGTTGAGGGTTTCTTCTTTTGTCCCCACACACCCCCCCACCACATGCGGGCCAGATAGTTTAAAGATTGGGTGTTTTGTGGCGGGGAGGCACGCTGACCTTGGCCAGGCTGGCAATAGGGCAGTTTGTCTTGGTGGTTTGGCTCAAAGCATGCTAGGCATAGGCACTTCTGAATGTAGTGTGCAAGGGTGGTGTACCCCAGAGATTGGCAGACCCTGCAGGATCTATGCTGAAACTGATCAGGGGGGATGGGTTTGTGTGCAGTATTGTTGTTCTGTGACAGTGCCTGGTCAAAATGTCTGACTAACTTTTTCAGGCAGTTATCATGACAAGAGGGTCTGGATGCTGCGCTGTTTTCACCCTGCATAGGTGACTCGCTTGGGTGGCATGTTATCCCTGAATCGTCAAATGCAGGAGCCTGGACACGGACTGTCACTGGTTTAAGGTACTTTGATTTGGATAGCACCTGTTCTTTCATTTCAATTTGGTAGCGATCAATATGCTCTTGGATCTCACCGGCTCTCCATTTATCTGATGCTTTTGTCACAACCAGAACTGGGAGGGACCCAAACGCACGACACAGGGAGACGGGAGGCAGGCAAAGGATGTTTATTAGCCGGGACGGTGGAGCTGGCCGGGGGGACCCGGTCGGGTGGGGATGGAGCAGGGCAGGGCAGGGATGATGATGACCAGGAGATGGGGTCCAGGATCCGGGTGGAGAGACGGTGAACCAGGCTGGATGGAGATGGACGGAGAGCCTTGGTCGACAAGCGGAGACAGGCAGGTAAAACGGGCTGGCTGGCTTTGGAGAGACAGACTGGGTCGATGAGACGAGACAACGAGACATAAACTAGGAATAGGCACTAGGAACTTGGAAGGGAGCCAATAGCGATACAACTCAGGGAAAGCTAGTTGACGGTCTGGCAAGGAATGACTAGGAAGCTGGGACTAAATACTGTGCAGGTAATTGATCCCAGGTGTGTGCAATTGGGCTTGGGTAGGGAGCTGCAGATGGGGCAAGGGCGGCCTCTAGTGGCGCTGGGAGGCTGTGGGCCTAACAGCTTTAATCTTGAAAACAGAATAAAGGGTGGGATCGGGGCAGTATTTTATAAACATCATGGCCTCCTCCTGGCAAGATCTTCCATATGTTGTCCTAGCCTTTTTTAGCCCTCCTTTGTTCTTACTGTGCTATAAAACAAACCACAATTCAAGGTTAAGTAAAGATGGAATGTGATATGATCTTTACAATACAGTGTAGCATAATCTGAAAGAACAGTCCATTCATGTGAGTGCTGAGAGACTCATTAAACCCGAAGTCAATGTGTTTTAAAAGCTGCGTAACATACAAAAGGCTTGTCCTATATAAAACATGTGAAACATCATTCAAAGACAAGATCATCTGCATTTTTCTCTCACAGAGATAGATAGGAACTATTTATAAGGTAACCCATTTTGTCTCTGAAAGGTTGAAAATATGTCACTGCCAATGCTCCGACACGCACTGCCGTGCCGCAGAGCAGTATTTTTCTTTTATTAAATATCACCGCCGTCTCAAGTCTCAGGAATCACAAAATCGTCATGATAACAGCGCCTAGGGCTGGGTATTTGTATCTTCAAGGCATCGATTTAAATTACCAATACAAAGAAGTATCGAAACTTCTCCAGTCAATGGTGGCATTTTAGGCAATTAAACTAAACTAACTAACTAACTACTAAATTTCCATTCAAATGATGGGTATAGAAGAAAAAAATATATCAAATGAAGTACTCTATTGGTATCGGTATCACATTATGGGTACTGGTATTGGTACTGGTACATTTTTTAACTATACCCAGCCCTAGCTGCGCCTGCACTTTTTGTGTGTGTGCGTGTGTGTGTGTGTGTGTGTGTGTGTGTGTGTGTATGTGCGTGAGTGTGTGTGTGTGTGTGTGTGTTGCCAATCAGCGTATTGAAAGCAATATGTATTTATTTGGATAATATTAAAAATATAAATTTTTGTGGTAAACAGGTATAAAACGGTAAATTTCACAAATAATAATAAATGTCAAATAAATAATTGAAATAAAACTAAAAATTTTATCAAAGTAATAATACCATCTGAACCTGCACTAAAGGCCATTGGGTGTGTGCCCTCCCGGGATGTATGCCCCTGACATAACATATACAATATATGTATTTGTATATATATATATATATATATATATATATATATATATATTTATATATATACAAATACAAATACAGACAAAATATGTCTGTAAAACATGGGAAAAAAAAAACAACTGCTCATCACCCAGCAAGACTCAGTTCCCTTCGCTTCGACAAAAGTGTCAACAATCTGATCTGATCTTTATTGAACGACCCAAATTTTTATGCCTTATGTTTAAGACATTGTCTCTCTCTGGGATGTCCTGTTAGGGTGATACGGTTCACCAGCAGGGGGCAGTGCTGCTTAACAATCGAACGAGGGCATTTTACAGTCAAAGGTCATCGAGAAACCTCAGCATATTTGACAGGAAACACTAGATCACGGCCTGGGCAGAAAGATGATTGGCCTATGAATTACTGACTGATGGCCCTAAGTTGTTTTAGATTCTTATCAAAAAGTGTGATGGAATAAAGTAGTGACCCTTCTTAGGGCCTCGAGTAAGATACAGGCTTGTCGAACAACATTGGTGACACCTGCGACATCGATCCGTGAAATTTAAACAACAGCCAGACAAATCCGCCATTTTTCTCCCAATTTGCACAACCTCCCCCGCCCTTGTCCCCACCCCCATCACCCCCTCCAACCCCTCCGCCCCCAGTACGCGCACACTGCCACAGTACTAGCCCCCACCTCCTCCAGAACTCTTATTGTGTCTTGGTGTTCCCTATCTTCCCGCTGGCTCAGTTTCACGCCGCGACAGCCTGTCAGTGGGCTGGGGGAGGACAACCACACCCACACACACACACACACACACACACACACACACACACCTGAACCGCCTCCAACCGAAGCCACAAACCAACCCATACTTCTCTGGGGGAACCCCGAGTCCACCCAAGTTGTTGTTGTTGTCAGGAAGGGTCGGGATCGAATTATATTTAAGTCAACCCTCACCCTTTGTGCGTTGCCTGCCTGTCTGTCCGTCCGTCCATCTGTTGGCTTTGCCACCCCCGTACCCACCCAACCCACAACCCCATCCAATTTGTTGAGGAGAGGTTGGGTCTTTTTCACCTGAATACTTAGAACGAGGAAACATTGTTTCAGAAAGACATTTTGCAGCCTATGCACTAAGAGCCATGGCTGCAATATTGGCCGACTTCACTCAAACCATTTTTTATTTATTTTTAAAGCCCCCGGGAGATGTAGAAGGTCTGTACTTGATGCTTCAATTGATCTTTTTCGGAGTGTTAAATGGGAGTCGGAAATGAAAAATGTAACACTCTCGAGTACAAGACTTAATTAAAATCCGAGATAGTATATTGAGGCGGTCATATTGCACTTTGGGACGAGGGTCTGTGAAGTTATTTTAATGTATAATTCATGTGAATGTGTGGGTTTATTCTGGGGCCATTCTGTGGTTCACACACACACACACACACACACGCACGCACGCACGCACGCACACACACACACACACACACACACACACACACACACACACACACACACACACACACACACACACACACACACACACACAGGTCAAAGCCATGAAAGACGTCCACAGCCCCGAGCGGTCGCATTAGCTGCGAGTACGAGTGGCGGCGGCAACAGAATTAGAGCAGAGCGCGCACGTGGCGGCGGGGAGATGCGGATGCACGTGAGCAGAGTTGCGTGCCATCACAAAAGAGGCCCCGTCAACACGGGGGAACGCCAGGACCCTCCAGGCCTGCCAGCCTCGTAGACTATAGCATACAGAAAGATTGAGTTCTTTCTGTTGATAGCTCAAAGAGACTCAGCCGTATTCCCGCTAAAAGAGAAGACCCTGTGTGATGGGATACAGACGAAGGTATAATGTACTGACAACCTGCTCGCAGCACAAACTGTTTAGATTGATTGTGCGTCGTGTCCGCCCACATGTTTATTGGTCAAATTCGAACGGCAGTGGCAAGGGCCAATTCTTATATTTGACTTTGGAAATAAATCTTCCCTACTCCTACTTTTTCAGTCTTTGCATACTAAGATATTTCACTGTATGTCATATGACATCTGCTTTTTGAACGAACTATGGTGTAGTGTGGGGATGTTGTGGCTTGAGCAGCCACACCTGTCTTGTGTCTAGGTAACGGTGCTCAGGGTCAGTGTGGATGTACGCCCGCGACTCTTTAGAGTAATCAGTGAGCAACAGGTAAACCCCTATCCCCACACACATACACCGGAGAAGAGCTCTTGTGATGACATATTTTCCATCTGCTCCAGGCTTGTTCCATCTTGCCCACTCTCTGGAATAACACTGGTGTGTTTTCAACCCCATCGCCTGTGTTTCTGTGCCGGAGGGCCCTGAAAGCCTCACTTGGATGGCGTGTGGCAGGCGAATCAGCCACATATGGTTTCAAACATGCTAAGCACTACAGTAAATTGGCATACCTCATATTACACTAGCATGCCATAACAGATGAGTATGCCATTGATTTCTTTGTGTCCTTGATTGGCCACATTTAGAGGCCAATCATTCGGGTATATTTCTGGATTCCCCTCAGTTTCCAAGTTCCGTTTCCAGAGTTGTTGTCATTCATTAGTAACTCACTTAACTCTCTTCTCTCTTCTCGCTTCTCCTCTCTGAAGTGGACTGTGGGTCAACAGCATTTAAAAGGCATTTGACCTCAGGAGAATCACCTTTAAACCAAATAAATGAACGAAACCAGTGGCCTTCAACCAGGGTTACTGCAGGAGGAAAAAAAAAAAAAAAAATTATATATATATATATATATATATATATATATATATATATATATATATATATATATATATTTCAGACAAACAATTATATTGAGTAAACACCAACCTATAACACCAAAACAGCAGCGTTTTTTAATCATAATTATTATTTCAGTAATCAGCTGAAAGTGTGGCGATTCGCAGATTCTGACTTTATGGTGCATTCAAAAACATCAGATTATTTGTGTAAAGTCCCAAAACCTCGACATTTTCAGACATAACTGGTGCATGGCTGAAGTTCAATACAAACACATGATAACTGGTTTGTACTTTTGTATGGACATTTAAACAGCATGTAAAATCCTATTTCAGATTCATTTAAATTTCGTAAAATTTGTGAAAACTGAAAAGTGGATTTCACAGTTGTTTTTTTTACACACGGGCCATTTAAGACCAAGTCTAGATTAAAAAAAACGACTGTACTTATATTAGTCAAACATGGACTAGATTACAATAAAAATTCTAAACATCATTTCAAACCCTATTTCAGATCTGATATAATTTCAGATTCAAGATTTCATTTTCAGATTTGTGAAACCTTCATTCTATTTGTGAAGAAAAAGGTGGATTTCACAGTGGTCTACTAAGGAAATATGGTGTTCTCCTGAGCACGGATGCTTAGTGCTTTGAAAGGAATTTCTTCAGTGCTTATTTGACAGCACTCAGCAAGACCAGAGTGATGAGAGTGTGGGGGGCTGGGGAGGGGTTGGAAGTGACGCAAAGCATCTTAGAACACCCATCAACACCCCACGATGGCATGACAAAACAACATCATTTCACCTCAGCCGCCAGAGTGTGAATTGACGGGTACCACCACGTCCATTACTCACTTCTTGACTGTACACAGTCCATGCTTCATTGCCCGGAGGGTGAACAGAACCCGATTGCCACGCCGTGTGCCTGTCGCCTTTACGAAATCCAAACGTGTAATTTTCCTGGCTTGGCGGAGAACATTACGCTGTCAAGGCGTCAGTCAGCCTGCTGTGACTTCTTGTTAGGCGCACGCAAAAGTGGCTCTGAATGCGTTTACGTCACTGAATGCATTTACACCACCACATGCCGGAAAATAAATACCATGTCAATGTCTAAGCAACGGGAGGTAGATTGATTTATATGTATTTGTATACTATCAAGTCTTGTGTAAATGCCTTCTTGTGTGGTTTAGCATTAGAATTCCATATACACAGACTACCTGTGAGTCACCTAAGGGATCAGTTGAGGAAAAGCTGTGCTGCATTTGATTCCGGGTTTTGAGAATTGGAAACATCATTACTCTTGAGTATTTCCTGTCAAATTAGATCAGCAAATATTGAACCGGAACCGGCCCTTTGCCCCCAGTACCGCCGATTGGCAAATATCGAAATGTCGGAGGTGTCTAATTGAAACCGTCAGTCTGCTGGTGCTTCCGTTTGCGACTCTGCCAATAACGTCTTTGGCTGATTTCTGAGCCAATTGATGCCCGGGGGTCGCCCGGGCATCAATAAAAAAATCGTACCCGTGTGTGGAGCTGAAGCCTGGTCTTTGGAGAACATATCAATATTTCATCATCCACTCCAGTCTGCTGCAAAACTCACGGCTGTGACAAATATTATTTGGGTAGACTAATGGCAAGCGTTGATGAGCACCAGGGCAACACACGAGACCGTGACCCCGAGGCGTAGGCCCAGTGGAACTGTGGAACCGCCTGTGAGAACGGGTGTAGAGCGTTTCCGAGGCAAAGTGAAGCATTAGGATCTTGGAAGGTACAGAAAGTGGATCTGGGGAAACAAGGGCAGGCCGTGTCTTGTATCTCGACAACTCTGATGGATCCATAAACAATTTTTAGGTTTTTATTCTAATCGGTGTGCACGTGCCTTAATGCAAACAATCAAATATGATGCAGATTGGACCTTGTCTATCATTAAAGAATGACATTATTATTTTTATTGTTTGGATTTTTTTACAATTAAATTGCAAAAAAGAATAGCATGTGTTGTTGTCCGCGTTGGATTGTGGCATGGCCCAGTATAGCATGCAGTAGAAACAAAATGAAGCAGGTGTCCTCTTCGGCCGATTAGGCATGGCTAGCAAGTAAACCGCTTCCAAACATATTGAGATCTTCCTAATTTCCCGCGTTGCAAACATTCCATTACCCAAGCCGATTCAGCGTGCCGAATCGATCACAGATCATAAACTTTCCCTTTCCCTTGAATCCCTTGATATATATCTATTGGTGATTGCATCAGCTGGGGGGGTTCGGAAATTGGCGAGACCATCCTCTGTATCCACCCCTTCCGTCGAAGCGCCAGACACTGGAGACCCGTCAGATTCTTCCCGCGAACGATCCGAGGCGGGTCCCGGCTCGGCCACGCAGCACAAATCAGCACAGAGAGCGCTGCCAGACGGTGCTTCTTCAAAGACGCCGCGCGGATCCAGTGAGGGATTACTGCACACAAATGTGAGTTGTGGAAATGGGGTGTGAAGCATGTTATGTGTGTGTGTGTGTGTGTGTGTGTGTGTGTGTGTGTGTGTGCGCGTGTGTGTGTGTGTGTGCGAGACTGTATGGTCGTCACAGTGGATGGATGCGCCTGTGTACGCGCGCATTCGGTTGTACACCTCGGCATCCAGGCAAATCCAAAAGCTATTCTTCACAGTCCATCTGCTCTTAAACTTTCAGCCAATGTCGAGAACTGTGAAGCGAGGCACCAACTGTCAATGTCTATTTGAACGCAGCAGCCCAGGCAGGGCCTTTGCGTCCGGTAATATCCGTAACGATCACAAAGCCCGACAGCAAAAAGTCTGTGAAATTTTAAACGGTTACCGGTTTTCAGTGTAAAAATACCTCAGAGCGGCTGTGAGCGTGAACATTCCCAGTGGCCATTCTCCCCGCCAACCAATGAGATTCCACCCTTTCATTGGTTAATATTGAGCATCCACCTCTGGAGAACTCAATGTGACAACAAAGGAGCACCGGTCGATACCCATCGCACATTGAATAGGTCCCAACAACCCTGAAGTCCGTGGCTCCCTCGTAGAATGCGTCCAAGGGGGACGGCAAGTCTGCTAAGATGAATGAGTCCATAGCTGTATTCAGGTCGGTGGCTCGAAGGGCGCTCGCAATTATCGTCATAAAAGAAAAAAAAAACGTTGACGACCTCATAGGAAGAGGTCAGCGCGGGGTTGTTCATCTTCTTCAAGACATACCTCTCCCGCTCTCTCTCTCTATCTTCATCTGTCTCTCACTAACTTTGCCTTCCTTGTGTCTACTTGAGAGAAAAGGACGCGCCGTGAAAATGGTCATCTCCTTAGCCTCCACTCGGCATACTGACTGAACGCGAATGGAGAGTGACAGACTTCCGGATTCGTTAGCATTACCAGTATACTGTTTGCAGGGCAAGGCGGTGGCCATCCCTTTCTCCCCCCCCCCCCTCTCTCTCTCTAAACAACACACCTTTCCCTATCGCGCTAGCTGTCACTTGGAGGTCGGAGAGGAGCGCCGCGCCAGTTGAGCTACAGTCGCCATCTACGGCTGCTCTTCAAGGCAACAGACGCGAGCACCTGTAAGTTAGCGTCTGACCTTTTCGTGGGTGCTCTCTCGATAATTTATTCAGTTGAAGCTCCAGTTTGCTGGGGGGGGTTTAGCCAAAGGTTGGCGAATCACCACATCTCATCACTGCTCTGATGTAGAAAATCCTACAGCCTCGTATTGCAGCTGACAGGCGAATGTTGGCAGACCATTGTGATGTGTTATTGGCCATGCGCAGAACTTGTTTCAGGGCCACGCACCAACAACTTACAAATGTGGAAGCAATTCCTACCTGCTTTTGAATCTATCGGTAGCAATGTTCACTTCTTGTGTGGCGGTGTTGTTTGCAGCTAATTTGTTATGGAGGAGACAGGGATCAGAATCAGCGAATCTGAAGGGGTCGGAGGGGTCTTGATGCATCATGTGATCTTGGTGGTTTCATTGATGCTAGATGAGGCCAATTCCAATAAAGGACAGCAAAATAAAATTATATATATATATATATATATATATATATATATATATATATATATATATATATATATATATATTCAACCACTGAAATTAAACTGCCCTTACCTGCTGTAAAGGCAGTCAATGTATAAAATGCACAAAACATCCACAGAATGTCCATGGAAACTTCTGTAGGACGGCGACGTGAAGGCATGACCAGAATCGGCCATACTTCCTCGTTGTGGACTTAAAAACAAGAAAGTTGTTTAGTTTACTCAAGTACAGAGATTGTGTCTCATTTACAGATAGTTTAAAGAGATCCATAGCTTAGCACAGGCATTGAAGCAGTTGTTTACAAGAACCTCTCTAAAAATGGATGTTTAGTAGGTCATAAATGGGTTATCTCTGTAAAAAACCATCAAAGACGTGAACCCAAAGGGGCGCTGTGATTGTGAAAAGCCCTCTTTTTGTTGAGGGAGTTTTATTATTGCAGTGTAGCACTGTGTGGATCTGAACCACAGCATCCCATAAACAATGAGTTATGATGCTGTTTAGACTTCCTGCTGTAGTAGATGGCCCGCACTTCTTGCGCCATAAAAGCATGCTGCCTGTATTCCCTGCGAGCGGCAGGCGCCGATAAATCACTTGCGTTTTCCGGTGCGCCCCGAAAAGGGAGGGAAAAATATCGCAATATAAAACGCGTTGTAAACCCAACTTGGATTTCTTTTCTGCCTCCTGCCCGTGTGCCCTCCAATAACCACACACAGTACAAATCATCTGTGCTGTTATGAGGAGGCCGGGTCGCACTCCTCCTCCCATTGATGGCGGACTGGGTTTTCTAGCCGGCGGGCCACACATCATAATAAGTCAGTGTCTCCAGAGGGCGGAGAGAGAGACAGAGACAGAGAGAGAGAGAGAGAGAGAGAGAGAGAGAGAGTCGGAAAACACGTCTCCTTCTCAAGGTCTCCTCTCTTTTTAAACAGCACAGATCTCATTAACCACTGAGAAACACAACAGGACACGTATCAATCACTAAAATGTCAACCAATGAAGCAATGATGAAAATCCTGTGTTCGCACTGAAACACTCATTTATAATAGTAATTTTATTGTATTATATCCATTTTTTTAACAATTTAATTTATATTACAAAGGGATATCACTATCTTTCTATTATTTGGATATATTTTTACCGTATAAGAAAGCAATATTATATTTGTAATATATAATGTAATATATTACATGATCATGTAATATATTACATGTTATATATTACATTAATATGTTATACATTACATGTAATATATTACATGATAATTTTGCAAAATATAATTGTATAATACAGTATTTGAAAAGCGGCAATAATTGGTAAAGCAAATGTATTAATTATATATTTTGATACATAAGAATATATAGTGTAGGCCCACTGTGTACCGTCCAGGACATAGATAATCACCATTGCCATTATCACGTCATGTTGCGTTTATTTTGAAGTTTGGGGATCATTTGAGGATAGGTTCACCATTTTTCAACTATTAAAATGCCATTTTCGAAAGGATATTTAACGGATATTTAATTTATGTTTTTTGAGGCTTAAACGTTTGCCCCGTTGGACTGGATTTCACCCCAGTGAGAAGCTGCAGCAGAGTAGTACGTTTCTCAATAGTAAAGCGTACACCTATCCTGTCCTATGAACAGTTATTAATGATGAGGACCAACATTTTAATAATTGTTGCAAAATAGCAAAACTTATCCTTTAAAGGTAATCTCAACAAGTTTGAATTCCCTGTTTGACCACAAATTAAAACCAGCAAACCTGAGGCCATTTTGGATACAATATTTGGATAAAATGGCTAAAATACAAATTTTGTTCCATTCTATTCTATTCTATCTGCCACTTCCATTTCCTCTCTTCAACTTTTCTCTATCTAATTTTCTCTCTCCCTCCCATGCCAAGGACTGCGGTGAAGGTATTACGGGCCGATGGAAAAATCCCAGCCCTGGAAATGTTCATAACTCTAAAGTGAAGGGAGGCTTCATGTCCCTGGGCTCAGCGGTTCCTTATCCAAATGGACTGCCATTCCAGCTCCGCTGCCACATTGAGTCTTTTCATGTTCCGTACAAGTGCTTTGGATGGCCCTCCACCACACCGCCGTGCCGGCCGCTGTGTGGGGGACATTAGCACCACCGAGTATGACAGCTTTTTCGTTACCATCCCAACGCTCTCTGTGGTCGGTTTATGGAAGGTGTCTTTTGTGTTCTGATGGACGCACGTACGAGCGCATGAGTGGCATGATGCCGCCAATATTTAAATTACAGCTGCATTCACCGAGATTTTAGACGCAAAACGGAAGGAAAATATATGGTTTCGTGCCTTGGGACTGTGAGATACGGCCCTTTTCCAAACAAACACTCAATGTAGGGTTAGAGATACATGCAAAGACAGTCAAGGCCATTTTTTTTCAGTATCACACATTTCTTTGCAGTATTTCAGTTGGTCTAACCAAGCGCCGATATAATATATACAGTGTACAGTATCCCTTTTGCGACAAGATCACCTCAATAAGCAATATTTCTGCTCAGGAAATGAATCATAAGACTCTGTGTAGTATGAAGGATTCCTAAATACCGCCAATTAGTGATGCAAGACTGGCAGAGGATTTGTCGGTAGCGAACAAATTTTGTGCCCGGCAATGACTTGGGAGTCGGGAGTCACTTCGGCTCTCGACTTGTGAACGAAGAGAGATGAGTGGCGCGAGCGGCAAGTCACGCATGCACCCCGAGCTCAGCGGGTGGCCGAGCCAGAGCGAGGAAGCGGGGAAGTCTTCAAGCGCAAAAACGAAAATAGGTACTGAGGAGGATTCAGTTAGGGCAAAGGAAGCAATGTGTTTGGTATAATAAATATTCATATACTGATTCATATTCCTATCGGACTTGATAGATGTTTGAGATTTACATTCATAACTCCAGAGTCAGAAGAGTCGCCGAACTGACTCCTCTGACTCGTGATACCAACTGAATGTAACTGCAATTTCTTTCCATGAGTCACTCGTAAAGAGCCCATCCCCTGGGCATCATTTTTTTTCAGAGATTCGTCTTACAGAGATAACGTTTTCTGTTCAGCTAAAAATGGAGGAGAGTCCATGTGTGGGAAGTGAAGAAAGCCTAACATCTTATACACCAAAAAAAGGGTTTGTTTGCTGAAAAAGCAGCAATGTATTTGATCAGTATTGTGTGGTAGTGCGCCTGCTTGCTGGACCAGATGTTGACAGTTGAGTCAATTTCTTCACTATGAACGAATCGTTCGCGAGTCTTGCATCACTAACTCCCGCGGTAAACGCAGACACGTCGCATCCAGAAATCAGTCTCGGTCACATCAAGCAAAGCGGACTGCTGCATTCTGGGAGACAAGCTCCGGAACAATTGCCCGCACGTGCCTTGGGATAGGAGCAAGAGGGCCAGCGGGACCAGGTTCCCTATAGGACCGCTTCTGCTTGTGCACATGGCTGCCTCGTGCGAGCGCATCGCAGGGGGGGCTGCCGCCGCCTGTCACCCGGGAAGAATGACAGAAGGAGAGCGTTAGAGGGCAGATCTCCTCCCCATTCCTCCATCCACCCAAGGGATGCGATTTGCCGACCGTACAAATCCTCACGGGCGGACAAAGGTCGGCGATGAGCGGAACGGGAGAAGAAAGAGGCGATTAAATATGCAGGAGATTAAAATGAGAATCACAAGTCGAGCTGTCCACATTTCAAAGGGGTAGGTTTACCTTTTTATTCCTTAAAAACACCACCAGACAAAAGAAGACTTTGTACAGAGTCTCGGGAGGCTTACAAATGGATAAGGTTTACAATAGAAACTTCTCCGCACACATGCGCGCGGGCACGCACACACACACCCACAAACACACACACACACACACACACACACACACACACACCACCACCACTAATAAATACAGACAAACAGTATATACATAATTTACAGTGTGAATGCCTGGAGCACAATACAGCCCATTTACAAACCCTACCAATCTTATCGGGTAGTATTTTTTCTCATTTTTTCCTGGATATTTCTTTGGGGAAGGACTTGGGGAAGGACTGTGGTTATTTGGGTGTGAGCATGCAGGGTCTGTCACATGGATCTATAAGAGCTTGAGCAGTTAATGAAATCTACCGACTCTAAATGTCATTCATACAGTACGTATACCGACATGTCTACAGTCAACAGGTGGGAGTAGAAAAAGGGGACGTAAAGAAACCTTATTGCTATTTTTGAGCCCCGGGTTTAAATACCACAATAATGTCTTGAGCGGAATGGCTCTGAAATGGGTCATTAGTCCTCAAGGAGAAGGACTCGCCACCTCAAGCTGGATTCTCCGGTGTCCCAAGTTTAAGTCATGCGATTCGGATTGAGTCTTCCACTCAGTGTCTCTCAATGATTGGCTGATGATAGCGATGCTCCTTTGGTCTCGTTCCTGGAAAAACAAATTGACCAAAAGAAAGGAAAACAGGATGAGACCGTGATTCTCATAGGACAGTCAAGATTCGTCTACAGCCCCAAAAGTCGTTTCCCTCCATTGGCCACCATTGACCATGGGGGAGAACACTTTGGTCAGTGGAGGACAATTGGCTGCATTCCACCATGGTCAAAATTCTCCGGCATTTCATATCAACCTGCAGTATGAAGTTAGCCAGCTAACAGCGTTTTGCTCAATAGAAAAAAAACACTCAAAGTAGGGCTCTACTTTATCCATTCCGGGGGGTGAGGGTTAGGGTCAGGGTTTCTTTAACTGCCTCAATGCGGCAACTCAATTCATAAGCAGTATCGTGCAATCACCGAAGTTTGGCGTATTTTAATTTGTCATTAATCAAAGCTCAGCTTAAAGGGGACTGTGGTGTGGGGAGGGTCTGGTTGAGCAGCCACACCTGACCTGGATCTAGGTGATTGGGTCAGTATGGCTGCATACCTGTGGCTAGTTGGTTGGTCTAAGGAGCAACAGGTTAAACTGCCTTCCCCACACTCTCTCAGGATAGGAGCCCTGTCAAGACACATTCTATCTGATTCCGGCTAATTCCAACTGGCCAACTCTCTACAATAAACTGGTCTTCTGTGCCAGAGGGCCCTGAAAACGCCACTTGGGTGGCGTGTGGTAGGAAAAACGGGCACAGGCCCTATTATGAAAAACTCACTTTTTCAGTGCTTGTGCACATACATTTGGGTATCTTCTGGGCCTACTAACACACAAAGTGTGAAACAAGACAACTCGGTCAGTTTTTAGTGAGTTGTGTGTTTCAGAAAACATGTCCTAAAATGACCTGTTCAGCTTTGTGTCTCAAGAGAAATCTTTTAAAAGAAAGAGCAATTAAAGCCAATTGTTGGTGACAAAACTGCAGACAATGGAAATGTAAGTATTTAAAAAAATAATAATTCTGCTGTTTCTGTGTGTGTGTGTGTGTGTGTGTGTGTGTGTGTGTGTGTGTGTGTGTGTGTGTGTGTGTGTGTGTGTGTGTGTGTGTGGAAGGTTTACTCTACTGTAGGGTGCGACACACAATCCACTCTGCATTTCTCCAAACAAAGCCGTAAATGTATTTATTTTATTATTTTTTCTGCCATTTCCATAATTGAAATGAAACTAAAGCCCCAAGCCCCGCTGTATCCCGCGGTGCTCCAAGCTCCGCGCTGCAGTAAAAGTCAGAACACACTCATATATTAGGCCTTGTAGGTCAAATATGAGTGAAGATTCAGCAACTGGATTGCTTATTTCTCGCCTCGAATTTGTTAAGAAACAGATTTTAGTGTACTGATAGGGTGCAATCAGTGAAAGCTAAAGAGTAAATACAGGACTGGGAAGCCAAGCTCCAACCCCATTGGCTTACAGAATCTGAAACTTGTGCTCAAACCTCACTGGCTCACCAAACTAGGTGCTTCAGGAGGATGGCTCCTCCCACTGAAACATCCCGTTTTCTGACAGGGTGGATTGGACGCATGTTAGATTGGCTCGAATGCATAATCGGAGTGGTATTTTCAGCAAAAAAACGTAAAAACATCTCTTCGGGAACTTAGAGACCTATATTGACTTTGTGAAAGGGAGTATAAAAGGTAATTTTTTTTCTTACTCTTCCTAGAGGTGGAGCTGGACCCAGGGGTCTGGAAGATCCGGCTGGTGGCAGGACCCTCGCCTTCTGCCGCGAATGCCTGGACCTCAAGCCTGTAAGGGCTGGCCAGACGCAGGCCCGAAACGACCAAGAATTTCTGCTCCTGGAAGAGAAGGGATGGCCGAAACAGAGGGAGAGAAGATATCGGTTTAGAAAAGACATTACTCTCAGCAAGTGATTAACGCGCAATTGCTTTTGGACATTGAGAGAATCGAGTGGAAATTGGAGACCCAATCTTGCACCCATAGTGCGACTCTTACAGTCATTTGAGAATTGATCTATGTGTTGTTGCGTTTTCGTCCGAGGCTGGTGGTAAAAATGGGATCCTCTGTCATGCAGTAGGAGTTCAAATTTGAGCTGTGTAAATTCTCTTTCCATTTCAGTCTTCTTCTTTGTTTTCTTTTGATTTCTTTCAGCGTTGCGGGTAAGTGTAAGGTAGGTCTCTGTGTCAGATGAGTTAATTATGTGCAGGCACTGTCAAAACTCTCGGCATTAGCCAAAAAGGGTTGGGTGAACATTTCAGTAATTGTGGACTCAGCTTTATCATTTTTGTGTGTGTGTGTGTGTGTGTGTGTGTGTGTGTGTGTGTGTGTGTGTGTGTGTGTGTGTGTGTGTGTGTGTGTGTGTGTGTGTGTGTGTGCGTCTCCTCAGATTGTCAGTATTAATTAACCAGTACGAGTAGATTCCAGTATGGGTCTGGCCACTTACTGGGGGGAGGATTTGAGACTGGGAGATGAGGCTTTGGGGAAAATTGTTGTTGTCTTTGATTTTGCTGTTGTCTAGGTGACCATGGGAGGTGGCCTCCGCCCAGGTCACCTGGAAGCCGGTGGGCCACGGTCCAGAACGGGGCGCAGACAGGGCCCAGCTGAAGACCGCTGTCACGTTGACCCCGCGGACATCGAAGGATGCCGTCAGGTTCTCTGCCCGGGCCTGGACCTTCTGGGAGTCCGGTGCTGTGGGAAGAAGGGCAGACAGAAAGGGGTTAAAAAGAGGTGGGTGTAGATGAAAATAAAGTAGGGTGGATGGATGCCACAATGAGCCAGTTAGAAATAACAAATTTCACTGATGGACCTATAGATCAAGACATATGAGCGGCTGATGGTCATTAATCAATCAACTGATTAAATGACTGGATGAAGAACGGATAGATTGATGGATTTATGGATGAGTGACTGAATGGAAGGGTTGATGGTTGGATAAATTATGAATAAAGGCTAAATTGGGTTTAAATTAGATGTATCCATTCATGAATCCATTCATGCGGCCGCTCATGAAGGATGGCCCAATGAAAAATCCTCAATGAGACAAATGGATGGATGGATATATAAGTGAGGATCAGTGAACCATCAATCATATGAATCCACCAACCAACCAACCAACCAATAAACAGACTTAAATCTTAAACACAATATCTCACCTTCTCCAGAACAACCAATGGGTTTGGCACTCTTGGCCTGGATGGTCGCACAGGACGGCGTGAAGAAGCTAATGCTCTCCGCGGGAGGACGGCCATTACTGCTGATGGGCTGCAGCAGAACAGCGTACTTGCAGGAGAAGAGCAGGCCCGGCAGGCTGGCAAAGTTGTCCTGGATCAAGAAAAACAGAGAAAGCAAAGAAGAAAGATGGTGGATCAAGTACTTAACCGACTGGATCAGAACGAAAGACTTGGGAAATGTGACAAGTGATGACAAGACTTGCTTACGGTTGGTTTGTAGTGAAGAAATCTTTTAAATTGAATGACTTAAACGACTCGTTTGCAACTCAGTAACTGTAGCCAAGGATACAGGCGTTCACTGAGACTCAACACTCAATTTGCGAACAAAAAGAGCAGAGAGTCGTGGGTCGCGAATTGCGCATGTGCCTCAAATTGAGGCAATGAGTCCTGAACCAATTTGCCAAACGAGAAGAGCCTTGGCAGGAGCCTTGGGAGACATTTGGCTTTATTCTTACTGAATGTGACTGATTTACACTTTGCAGAGTGACTCGTAAAAATCGGGATCTCCCAAAGGACCAAACTTTTTATTACTAAACACAACACCATCTATGAATATGAAGAAAAAAGGTACCCGTGTGATGAGCTTTTCCGTGGGCCTGGAACGGTTGTGCGTGCAGTGCTCCGGTCCCCATTGGAGGCGGTATCTTCCAGCGGCAGGGTCTAAGGAAAAGGAAGAAAAGGGAAAAAGAATAGCTATAGCAATCTATTCCACGCGGAAAACCAATGTGTTTTCATAGTTAATTTGTCCACAGTGCTGTCTTGGCAAAAAATATAAGGGAAAAAAAAACCTTCTCGATCCTTGTCATGGGAGTTGAGCAAAGGTCAAACGAAATGATTCAGTAATGAACATTAAATGGGGAGTAGATTCCTAAAAAAATACATTTTGATTTAAACGAGAAGCTCACTTAATACATTTTCTCAGCCTTTCTCCGACTACATTGTAAAAACGTCGCATCCCTTCCTCTGTGAGATGAACGCAGCCGCGGCTCCTCTAGAATGTCCGCATTGGTTACGTTCCTCCCGTCAAACCCATCAGATGTGATTACAAATTCAGCCATCGTGACACGCGGTGAAAAGGGCGACCCAAATCTCACACGTCAGACGGGTCACCTCTACTTAGATAATGTGGCTTTTAAGGCACGATAAGCGCCAAGCACTTGAACTCAGAATTTAAAAAATGTTCAAATGTTGCTCTATGTTCGATTGATTGGTAGGATATAACAACAGATATCATTGAAAGTAACTAGTGCTTGATTAAATATTGGATTCAATGCTTTCTTACTCTGACTGTAACAGCACTTTTTTGACATTAGTTCATTTATTTATTACCTAAAAAAAAAAGCAAAGGATGGACACTTGAACAATTACATAAAAGTAAAAGGAAATTGAAGACAAAATGTGCAGGAGATCCCAAAAAAGTGTCTCTCCCAAGGAATTACAAAGAAATAAAAATATATTCATAAGTGAACCCAGCTCAGCTGAAATCAGCCCTTGTATTAACATAAAAATGAAATGTTTAAATGGAGGAACCTGATTCTTACTTGTGTATTACTAGTTGTTTAACTTACATATTAAAAGTAACTACTTGAGTATACATTTTTGCTTCCCTCACAATGTGCAGTATAGAGCAGTGGTTCTCAACGTGGGGTCCGGGAACCCCAGGTGACCTTCGAGGGGTTCCAGGGGGGCCCGCAGCAAAATGAAACAAACACCTTTATTTCATTTACAAGACATGAGCACAATGAGAGAATGTACAATAATGACAGATTTGATCCTAGTTTCACTCCTATCTTTTGTGGACTAGTCGCACTAATTCAATCTAACAATAAAATCATTAAGTCTTCCCAGATTGGGGTCCCAAAGACAGAATCTTAATTAAAGGGGTGTGTGGCCTAATGCATATCGAATTGAGGGTCCTTGGTCTAGAAAAAGGTTGAGAATCACTGGTCTGGCTGGTGTTGGTGGTTTTGCGCCACGCGTCGACAACATCCCATCTTCAAAGCAAAGTGCCTTCATGTGAGATAGTTCTAGATGATCCGTGGCCTTTTCAACATCACTGGGAGCTTTGTGTTGTGTACATAAGCAACAGAGAGGTGGTCATCTCTCAAAGGGTGTCTCTCCATCCCAGACGGAGAGAGCCTTATGAAAAGGGTTGTGGCCAAAAGTGGACATTGCTTTGCTTTGCAGTTAAAAAAATAAAATAAAATACATATGAAACCAAACATAAACAAAATATTCATACAATAAAGTTATTTTGTGGGAAAATGATCCAAGGACCAGAATGAAAACTCTCCTGGAGGTACTTCATGGTTGATCTCGAGGTATGCTTCGGGTCATCGGCTTTGCTGGAATACCCGACCTGTCGTCAACTTCAACGTCTTGGTCTGGAACACTGCCCTTGAGGACGTTGTCGTCTGGAATCTCTTAAGATTTGATGGAATGCATTGTTCAACCTGAAGAATAATTTCCTGGAGCACCATCTGCCATCCAACCCCAAAGCATCATGGAACCATCTCTGTGCCTGACAGTCTGCAAGGTGTCCTACTCTACAAATGCTTTACCGTCAATTTTTAGTTTCATCAGTCCTAGGCACATTGTTACAAAAGCCTTCAGGCTTTCCCAAGGTTTCCTATAGCGTACTTCAGACGCTGAGTTTCGTGTTGAGGTCGTAGGAAAGGCTTCATTCTGGAATCTCTGCCATGGATGTCTTTGTTGGCTAAAGTGTGTTTTCGTGTGTCGTTGTCCATGAATGCCTAGACCTGTCTCTGCTACAGTTTTCTGCTCTTTTGCTGTACTGCGTTGGTTCTTGTGAGCAATTCTCGCCAGGATTTTGGTCAGTTCTTCTGGATTCACTCCTTCAAGGTGGAGAGGCCAAGGTCTTCTGGCTTGACTTCAACTGGTCTATTTATCTTCCATTTTCTGATTCTGTTTATCACAGCGGAAATGGGTACATTTTGTTTCCTTCGCCGTGTTGGTGGAAGTGAAATTTCCCAATAGTGGCGTCCTTGAACCCTTAGTTGCTCTTGGTTGTAAAGTCCATGCAGAGTAAATTCAGTGATTCGTTTATGAACATATTATACATGTTAGAAATGAAAACATGTGAAAATGTCAAAGTTAACAATGTAGTACTGAATTGTGGAGTTTGGGATAAAACGCTGTTTTGGGAACACCTGGAGTAAAAGGTGTTTATAGCAAGACCCTGAACCCATGCCACTGACAACGAGAACAAAAAAGAACCGTCCCGCTGGTTTGACCGCGTACATTAGCATTAGCTGCATGGTAGCAGGCCGCGGAGCCCCGACCTGGCCTGTGGAGGAGCCAGCATGGGGGCACCGGCGTGCGGGGAGTCCCGCAACCAGACAGGTGCGCTTTGAGGTGAGCAACTAGACAACCAGGACTGGGTTCAGCAAAACATTTCAAACTGGAATTGACCTACTCCAATGTAAACGTTTAACATGATTAACATGATTGGGCGTGGTTTCAGCTTCTTCAGCGGACACACCCCCAGCGATTGAGAGCAGTGGGAAATGCCTTTTTTTTCACGATTTTGAAACCTCATTCATATATAATGGCCGATTTTTTTGATCATTCAAATTTGGCTGGGTGGTTAGTAATACATTTCTCTGTGGTGTGACAAATTCAGAACACATATTTTTCTTTGCTTTACAGGGACTTTGATTCCAGGCAGAACAACCTTATAGAATAGTTTGGAAGGCATGGTGTAGCCTGGGTAATGACCGTTTTAAAAAGTAACAACAAATAATATAGAAAAGGTTCCCAAGCTTTTACACGGGGATGTTAAAAATGCCAAATAAAAAGCAATCTTGCTTTAGAAGAAAGGTGTCACGTTTTAATAATAATTTATGAGGAATTCTTAAACATCTGATACCCAGCAATCTGCTGTTTTAACTATAGGCAATTTTTAGTATTGGCTGGTTACAATCACAGCAGGCACAGCATGAGTGGGACCTCTTGGAATTTGGAGTAGGTCATACAACCCAGTCGAACCCCTGTACTGTCTACGCCTTCACACACACGAACACAAACACCTTTTAAAGTACTGTATGCAGTGTATGTACCTGTGCTGCTCTGCCAGTAGACACGCACTTGGAGCTGGCCGTCCTGGTAGAAGGGTGTTCCCACGTCCAGCATGTCCTCTGGGGGGAGCCTTGCGGGGGTCGGGCTGGGACCTTACGTTACCAAGGCAACAGAAAGCGATTTTAAGAGGCACATTTGTGAACTTAAGCAGACAATAGGTAAAAAAATTGGTTAAATCAAAATTATTTTGATATTTAAACACAAAAGGTCTCCATAATGTGAGCTAATAAGAAGACAACAAGTAGCTTGTAGAAGGATACCTTGACATTTTGAAGGTGTTTTTTTTCAGCTTTTAAATATGCGCTGAAGTTTCTATTAGTCCGTAAAGCACATTTTATTTCCATTTTTTGCCCATTTAAAAGGGACGTTGACACAAGCCCAGACACACTCAGGGGTGAATTCACAAAAGTATTGCACAGCTTTTGTGCAAATAACACAAAAAGCAAGCGTCTTATTCACAAAGCACCCGCAAACTGTGAAATACACTGCTAACTGCGCTGGCACACAAATAGTGTCTCGCTGTGCCAGTGCTATTTGTGCATATTTAAATTAGGTATTTTTCATACATTTGGTGTACAATTGGACCCTGTTTATGCAAATGAGCCTCAGTGCAAATAGCGTCCAATCTACAAACACTGGTGCCAATAGCCACACGCAGTAAGTGGGAGACCTCGTGGTAACTGTATGACCAAAATATATATTTTTTAAATGCAGCACTTGTCGTCTTCAGAGAGCTGGTGCAATTGAAGCGCATTTATAAGGGGTGTCACGCCTAGCCTTTCCAGTGATTAGTAAATAATATTTTCACATAATTATTATTATTATAATCACTGTCACGGCATCCAAAGGTAGCGGAACAGGCAGCAGTCCATGGTGGTTTTCAAAATGCACTCCAAAAGCAACTTGTTGAATTATTTGCTGTATGAAAAAGGCGTTACAAAAGTTGACAAAAACAGTTACTTAATTCCTATTAAACTCAAAAGATATTAGCATTGGTCATAGGACCACGGACAGTTCCGCACGCCGTGTCATTTCGGGTGCTGGGGAAGGAACTTGGTAGAGGAAAATATATGAAATTAATCGTCTTAATTTCTACATTGTAATATTAAGATTCAGTTAGAACTAGAATTTCAGAAGTAAATATTTAAATGACATACATTTTTATTATTATTATTTTATAATTATTATTTAAAATAACTGTATGGGAAGAGTACACTTTATTATTGATTTACCCATACTATTTCAATGTTATATAGTCACTGCACATAAACCTAAAAATATTAAGTAAAACCCGGGGTCCCCTGACATCCACCCTCCCTCCCCCTTTCATGTTATCCAGCCTTTCCAAGGATTTCCTTACAATTTCACATTTAACACTTAAAATCAACATAACTACTGTCCGACAATTATTTTAAGTTTTGTATTTATTTAAGACTGATAATTCGTAAAAAAGGCATGTGTACTGTAGAGCAGTGACGTAAATGCATAATGACTCTCCAATGGAGAGCTTCCCCGCTGACGCATGGATCATTTACTATGCCACATGGATCATTGCGATCAGACAAAAAACAAGGGCAAATTGCACTCAGCAGGAAAACGTTATGGCCGTGTTTGCGCTGTCATATCATTAGCACAATATATTTTGTGAATCGGACATTGACACGGCGCGGATAGCGGGCGCAATTGTTGCACAATTGATGGTGCTATGAGCGGCCGCAATCCATTTCTCTGTGAATTCGCCCCTCAGAAAGAGTCACTTGAGGAATAAAACAAAATATGGAAATGGAGAAATTCTCATTCTGCGATTTGACAACTTTCCCGGCAAAAGGTAAATGGTTAAAATAAAAAAATAAAAAATCGAAATATACAGGTGAATGTATGTGTCGCTACTGAGGTCTTTGTCGTACTTGGCTGCGTGTTGAAGCGCAGGACCGTCTTGGGACCCTTGAGCTGCTTCTGTCCCCACAAGGACACGGCCTGTACCTCCACACTATAGTTCCTATTGGACCGCATGCTTTCCAGGTCCACCCGGTTCTGTATGGGTCACACACACACACACACACACACACACGCACACACACACACACACACACAGACACACAAAAATAAATGATAAGCAGAAATATAGATACACGTGGAAATTAAAGGGAAATGACAAATTTATACAAAATAATGTATACTAAAATGTATACTAAATATATACAAAAGTATTCATATGCATATGAGAATGTTAAGCAACCTCAACCTTTTTGGCCCATGACCTCATTCCCAAGTCCCAAATTTTAAAGTCTAAATGATATGTGTAACAATTTAGATTTAGGCCTATATGCTACAAATTGGGGTTAAATAACAATCTTTCTTAATGTACTTTAGAAACCATTTAATGTGAATTTCCGCTTGAATTTGGCAACTTTTATGATGTGGTAGAGCATTGACAGAGGAACCCATTTAAACTACTTACCTCCATATTTTATAAAAAAAAAATATATATATATATATATATATATATATATATATATATATCCTTCTTTCTACCTCCCAATTCCTGTCTCTCGCCACTGTCCAATACAATACATTTTGAAAACTGTCCAAAAAATTAAAATTTTTTAAAAAAACCGACACTTTAAGAACAGATAAATAATCAGTCAATAATACACACACTACCTTAGATACGGACCACGTGACACACATGAACGATTACTCGGAGCGTGGTGGGATCTGAGGTCGTTCATTCAAAATGTGCACATTCCAACAGTTAAAATTCAGTTGACTACTGGAAGGTGTACGTTTCCTTGAAAACGTGAAAAACATAAAACGACTCTGTCATTCTGTGTCTCCCTCAGCCCTCATAGGACTTGGCGCTGGATAGGAAGCCATACGTCTCTGGTGATGACGCATTGCTGATGAGATCAATGTTTTTGCAGATTGGGGTTTTTGGGGGCGTTTGCCGAAGCCCCCAAAAGACTGCCAGTCAGGAAATTCTTGTACTGGCAAATCAGCTATGGCAAGGTTATTTCTCCCCCCTCGTCTTCCAGAAATATCAACTTCCCAGCTGGACGGTTTGCACTCCACGGACCTTAGAAAACAAACACGGAAAAGCGCGAGCCCCTCACCACTCGGACCGTCTTCCTCCGCTTGGCGGAGTGGGGGGCCGGGGGCTCTGCGGTGCTGCTCCAGCTCCACGACACCTTGTAGTGATGGACGGGGAGGTCCGGTTCCCCACGCGAGCTCCACCCGAGCTGGGCCTGCACCGCCCGGCCGGGCCCAAAGGTCATGTTGGACACATGGAGGTCCGATGGCGCCGGAGGGCTGGAGGGGTCTGAGGGTGAAGGTTGAAAAGGTCCGTTATTCACCAACAAGAGAGAGGCAGCCACAGCCGTCGGGGGCAACATTTTCGGAGCCTACATATCATTATCTTTCCTCATCATCGATGCCAAATCTGTCATCTTTATTTTTATATAAAGGATATTTTTTATTGTAATTTATTCCGATTTTTTGTATATTTTCTGTTTTTCTATCTTTATTTCATTTATTGTATTATGTCAATTCCTCATTACCACATTTTAACTGTTCATTGTTAATCTTTCGGAAAACTTTTCTTATTTATTGATTACTCTTTATTTCATCGTTAATTGTTTTTTTTTTTTGTTTTATTTTCCAAGCAAAATTGTATCTAGCCTCAGGTGAGCATTTACGTTTAGTACACATTGTCAAATATCTACTGTTCATTTTATGTGTAAAAATCTTTGTTTATGTTAATGTTTATTTTGTTGTTAATTTTCTGTTAAGCAAACTTTCTTGTTTCCTTTTTTTTGGGTCTTTTTTTATCATTAATTGTTAATTTTTAGGTTTGTTGTATATTTTCACATTTTTCCATGTAGCAAATTATCTATCTATCTATCTATCTATCTATCTATCTATCTATCTATCTATCTATCTATCTATCTATCTATCTATCTATCTATCTATCTATCTATGTATCTATCTATCTATCTATCTATCTGTCTATCTGTCTGTCTGTCTGTCTGTCTGTCTGTCTGTCTGTCTGTCTGTCTATCTATCTGACCTCTAGTCTACATACACAACCCATACAACTGGAGCTCCATGTGAAGACCAGATGAACTGTTTGTGTTTGTGGAATAATCAAATCAGACCAGTGTAGGACCAAAATGAACCCTGCTCGTCAGCTGGAACATTAACTTAATTCAAAGTGTTTCAAGTCATTTATTTATCGCCGCACGAAAATAAACCGATAGTGAGTGTCCATTAGGGCTTCACATTGGGAAGCGCTGGCGGGACGCTCGCCAACCCAATTAAGCCTGATTCAACTTCATTAGAGCCAATCAATACTCTCTATCTCTCTCTCTCGCTCGCTTAACGGACCTCTGCTCGACTGGATGTGTCGGCTGGGCGTGGTGAAACCTCTGGTTCCGTGGATATTGACGGCCGCCACTCTGAACTGGTACCAGCGGCCGGGCTTGGTGTCCTGGAGCTGGGCCGCCAGCGCCGTGGTCTTTAAACAACGGGAGGAAGAAACAGACGGTGAGTCGTGGGATAGTCGGTTTACCCAAACATGAATGGATATGCGTGAAAAATGGTTTTAATCAAACACCAAAGAAAGAAACACGACTATCCAACGTTTTTTACTCATATGAAAATAAATGCGAATGGACTCTATAGGGTGCTTAAGCCGCCACTCAGAAAAATGGAGTCAACATCAAGCGACAATGACCTGGTCCTACTCCTGCTCAATTAAACCAGGAAAATGTGAAATATTTGAGTCCATTCATTTCTGAGAAGAAGGAAAGAACGTGGAGAGTTCCACTTGATATGCATGCATGCATTTCATGCATTACAGCATTCCAGCTATTGCAGCTATCACAGCAGTTGCCATTACAGCATACCATGCATGCATGGATGGTATGCTGCAATGGCAACATGTAAGAAATAATAAATATAAATATTATCTACTTGTGAAGAACTCACACGGCTAAATAACCATTTATCTAATTCATCTAATTGGCGGTCCTTGATGCGAGAAAGCTTGAGGATCACGCGTCTGACTGAGTGTGACAGGGAGGCGGCGGGGTCTGCCAGACACCCACCTGCGCCACCTCCTGCCAGGGCGTGGCGGCGTCCTCGCTGGGCTGGATGCCGTGGTTCCACCTCCGCTGCAGCACGTAGACCACCGGCTCGGCCGACACATTGAAGCGGGACGACCAGCGCACGTCCAGCCGGCCGGGGGGCCACTCCTCCAGGGTCAGCTCCTTCCTGGGCCTCAGCGGGACCCCTGGAAACACAATAAAATAGATAGATGGAAATAAAAATGAAATTATGTGAATTACTCAATGGTACAGTGGCTGATGCAGGTTTAAAGTTTAAAGTGAACTCACCCTTTGTTAAACAACAACTTAATTAACTCATTAGTATAATATGTGAGTATGATATTTCCCTTTTCTTTATTAAATGCATTCCGCTTGTTTTTCCTTTTAATGCTTATTCTTACCCTATTTTTAATCAATTTCATTCTTTTAAATATTTTATAATTCTACTTTGTAAATTCATTTTGTTTGCTTTGCTTTTATTGTTACTATTTGATGGCTTTCTATTAATGTGAAGCGCTTCAACTTGCCTGTCGTGTATGAAAGGTGCTATACATATAAATGTTATTATAATTATAAATTTGATATTAATTTTCTTAATTATTTAAACAGTATATTCATAATTCATTTATGTTTTCATTTACATTTTTTATATATCTAATCATTTTTTAAATCTATTTATGAATGCATATGGATATGTTTATTCTTGTTATTTACTACTCATTACTCTTTTATTTTTCTCTTTATTCATTTCATTAATTTCATCATTAAATGTTTTTTCTTGTTGCCTAATGCTTATCAAAATAGGAACCAAAGTAAATAAAACAATAATAATAAAAACTAATAATGAGAATAATATCATATATAATATTATAATATATATATTTTTAAATAAAATAATAAAAAAATAAGGAAATCATTTCTTGCACACATGCCTAAACAATACATAAAACAGATTCACAAGGCAAAGCTCCAAAATATACAATAAATGCACACATCCCAGATCTTCTGTCTCTCTCTCCTTCTGTCTCTCTCTCACACTCCACATCTAATTCTCTGCACATTTTGGATCAGTGCTCTCAGAGTGGACGGGGGCAACGGTGCAACCCCCACAGAGGACCCAGCACTTTGCTAAGGGCAGACAGGGCGGGCGAGGGCGTACAAGAGGAGAAATTACTTTATTATTCTTTTTTTTTTCTGGGTCATTTTGATTTGATCCCCTCATGGCGTTTGCCGCTGTCATCACATTCTGGACATTGTGCTTTTTCCCCCCCTGACTGCCCTTTGGTCGGTGGCAGCCATAACAACGCTTACTTTATATTTTTTCCAACTAATTACGGCATCTTAAAAAAAACAAAGGCCATAGAGAATGCAGGGCCTTATTTCCACAAGTATTTTTTTACGTTTCTGTATTTGGCATACATGTTGAATATAAAAAAGTTATAATATTTTTTTCATATATTTTAAATTATACATTATATTATTATATAATTATATATTATAATTATATACTTACTCATTTATATTATTCATGATCCGCTGTTGCGACCCCTAACGGGAGCAGCCGAAAGAAGAAGTATATAGTTTATATTATATAAAATTATATTATATTATATTATATTATATTATATTATATTATATTATATTATATTATTTTTTTTACATAAAAAAACAGTTTTTGACATTTTTAATTTCAAATGTTTATTTTATTTTATTTATCATTTTGGAAGACCTGGAAGAACATGTTCGTTTCCACGGAGGTTGGTGATGCTAACGCCAATGCTGTGGTCGTTTGGGTTAGTCAGTGGTTTTGTTGTCGGTTCCTCGTACCCTTGTAGAGGTTCTTGGGGGGCTGGCAGGTGTGGCCGCACCCGTTGGGGCAGCACTTCTTCTGTGCCGGGCACTCGGCGTCTTCCTCGCAGCTCTCCACGCAGGCGGCCGCGAAGCCGCTGGCCCGGTCGGCGGGAGGGCAGTCGCCCTGCTTGGCCGCCATCACTGAGCGCAAGAACTCACAACTGGTCAGACACTCCCAGTGCTTCCTGGGAAAGGTCAGCTAGGAGAGGGGGAACAAGGGAGGGCGACGTCACCGACGAGCAAGGATGAAGCACCAAAACTCCGCCAGTTAGACGACAAAGCCCATTACAATTTGAGGAAAGCGAGAGTGATGTTCGCTGGACAACAAAGATGTAATTGCCAAGGTATTTCAATAAAGTCATGTACGTGAGGAAACTTCCAGAACCTTCCTTAAAGGGGACCTATTATGAAAAACTCACTTTTTCAGTGCTTGTCAACATTTTTGGTCTGTGATTGTCCTACTTATTGTAATAATAGAAATGAGACAGGCTGTTCACATTTGTGTCTCCTCCCTACATCACTTGGAGACTCATTAGATTAGAACCTCCATCCATCTGAGTGACTCCACCCACGGCTGGAGAACTACCAACACCCTAAGCATGGGAACTGCTCTGTTGGCTGAAGAGTGAGAATTATGTACAATTGACAATCAGAGGGAGTCAACTTTTTTCTCCGGGGCGAGTACACATGTGTCCCTGTTACGCACAGGGCTTTTTTTTTCGTTTGTTTCATTCAATTAGAAAACGGGGTAAAATAAATAAATCCCAAATAAAAACACACAGTTTTTTGGGGCAGTTTCTTTTTGTTTGTGGTTTGTTTGGAAAAAAGATCGCTCCGATCTGAGCTGCAACTGCAATCCAGCGACTGGATTACTTATTTCTCACCACAAATTTGTTCAGAAACCGATTTTGGTGAAATGAGTGAAAGTTTACATACTTCATTAAACAGAACACTACTACTCACGCTCAAAACCCATTTGCTCACAGAACTGGGGGCCTCGGGAGGGATGCGACACACACTGAGACAGTGCGTCAGGAACAGGAGGGTTTTGAGGCATGTTAGAATGGCTAGAATGCATAATCTGAGTGGTATTTTTTAGCAAAGAACTTCAAAGGCATGTTTTGGGGACCTCAGAGACCTACAGTATATTAACTTGTTGAAAAGGAGTATAACAGATCCATTTTAAGCAGCTGTGGGTTAGGGAAACATCTAGAATCTTCTGGTCAGGCACTCGCAATGCTTTCTGGGAAAGGCCAGTGAAATAGGTTGGAACAAAGCCAAAACTCTTTGCTGCTGATCACAGCGCCAAGTCCTGGGTTGAAAAAAAGCAAACCTATCCTACAAGGTATCAATATTTAGCAACACAAGCCACAGAATTTATATCCAATATCCAACAGTGTTGATGTAATAATTCATGCCAATAAAAGCCTTGACTTTTGACACTAAATAAATGATGGTCTTGAGGTTGTGGTTTAGCTTAAGGTTAAGGTTTCTGAGCACGCTTTCTCTGTGAAACCGTGGCGATGCGTATCTGGCCGTACCTCACACAGGCCTCCGCAGCGGCCTCTCCTCTTCGTATCCCAGGAGTCTTTGCATGGCTCCAGGCACTGCAAGCAGAGGTGGGAATCAAACAAGAAGTCAGATGAAAGAGAGGTGGGGAAAAGAACGTAGAACAGGTCGGAGTAGAAGATTGTGTCTTATGTAAAGAGGCATGAAAGAGTGTTGATTACAAGGGAACTGTGTTGCTGCTGGACAGGTTTCTAAATATTACATGGGGGGGTCTGAGTGACACTTTGAAGCTTATTTCATGCAGTAGCTCCACTAGAGATAAATCCTATTCATTCAAAGCAAAATTTCATCCGTAAGCCCAAGAACCAGCCAACGCATTTCCCCAGCCCCACAGCATAGGAGAGCAGACCGGGTTCAGACCATGATCAGCAATATTTGCTTGGGCGAAGGTATGACCTCTGTGGAAGAAAAGGAAGTCCAGCTTGACTGGACTGAATCACACAGCCCTTAGATTCAAATGGCGTGCCTGGAATAGTAATGGGCTGTGAAACCTGCTCAGCCAATAATAACAACGTCGATTAAATGAATACAGTCTGGTTTTCAATTCTAGTGACAAGGTATAACCTGTAATGGAAGTGGTTGCAGGTTAGCCCTGGCCGGTAATTCCTGAATCCCAGAAGATCCCAGATCGCAACCCAACTCCCTCCAAACTCCTCTTATTTCTGGGTTTCTTTGGAAATTAAATGAAAGGCCTGCATTTGAAAGCTCGTAGTGGTTAGGCCTTTTTTTTTTTTCTTCTTCTTCTTTTGCATGTTTCTGGAGCATGTCTCCATTAGCATCTTTGTCCTCCTCCGTAAAATCGCATCACGCCACAGTGTGCCACGGCAGCCCGATTGTAATTTCATGCTATGGTGATAAACAGCATGGAGGACCTTGACAGGGAAGGTGAGCAGCGTTGCATCGCAAGGGCAGGTTGTCTGAAAGTTGAAGGATCAATATAAACTCCACATTAACTGGCTTTGGCTTATTTAACGCTTGCTGACGGCAACGTTTTACTCCGGTCCGCAATTAATTAGTATGTAGGGAATAAGTAGCCGGTAATATCTCCAACATTTAGATGTAATGTTTGCTAATTTGTTTGTTATTTTTAGATTACATTGGATTAGATTGTCAGATCTAGCAAGCCTTCTAAATCACATCATATTGTGGCAGAAAATGGGCAACAAGGATCACATTTTCAAGGTATGTCACTGAGGTCATGCATGTAAGGAAACTTCTAGAATCTTCCGTCTTAGGGAAACTTCTAGAACCTCCGTCAGGTAGCAGTGACTTAAGGAAACTTCTAGAATCAACCTTAAGAAGCACAGGCTTAGGTAAACTTTTAGAATCTTTCTTAAGAAGCACTGGCTTTGCGATTCTGGGTTCTATAATTTTTTTATAGAATTCATTTTCTGTGTTGTATTAAATACACATTTAAATCCTCCTCAATGAAACTTATCTCAACTTACCTCTAGCACTTACCTCACAGAGTAGAAGTCCTGGCTATTAAAACTATTAGAACTGCATATATGTATGACCGTATGTACGTATATGTATGTGACAAATAATCTCTCAAACTTGAACTTGAACTTAGAGAAACTTATAGAATCTTCCATAAGCAGTAGTGGCTAAGGAAGAAATCAACTCCCAGAATCTTGCTCGAGCAGCAGTAGCTTAGAGAAACTTCCATAATCTTCCTGAAGCAGTAGTGGCTTAGGGAAACTCCTAGAAACGTCCTTAAGCAGGAGGAACCTTCCCTTACCATCCAAAGGCAACTTTCCCTAATGAACCGAGGCGTTAGTTTTATGTTAAACATCTGTTCAAGGGAATGAAGGCGTGTGTGTGTACGTACGCATGTGTGTGTATTTTGTGGGGAGACAGTAGGTGGAAACTATGAATAAATGTGTAGAAAGTGCAGCTGCAGTCTTCAATTTACACATAAACCTCCACAGGGACCCTGCTGAGATCGCCCCCGGGGCCTGGACACATAGCGCATAGCATACACATGCACAAGGCTATTACATACAACAACACACAGGATCTGATGTTAAATCCCTTGTTAAATTCCTTGCGCTGATATACACAAACTAACATATGTTAACTGCAAGCTAGGGCCAAAGAACATAAAGACAGCATTAACTACTGTGTGTCACGGTATTAAGAAGACCAAAATCCCAGGCAATCCCCAGTCTCATATCACAAATATATCAATGTATTGCCCAGCCCTACCGCAAGGGCACAGTAGTGAGGATCACTGTCCATAGGAAACTGGTTCTAACTAATGGAAATCAATAACAATTTCTCTTATCCATACCAATATTGACAGGCCGGATACTTTCCAATGGGCAGTGTGGCATCATTTTTGGCCCTTTGAACAGCACCAAACGGCCTAGCGTTATGCCGCAAGGCTCTGGTGTCCTATTTGTGCCAACGGCGGAAATAAGGCAAGCATTTTAGGATTATTCTGCTAGATTTGAGAATCTCCCATGACTGTATCGCACACAGAAGAAATGCCAGATGCCAGAAAGTGTTACTTGTGTTACTTGTGTCATAAGGTGTCTTAGTTAATGTCTTTCAGTAGTTACAGTATACAGTACAACTAGACATACTTTCTCACCACTTACTAACCATTTTACTTGTTTTCACTTGTTCATTTTAACTGGAGTCAGTCTACACATGAATTAATGAATGAACAAATATAAAACACAAATAAGTTAGTTCCACCAGCGTATTAGGTACAGCAGGTGGCCTTGGACTAATCCGCCACTCTAGAGATTCACAACCTTTTTTGGCCCATGACCCTGTTTTTAGGTCCCAAAATTCCTTAGACAACAGAAATTTGAGAGTGCGACGTGTTTTTTTCTTTTTTCCCACTTTTGTTTTTATATTGGAGCCAGTACCAATAATGTTGCATGTATTACAATTCACATGTCGGAATTTAAACAACAGATAGAAACTAAATTGCAAAAACTGAACATTCAAAACCGACACCGCATGACTGGTCACAGTGCAAATATTCCACATTTGCACATCAGGAAACTGTTTCATGGGAATTCCTGTATCACATCGCCTACTTGTATTATGATATGAATGAGTGATTGTGGAAAAATATACCAATCAAATACCAATATATCAGCCTTAGAAATGCCCCTATGTGCACATCAAGCGACCCCACATGTGGACCTCAACCCCAAGAATCTCTGCTCTACCCTCAACCGCAGAGCGAGTACCACTGTACATACCAGCATGGAAGCCCGAGAGAGTAAGGGGCGGGGGGCATGATGGATAGAGCGTCAGTCAAACAGACAACGGCTCGCCCGATAGCACAACGCCAGCCCTGCCATCTCTAATCATCTCCTCCACCCCCGCTCTACAGGAGGGAGATCAATCCGCTAATCTTGGATGACGCGGGGATAGAGCTATCCCCTCTATTGTTCTTCGGCATTGGCTGGGTTTGGGTGGGGTTGGGTTTTTTCTTTTTTTGACGGCACATTTCGTGCTCAAATCAAGCGTCCATTTCCACTATGCCGCGGAGCAGCGTCTAGATCTGGGAAAAAGTGGAGGACTCCAGGTCCAGGGGGGATATTAAGTAGGGGAAGCACCTGAGGTCCCAGTTGAGGGGTTTCTGACTCAGCCGGGCTGGGTCCTTTCAGGGAGGAAAATTCCTTTTTGGGGGGTGGATGAAACAATGCAAGAGCGCCGTGGTCCACAGCTGGACATGTGTGTATATGTGGGTGTTTTTGTGTGTATTTCTGTGTGCATATATATATATATATATATATAATTTCAAAATATATATAATTTATTTCTCTCTCTCTTTGTGTATGTCTATGTGAACAAATGATGAATGCTTGCACATTTGTGTGTCTTTGTGTCTTTCCGTGTCTGTGTTTTAGTATTTCCATGTGTGTATTGTTTTATATATACATATTTTTATATTTATATTGATATTATTTCATAATTCATAGTCACAAAATATCATATTCATATTTATTTATATTCATATTTATTTTATATATGTATGCATATTTTGTGTGTGTGTGTCTGTGTGTGAGTGTGTGTATGTGTTTCTGTGTGTGTGTGTGTGTGTGTGTGTGTGTGTGTGTGTGTGTGTATGTGTTTCTGTGTGTGTGTGGGTGTGTGTGAGTGAGTGTGTTCATGACTGTCCAGGGATAATGGATGGAATAACTGATGTGCTGACCGTGCATAATGCCTCTGCTTTGGGGAGTGAGGCTGCGGCGCTGTTTGATTCTTCGCCCAGAGCCCCCCTCCCCCATCCACCCACCCCCACGTTTTTGTCTCCGGCTTCTTCCTGTTTTGACAAATTGCGCCGTCTTTGAGGTTCTTCCAGCACTTTTAAACACCCAGGGAGAAAAGAATCTCTCCTACACTGTCGCAGATTTCAGTGGAAACACTCCTAATTTTTCAGAAAGCAGGGCTGGGGCGATATCGGCAACATCAAACAGCACTGTATTTTTAGCCGTTGCCTCAATAGAGCTTGATAATTTGATTATGTTGGGGGCGGCTACCGGTGCTTTTTATAAGACATTTACACACAAGGAATATTTGAGAAAGTAATACTGATATTATGGCCATGTAGCTAGATCACAACAGTTAGAACAGCTATTACCACGACGGACCAATGAAAATAACCAAATCCCCAGACGATATCCGGCCTCATATCACAATATCGATATAATATTGATATGTTTCTCAGGGCTATTTAGAAATTCAACTGGTTTGACAAAAGCACGACTGGTTTCTCAACAACTCAAACGGGTGGTATCACCGACTGCCTGCTCTCTTAACAACACGAGGATTGTACCGCACTGGACTTCAACATTCAAGAGGTTTATTTGTCACATACATATACATACGTTCATACATATATGCAGTGAAATGTCTTTGCAACGCACCCGAGATTATGCACAATAGTTACTAAACCGAACATAATAGCTAAACCTAATTCCTACCGAGCAACTAACTGAAACTAACTGATTCCTAAAACGTAACGCAGTTCGTGAATAGAATAATATAAATACAATTAAAATAAAATCAGACTCAAATGGTAATGGTTAGAGTTATGTATATGGGATAGGCTATTTGCATATACAGATATGCGCAGTAAAGTGCATATACTCAATGGGCGGGCTCCGTCTTGTGCGGGAGCCCACTGTTAATTAACACTGGCACTTGCAAAATGGCCGTCTGCCTGAAGGAGATAGCGACGGAAGGATTAACAAGTGCTCATTACCGCAGAGGCCTACGGGGACATCGCGAGGCCAAGCGGCTTTCGAGTCAAAGTAATGGAGTGTCTGATGGAAACGAGCCCTGCCAACATCCTCAACGCCGTTGCTCCGAGCCAAGCGTGGCGCGCACCCCGGATCCGCGGCCAAAGAGGTGCAGCGGCCGAGCCTTGATAAAAAAGGACTTTATCAGACATTAAAGCGAATTCTCCGCATTGGAGATATTTTTCTCTCCGATGCTTAAGTCGCGACTGGTAACGCTACCGGGCCAAAGCATCCGACTTCCAAGGCAAATACACTTTTATCTCCTTAAAAATAACGTTGATTCCTGAGTTCACTTCCTGGATGGGATCAGCCAGCTCAGCACACACGCTCAGAGGTCAGTAGGTTGAATCGGTGTCAGCGTTAAAGAGTTGAAATTATACCAGCGCCGGTATTTTCAGTAAGGCTAAGAGGCCCCACTTGACAACCTCAAACATAATTACATGAAATGTGAATCTCACACACACACACACACACACACACACACACACACACGTGCACTAGCGCCTCCTACGGGTGAGAATTTAAAAAAAGGTTCCTGTAGAAATGAACTCGGCGCTAGTTGGTGGGCAGGGCCTTCCCGGTGTGTGCGTGGCTACCGAATGTGACGCCGTGATCTCATTGGCTGTATCTGTGTAAGTAAGTGAACAAGAATAAGAAAGAGGGACTGAAATCGATCCGAACTAAGGGCGCGCTCTTTAAAATAAGAAAAGCAAAAATATTTGTACCTTTTATGCGTCAGTTATTTATTCCGAATGAAGAGGCAGAATGCACGATGAGAAACGTTGTAAGTGATGGTAGAAAATACTGGCGTTTCAATGAGGTAAGAAAAAAAATTGGGATTCTAAAAATAGGATTACAGCCTTATGGATACCACTGGTTCCCGTAAATGCATGTGTGTGTGTGTGTGTATGTGTGTGTGTGTGTGTGTGTGTGTGTGTGTGTGTGTGTGTGTGTGTGTGTGTCTCCATCTTAGCACAAAATCAAACACAGAAGCCAAGAGAACAAGGTAGTGTTCGGCGGATAATAGTATAAGGCGGCGGAGGCCGGCAGCCGGGCTCACACTGGCTAATCTAATGACGGCGCTCAGGGGGAAAAACCACGGACGGGGCGGCGTGTCACCGCAATTAGCCATCGGTAAGATCCAGCGGTCGGCTAAGTGGGATGCGGCGGCGAAGACGCGCTGATAGGGGCTGGAAAGGAAAGGAAAGGAAAGAAAAGGAAAGACAAGGAAAAGAAAGGAAAGGAAAGGAAAGGAAAGGAAAGGAAAGACAAGGAAAGGAATGTAAAGGAAAGGAAAGGACGTCCGTGAAGGGCTTTTGCATCACAGCCGGTATGCACAAGCTGGCGGGAACAGGTGCCGCAGTGGTGTACAATACATATCGAAACAAGAACACGCACACACACACACACACACAGACACACACACACACACACACACACAGATAATAATAATAACACACATACATACATACACAAATATGTTCATTTGCTGTATGATTTATTACACTGGAGAAAGTGGTAGCGCACAAGTTTATAGAAAACAACCTTATAAGCATACAAGGCCTTGACACACACACACACATATACACACACACACACTCTATTCAGAGTGATTTATTAGGTTAGCAAGCGCTGACATTCCCGTATGGCCTTTTTTTTATCCGAAGATAGATCGCCTTAATTAAGCCATCTAATTTAATATTTCCCCGCTTTCTGTGATATAAACAGGAGATGAGAGCACTGCTGGTTGGCATGCGGAGTAGTGTGCGCGTGTGCCTGCGTGTGCGTGTGCATGTGCGAGCGTGTGTGTGTGTGTGTGTGTGTATGTGTGTGTACTCTTCCTACCTTAGCGCATTGCTTGTGATTCTGACACCACTCCAGGGATCCATTATTCTGCAGAGGAACAAAATGAGAGAGAGGGAGAGAGAGGCTGAATAAACTTGTCTAATTGAATTAACGGCGGTGGAGGCGGCGTTAATGTTGTAATTACAGGTTGGAGACATGTCAGAACGCGGAGGAAGACAGTGTAATTACAGTCTGTTAGAGGGCACATTGGCAAACTGTTATTTTCCCCACGCCACAGGAAACGCATCCTTATCTCACGTCGGGGGCGACGCTGGACCTCCGACGTTCCCGCGCCGCCCGACCCGTCTCACCGCCGGCGTGGAGCCTTGAGACCGTCAACCGTAAGGAGAAGGTCTAGAAACCCGGATGTCGCTGAGATCTTGAGCTGGAGCTTCTACTCTGACGGTTTCGGACCGTCTGGGTTGCCGGACGGCGGAAAAACACGAGGGAGTATCCACCGTGGAACGGCAGGTGGAGTCGGACGGATCAAACTGGGTCGAGCGGCGTGACGGATGGACGCGTCGACTCCTCTTGACCTCAGCGAGCTGTGACTCTGAGTTCAGGGTTGTGCTTCTGCTGTTTGTGGACCACCCCTGCATCTCAGACTCCTTCGTCAGAGTCTTTGGCATTGACAAAACGGCCGTCGTTTTCTCATCGCATTTTGGGAAACGGACGGATGCGCCTGTTCACTCGGACGCCATCTTGTTGGGCCGACGTTTTGACTAACAAGAAGTCCTTCATCTTTAGATGGGGGATCGTCAGTGGTGCGATTTTCTCGAGACACACAAAGGGGATCGGACACTTTTTGGGCATTGTCAGCAACGCGACCTTTGGCGTTTCAGATTTTCCCATTAGGAACCGGCAAGGAAGCGTTCTGCCCTCTGCAATGACACAATAAATACAATAAATAATAATAAATGTTTCTGGAAGCAGCAATCCAACTTCTTGCGTCTGGCGGTAACAGTAACACTCATTGTTACTGATGCTGGTTTTGGAGGACGGGAAGGGGTGGGACACGGTCACCATTTCCATGTACTGATACTGTATGTTCTATGGCAGGATGGGGGTGGGGTGGAGTTGGGGGTGGGGGTGGGTGTCTGTCTGGGGTCATCTCCTGACCCCCTCGCCGACACCCATACCGACGGTGTGACATCTGACGGGATGTCTGCAGTAACACAGATCAGAACACCTGAGTCACTTTTTTGAATGGCAGTCACTGTGAAACGCAAGACTGGACTTGTTATCACACACACACATACACACACACATACACACGCACGCACGCACACACACACACGCACACGCACACACACACACACACACACACACACACACACACACACACACACACATAACACACACACACCCACACACGCCAACTTTGAGATACCTAATTAGTGAAAGGCCAGCTCCAGCCAATTTGACTTTCTTCTTCCACCCTCAATTTCTCTCCAAACAAGAAAAGGGGGCAGAGACCAGTAATTGAGCCCTGCGTGACGGCGACACCATGGCAACCGGCGAAAAATGAAGCAGATTGACCAGACCGAGGAGGATCCTCCCACACAGACACTCACTCAACAGCCTTCATTGTAAAAAGGCTGTAGTAGGAGAGTGTGAAGACATTGTGGTAATTTCCCCGTTACTGGACGTGCCATCTTGGATGACCATGAAACACTTTTAAGGAGGCACAGGTCCAACACGAAAATCCAACGTTTGCTGCTGAAATCAATTATTTGTCGAAAACGACTGTGGATCACGGAAGGGGGAGCTGGAGATCAGTGATTCTCAACGTTTTTCACAGCCTCCATTTGATGCTCAACAGGCCAGGGACCACATTCGATAAGCTTCTGTCTCTGGGACCCCAGTCTGAGAAGACTTATTGTTAAAAATGATTTAGTCCAAACCTCCGCACTTGTCTATACTAGGGTTATGGCGCATGATCAAAACAGCTTCTTTAGTCCAATTTCTAACGGAGCCAAAATCTTGATGGTGACGTGTAACAATAACTCAAATTTCGTTTGGAACTCCCTGGGACCTCTTGGAGGAGCCCTGAGCCTCCCGCGGCGCCACATTGAGACCCACCGCTATAGAAGTACAGTAAATGGAGGAGTAAAATGTGAAAAAAACGAAAACCAAAAAACACCGGGGTCGGCCGTGAAAGATATACCGAAAGGCCTGAACCGGCTTTACAAATAAAGCAGATCCTTACAGAGCGGTAGCATCATTAAAATCTCGAGGAAAAGGGGACGTAAACCAACCAGATGGAGCGCACTGGGAATATCCAAAGCTGTGTCGGAGTGCTTCTGAGGCTCCCTTCCCTCCGTCGAAGGAGAGCAAACACCCATGAAGGTTTTGTCGGACCTCTCAACGTTCTCAGCCCTGTCCCATCATGCTGAGCGGTTATCATTGCTTTAAGTGGGTGAGCTAGATGTAGATATCATTTCGATCTGCTTTTCCTTTGCCCTTGAGCTAAAGGGGGGCGTGGGGGGGGGCAGTGTGTGTGTGTGTGTACTTGCGGAATTTGTGCGGAGTGGAGACATCGCCGCTAATCATTACACGGTGCGAACATCAGTACGGATAATATGATCAGGATAACAAGCGCTGGGAAACAAACGAGCGCGAGTCGAGAGAAACTTTTAATGAGAGAGAGCGTAGAGTGGAATACGGATCTGTAGAAACTCATACTGAAAACTTGTCTTACATATTGACCAGTTATCATGCAAATATCTCACAAAGTACAGACAGTATATGCAAAATATATATCCAACAAGTCAATACTGTCAAATCTTGTAACATTATGTAACTGACAGATGACAGGGTGTTTGTAGGGAATGAAGAGTTACATATAATACTTACCTTAAGTACTTACTTTAAGACAAATTTGAGACACATTTTTTGACAGAAATGTTGACTCTGATGCAAAAGAACACTTCTTATTTTAACAGAGAGAAAAAAAAAGACCTCATGAATTAAAAACGGAGACTCGTTCATAACTTTTAAGGTGTAACGTTTGTAAAGCTGAATTTAAGACTTTTTAAAGGCCTGCATACATCGCATAGGCACTAACTATTTCTCTAATTGATTGATTGGTGAATTGACTTGATAAAACATAAGTCAAATTATGAATGAATCAATTTATTTTGAACTTTTTATTATCAACTTATTTAAACAATTGATTAACCTTTGGTACATTTATTAACTTCTGGAAAAGAATATCACTTGATGGTAAAAAAAAATAAAAATAAAAAATAAAAACCTGTGTAAACTGTGACTTATCTTATTTATTCATGATTCAAGAATTTGTTTTCTCCAATATTTTTTGTTTTAAATCAATTTTCTTATCCATTGTTTCGTAAAAAACAAAAACAATTAATCAATCACTCCTGGTGCGTCTCACCTCCACCTGGGCGTCGTGCAGGCTGAGGCAGCGGGACGCGCACCGCGCCCGGGAGACGCTCTCCGCGGACCGGGACCCGTCTTCGCTCCGCTGCCGGGCGCCGGTCACCGCGGCCGGGCAGAGCAGGAGGCTGCAGAGCCCTAGGAGCCCCAAGAGCTCCAGAGCGCACGGTGCTTTGGGAAGCATCATCCTCGGTGTAGGGGCGGTCGGTGTGAAAACCCGAATGGATGAGGAGGCAGGGGGGGTTCTGGTCCAGGTTCAAGTACACTCCATCCAAGGGAGGAGCTTTGCGATGCATGGGAGGACTGGGAGGACAGCTGGCAGAGAGTCTGGTTTATGCCTCTAAACAAACACGAAAATGTTTTCCTTCCATCATAGCATCACTTTTTCCATGATAACATACACACACACACACACACACACACACACACACACACACACACACCTAGACCCGGAACAGGATCAGCGCGCAGGAATGAGGATAAAATACACTATATATATTTAAATCAAGTAAAAGCAATTATACTACACATGGTGAGCCTCATTCATTTTTTACAGCCTTGAACAAACTAAAACCGAAACCAGCTTGCTTCCACTAATTATTTTATTATTATTATTATTATTATTATTATTATTATTATTGCCATTATTATTATTATTTGAATTATAATTATTATTGGTGTTATTATTGTCACCGGCGTCGTTGTTATTATTATATTATTATTATTATTTCCCTGTAAAGTTTTTTTTATAAATACATATTTATTATTATTCATTATTTATTTATTATTTTTTATTTCATTTTATTTTTTACATATTTTGTGACTGCATATTTTGTGCATTGTTTTGCTGCTGTAACACATGAATTCCCCCTTTAATAAAGTGTTATTTTTATTTTCCTGGGTTTCGTATTAAATGATTTTTGTTGTGGAACTACTGTATCGTAATTTATAATGGATGTGTATAATGTATTTCAATATAAGTGGATATGGAAATATGTTCCTACAAGGTTACAGGGGCAGGCAGGCTCTCTAACCAAGTAGGGAACTGATCTCTTGCACTTTGTAATTCATGTCATGAGTTGGCTAAATGAATAATTAAGCTGCTAACTAGCTGGTCTTTCTCTCATTCAACGCTTCAAATTAACTTTTACATTTATAATTTACGTTTGCCCAGTGGATGGAATGAGGTCTCAAAAGGAGAGGTCTACAAAAAGCAGGCTGAGAAATGTTAATATCATTATTTTAATTTTGTCCAACATAAAAAAACAAAATCATTCAGTGTTTTGAGTACGAAAATGCAACGCCAAAAAGTCTAATTTTGGCAGCATTCCAGTAATCGATGCCCAGAGGTAAAATATTGGATTTCCCTCGTTGTTTACTGAAATTTGGGGGTCGGAGGGGGGGGGGGGGGGGGTCTTTAACACACAGGTGGAACCAATTCAGAAAGGGAGCGAGAGTATTTTTTTATTTTTATTTTTTTACGTCAAGTGTGACCTATTTCAGGGGTTGGGAAGCAGGCGCTTCTAATTTCCAGGGAAGCCCATCATTTTCACCGGTAGCTGCAAAACAACAACATTTTTATGGACCGGTCCATTAAACCTAACCACTACCACATCTCTCACGGCAGAGGCGAGGGAAGCCCCTCCGTGCGCCCCCGCCCTCTGCCAGCTGGTTTCCTCACCCGGAGGCGGGGGGGGGACCCATGACGTTTCGGAAATATCTGAAGGGGTTCTCCTTGGGTTGGTGTTTTTTTCTCATGACCGGTGAGTGGTCCTGTGGCGTTAATGAAATACGGCTTTTACCCATTTTCAACTGCACGCACACACACCCACCCACACACACACACACACACACACACACACACATACATGGACACACATAAGCACGGAGGGGAGTCGGATGGATATTGACAAACACACACAAAGATTGTCCCCCAAAAAGCAAAAGATGTGACTCGGGAGGAAACCGCTCAGCGCTTGCCGAGACGATGCTTTTACCTGCACGGCGAGCGTAGAACGGGAGCCACGATATGTGCAGCACCTCCGCTGGTTGTTTCCCGGAATTTATTTTCAACCCCGCCCACACTGACGCCAGTGACCAGGACGGCCAAACGAAGAAATTCCAAATTCACCTCCACCTGCAAACCGGGTTCCTTTCATGTTAAAATCTCTCCCGATGTTCACTTGTAAAAAAAAGTCATTTGATTATGTTTGAAAGGGGGCGGGGCCATGCTCGGGTATGAGTTGATGAGCCGACAATTCCCGTCGATGGCTTATGGGCGTCCACTCCGGGATACCATGGAAACGCCTCCCGCCCAATCGGTAATCGGCTTCCGACTCTAAGATGGCTGCCTCCAGGCCGCCAAGTTTTGGGGTTGAAAACAGCCGAACATTTTAAAATGGAGTCTACGTTTTTTGACGTTTTCCCCTTAAACTTCAACCGATTTGATCTTTGGCCCTCTTCGCCACTGGCCTTTTAAATTTAAAGCGACGATTCAACCGCAAAGCGTTGTTTCATGCGTCTCAACGATCCTAGACTGTAATATGTAACAAAAGTGAGAGATTCTCTTCGAACACTCTCTACTTCCAATCTATACTTCTGTGACGGCAATCTACTCTGCGTCTTGTGGTGCGTACGACTCGGAGGTACCGCCCCAGCGCATCGCATCGTATGTCCCTCTATTGTGTCCGAAAAAAAGCATAGATAGGACGATACATCAGTTTATATCAGAAATTGTCTGGGATTGATGTTGCATTAAAGGCTGCATTACAGTAAAGGGATGCAGTTTTCTGAACTTCAATGTGTAAATATCTCATGAAATCCCCAATAGTCCTCCCCCCAAGATATCGTCAAATTATTTCAATTTAAAGTGCCATATTATCGAAATTGAGGTAAAATGGTGATTTGTGGTGCTGGTGACTGGACTTTTCGATGGGTGGTCCAGTGAAAATCTAGCATTGCACCCCGAAAAAGCAAGTAAATCGTGACGAATTCCAGGGTATGAAATAGTATACAAAGAGACGAGCTTGCGTAGCTAGTTCTGTCAGACAACTTGACGGCGCCACATGCTTCCACGACCTTATTTGGCCTTCCAATTTAAGCAGCCAATCCCTCCCGTTACCTGATTTTTTGCCTGATTGTTTGCCTCGCCTTCCACCCGTTGGGCTCTACTCCTCAATGGGGCGGGGGGGGTTTCACACTCATCACTCCTATATTTCTAGCTCATTAGGTTTGCCTATGCTTTTTGCACACCGCGCTGGGAGTGATGAGCAATAGAGACCAGACGCCCAAACTCGAACGATGCTTTAATTAATAAAGATCATTTAAAATGAAATCGAATAGTTGTCTGTCAGAAATACAGAAGTCACAGGGTCTCCGGTTCGGCTGAGGCAATTATTTCATACAGTATGTAATATGTGGTTGTGTTTGTTCGGCGTCTCCACAGCTCCAAGGCCGACGTTGAGTTTTTAAGGATTTCTTGGAGGGGCCAGTGGGGGCCGACCCACGGGGTCCCCGCAGTGTCCAATTACCATCCTTGTTTTATACCTTCAGCTCTTTTGATACTGTACACACCGGGGATCGTCTTTCTTTGCTATACCTTTGACTTTGCACACACTCCTGTATCTGTTGTTCCAGATGTGAAGGGCTTCGATTAGATACCATTGCATCCATTTTATTTACACTGTTTCGTCCTCATGGACTTCCTCCGTAAAAAACGATGGCACGTTGATTCCTCCAAATGCTCTTTTTTTTTTTTTAACTTTTGAAAGCCATTCTCCCCACGAACGTTAACGTTCCCTGAGCGGACGACCGCAGAAACACAGGTAAATAGGAGAGTTTGTGCGAGAGCATCCCTCCGACCCCCCGTGTAATTGGAGCGTAACTCAGCGGAGCGAAGTGTGTGCAGTGTCCACGCCTTGACATTTTAGCCTCTTTCTGGAGACCTCGACGCTTACCCCGGTGGTCCGAGGTACGCACACACACACACACACACACACACACACACACACACACACACACACACACACACACACACACACACACACACACACACACACACACACACACACACAGACACGCCATCCAAACCTACACACCCCCCATTGGTAGAGATATACTCCTCATAACTTCCACCCCCAAATAAAAACAACACGCCGTGATGCTTTAAATGGACTCATTAATAGAGAGTGTGTGTGAGTGTGTTTGTGTGGGTTTTTTTTTTTCTTTTGTGTATCTTTCCACCCTTCTCCTCACACGTGATGCTGGCGTAGAATCCCCCGTGTCGGTGTGGGGTCCCCCCCCCAAAAAAAAGCGGTGTTTCCACAATGCTCCCGGCGGCTCGTTAACCAAAGGGAAGCCCGAACACTTCTTTAAAAAAAAAGAAGAGATGTAAGTTGCATCCATCTCCCGTGGATATCTCGGTTGGATTTGGGCGGTGGGGGGGGGGTGAGACAGGTTCTCCGTCTCTTTTTTTTGGAGGGGGGGCTCTGGCACTGAAAACCGCAGCCCGCAGGTAGTTTCTTCAATGGGTCTCAGCTGCTGGCTCTGTGAGTGTATGTGGGGGGGGAGTCATTAGTTTCATGTACTCGCCTATATAAGTACTCTGCCGAAGGAATTACTGTAGTTTTCCAAGGAAGGCTTTTAGGAACTGTGCCTTTGTTTAACTTTTTTTTTAATCAATATTATGCCCGTTCATCAAATTCGGCTGCCTTTCAGCTCTTGCGAACAGTTCTTCCTGGGGCCACCAGTGATGGAAACAGCCCGCGCAGTAGAGGAGCAACTGCGTAACGCAAATACATCAAATGGCTGTTTCTTGAACAGGGTTCAGCTCAAACAAAAAGTGGGATTGTTTTTGTTGTTTTTTTTTTTTTTTAACAAAATAACCGAACGGATTACCACTTTAACCTTTATTCAACCAGGGTAGCCTCTTTTGTCAAGAGGAGACCCAGCGAAGAAAGGTGCCACACAAATTCAAAACATACAGAAATAAACCTTTAGCACCATGAGCATTCACATTGGAACAGGTTACAACGCATTTTTGTGTCAAAAAGTGGAAATTGAAATTAAATGCGTAAGTTTGAAGGTCTTCCTATACGTCATTGACCTTCCCTGTCCTCTAACCCCTTTTAACGATAACACCTGATCCTTACTTTTAATGAAGTATGTATACTGTGTATATATATACAGTCGTTCATTGGAGGACTGCTTTTGCTTATTCTTGAGTTGAATTAATTTAAATTGAATTACATTTTCAGTATCATTTTTGATTACGACTACGATTACTACTATATGCCTGTTTATTTATTTGTGTGTCTGGAAAGATCGCCTACCTCCTCTGTCCCTTCCTTGATGGAGATCGGTTTCGTTTTTGAGGGTCAACGAATGCAAACGGTGATCTCCAGGTGTGTGTGTGTGCGCGGTGATGACATTACGATGGAAGGATGATGCGACGGAGGCTCTCAGAGATCGCTCGTCGGTTGGTTTTTCCGTCCTCAAAGGGGCCGCGACGTCCCGCAGTGATCCACTGATTCATGTACGATGACTCTTAGATGGTAAATTGCCGTTGAAGGCGGCGGGGCCGAGTGTCACGCAGAGAACACATTCATCTCTATTTCCGTCGGGAAGAAAATGGATTTCCTCCCCCTCACACCTCTGTACGGTCTTCCACCCACAGAGGATAATGTGTCATTATAAGCCTGTGAAAAATTACCTGGGTTTTTTAATGAGCCGCTGCCATTCTTTGTTTTATTACGAGAAGAGGGATGCAGATGAAAAGGCAAGATATAAATTTACAAATGGACTGTATTTATTTGTCCATATTTTTCTTGTGGATGTGGTCTGAGTTGGCGCATGGATTGAGTAGTCGCAGCAGCGTTGCGCATGGTGCTCAGAGCTGTACTGCCATCTAGTGGTATCTTGGGGTACTCATCCATATTCATTTGAGAAACAGATTAGTTATTAAATAAAATTATGCAATACGCCTAAAAAAAACATTTAAACAATGGCGATATACAATAAACATAAAGATAGATGGATGGTTGAATAGATTTATTAGTATTCACACATTTTTGTTCTTTTTAGTCATTTGGAGTGGATATGATTTTGTTATTAAACTATTATTTATTTGTTGTGGTTCTTCATGGCACATTGTATTTATTTTCAGTATCTTTACTATTTACAGATTAATCTGCTGTATCAATTGGTATAGCTATATTATACAACGCTGAGTCATAATGATCCACACCAATGCAGACGGTAAACGGCTCAGCATAGGTTATTTGGAATGTTGTATTAAACATGATTTGTCTCATTGGCAATTCTGTTATTGCAATATGCTGTCTTCCTGGAACATTAGCTTTTATTCCCTCAGACTTTTTAATATCCTGAAAAAGATTATTTCCTTTAATCAAAACATCATCTAGGTCAGGGGTGTCCAAACTACGGCCCGCGGGCCAACTGTGGCCGGTGGTCCTTTTTTTAATTGGCCAGCAGCAAATTCTAAAAATAAAATGGAATATGGCCCACACATGAAACTTGGGCTTCACTGTATTGTACTTCTTAGTTTTAACTCTAGCTGGAGCTACTTGTTTGAACAAGGCAGCTTCTCCACAAAACAAGAGCAATCATAAAATAAAAATTGCTACGGGTGACCAAAAATGGCAGAACCAAAGAAACGCAAAATTGCAAGTGAGTGAAGAAAATTTCAGACACAGTGCGAAAATTAATATTTCTAAATAGAAAGCAACGGGAACTGTGTCTGTTTGATTTGCAATGAAACTGTTGCAGTGATGAAAGACTATAATGTATGACGACACGATAAAACCAAACATCAGACCTACATGTCCTACACTGATGCCGAGCGAGAATATTAAGTTAAGCAAATGGCAGCTAGCCTGCTAGCTTAACAAAAATATGTTTTCCGTGCTAACAAAACACAAGAAAATGCCACAATAGCAAGTTAGGAGGTTGCTCAACTATTTGTTCCACACAGGAAACCTTTCTCAGATGGTGATTTCATAAAACAGTGCCTCACTGAATTCGCAGGAATACTGTAACCGGAGAAAATGTAAGAATTCAACAACGTTAGCATGTCCAGAAACACAGTTGTGTGGCGAATCGAAGACTTGTCAGCTAACTTAAAACATCAATTGTCAGATAAAGCTTGTGCTTTTGACTTTTACTTGATTGCATGTGATGAGACCACAGATGCCACGAACCACACAGCTGTTAATTTTTTTGCTGGAAGTTGACGATAACTTTTTCATTACGGAGGAGCTGCTTGATCTCAGGAGTCCAAAGGGCACAACAATGGGTAAGTACATTTTTGAAGCTGTGTCAGATGCAATTGACAAGATGGGAGTAAAATGGGACAAGCTGTGTGGAGTTATAACATATGAGGCTCCAGCAATGACAGGCGAGCGCAAAGGAATGGCTTCTATGGTGTGCGCCAAGGTGCAAGAGAGTGAAGGTGAGGCTTATAAAATGCACTGTATCATCCACCAAGAAGCTCTCTGTGCCAAGACAGTCCAGCTTGGCGATGTGATGAACACTGTTGGGAAAACTGTCAACATAATTTGAGCGCGAGGGCCCTACCACAGAGAAATTCAAGCTATCCTATCTGATGTCGATGCTGAATACAGGGACCTATTCTAACATTCTGATTTGCGCTGGCTATGTCGCGACTCCGTGCTGCAGCGGTTTATTCTCTGAGATCAGAAATCAACTACTTTTTGAAAAAGAAGGACACACACACTTCATTAGCTGAGTGACCCTCTATGGTGGGCAGACCTGGCTTTTTTAGTTGATCTTACTGATCATCTTAACACACTGAACATATAAGGCAAAGACCAGCTTGTACCACAACTTTATGCGCACATGAAAGCATTCTGTGTGAAGCTCCGTCTCACAACTAAGCAACTTCAATGTTACACACTTCCCCATGCTGTCCGTAATCAAATCTGCTTTTCCAAAGGCCAAGCTTTTTGTTAAAAAGGGGAAATATGTGTCTGTGATCACATCTCTCATGACAGAATTCTGTCAGCGCTTCCAAGATTTTTCTTTCATGGAGAAAGAAATCAAGCTGTTCTCGACTCCCTTCCTGAAAGATGCAGAGGAAGTGGAAGAGAGTCTGCAATTAGAACTTATCCAAATGCAGTGTGATAATTCTCTGAAGAATCAACATCAGCTTCGCTCCCTACCCGACTACTACAAGAGCTTGGAAAAGGCCAAGTTTCCTCTGATGAGACGCCACGCAAAAAGAATGATTGATGGTTGATTGAGTCTGTTCGGCTCAACATTATGTGAGCAAACATTTTCTCTGTTGAACTCTGAACAAAAGCAGATTGAGAACCAAAATGACCGACAGCCATCTCTGTGATGTTCTTCACATCTTAACCACCAAACTTACTCCTGACCTGCCAGACCATCCTTCAGTCCAAAGTGCAGCATCACTGCTCCCACTGATTACAACGCTGTTCCCATTTTAGGTGAGTTTAAATATATATTACACAGTATTCATGTGTTATTAAGCCCAATTACTTATTAAATCCAGTCAATTCAAGTTGATAAGTTCAAGTTTGAAATATACCCATCCCCTTTTCCCCCTTATTTCCCCCCCTTTATTCAGAGCTGTGAAGGGGGATCAGCATCCTGACTGAGAAGCAGTCTGAGGCAGCTGTTTTGAGAATGTGCTGCCAACCATTTTTGTAACAAAAGAAATGAAAACTCATTAATGGAAAGCTGTGATGTAGGCTGTTTTTTTCTTTAAGCATATTCAATCATCAAGCATTATTTACCTATTTTTGACTGATATTGCTCACTTTAATACACTAGAGCTAAGGCGATACCTCACCTCTAGTGAGTGGCGTAGCCTTTCGTATATTTTTCTGTATGTGGCCCTCAATGAAAAAAGTTTGGACCCCTGATCTAGGTCATTTTGTGTCGAAGTGTATTCTGAATCTTTTAAATCATCCTGGTGAAAATCACTGATATGGGGAATCAACAATTACATTGAACGTTTTACAATTAGTGTTTTTTTTTCACAGCATTTTTCTTCAGTACTTTTGTTTTTATATTGTGACCGACCTTGACAACGGGATTTTTGGACAATGGCTTCATTAGTGTCTTAGATTTTTGGCTATATTTCAGCAACTGCAACAATAACCAAAACAACTTTTGTTATTACTTTTCATAACAATAACAATAAATTCATAATTTCATTTTATAAATATGAAAATACTTGTTAGTTGTAATTACTACTTTATTGTTTTTTTTGTGTTAATAATCTACAATTGGAAAATTCAGTTTAATACTGTTTAAGTGCACAGTACACACAGTACACAGTACACACACGACACAGTACAACCACAACACAGTACAGAGGACACACACAACACAGTACACACGACACACTCACATCGATAATTGAAAAGTACTGTGTATTGAGTGTACTGAGTCCCTGCTATAAAAAAGTCCCTCAAGAACGGCGTTCTAAGAACTGTGATCGTTCCCAGTTCCTGTGGTGCAACACAAAAAAAGGGACGGTTCCTGTAGTACAAAAACACCTTATGTGTTTTCTTGTAGGGTGAGGTGGGGGGGCAATGGTAGCACTTTGAAATGGGCCCAAGATCATCAGATCTGCCCAATAACAAACTACAAGAGCAGCTCCTCCCCAGCCAGGAGTGTGGATGCCTCCCTTGCCAACCAACTGAACTGCTTTTATGCGCGGTTCGAGTCTGGCAACAGCACCGCTAGCTCTCCTGTTAATTGGAGTTACGCGGCTGGGGATGAGCACGCACTCTCAGTGTACTAAAGACCTGTGCTAACCAGCTAGCCCTGGTGTTCATCGCAATTGTTCATCAGAGATGTGATTGCATCGCAATCACATCTCTGAGCGTGATTTTATCTTCCAAGTCCACTTCATGTGTGACCAGAAGAACCTTGCCTGCTTTGTTTGCTCCTGTAACTGCTTTTGCAGCCTCTATAGCCGCTTTTTTACCTTGTGTGACCCTTGACGTTTCCATTTTTTGTGCTGCACACTTAGCTACAGCTATTTCATTTGGCTTCATCATTGCATGCAACAATTTCATTATCTGGGCATGATGCTGTATCGGAGAACCATCGGTTTTGTTAAATCCTCGATTTTTCCACACTGATGCAAATAAATGACACACATTATGTGCATATGCAGAATCTGTATATATTGTTGCTCGCTTGCCTTCAGCCAATAGACAAGCTTCAGTCAGGCCCACAAGCTCAGCAAGCTGTGCAGAAGCAGGTTGTGGTATTACTTCTGCTTCCTCAACAACAAATTCAGTTCCCTGGGCTTTGACCACTGCATAACCAGCACTCAATGTGTCTCCTATTCAATAGCAGGACCCATCAGTCCAATACTCCACATCTGACACATGCAGTGGGAAAGCTTGCAAGTCTGATCTGAGCTTTGCATACCTCTCTACTTCCTGAACACAATCATGTGGCTCTCCATCCTCTGGTGTTGGCAATTTCTCAGCTGGATTTACCATGACGCACCTTACTAAGGTGAAATCTTCCTGCTCTAAGAGCCTATGATAGTCTCTTAGCCTAGACAGTCAATATACATTTACCAAAATTCAAAAGATTTCTGAGACTATAATGGGTAAGAATTCTCAATGGGTAACCCATAGTTACTGATGATGCTTTATCATACATTAGATAAACTCCCACCATTGCTCTGTAGCACCGTGGTAGCCCCAATTCTACTTCTGAATAGGCAGTTGAATAATATAAGAAGAAGAACAACAAGAACAATCTTTAATCGTCACACAGCACACCACACTACAACACATGCACGCACACACACACACATGCTTTGGATGGTGGTCGGTGAAATGAGGCCTCTGCATTTAACCCATCCTGGCTTGTCCTTCCTCCGGGGGCACAGCCAGGAGCAGTGGGCAGCATTTGTGGACGCGCCCGGGGACCAGATGATAAGTGTCCATCGCTGGTCAGACGATGATGTTGTGCATGTTTTTGGTGGGGGTCCTTACTAACGTGAGGTGGAGGAAACCCCATGTGAGCACGGGGAGAACATGCAAACTCCACACAGAAAGGCTCCTATTTGGGAGATAACCTGCCAGAGCACGGTGCCAACAGCGCCCCAGGCGGGAAACTCACTTCACACATCAACACATCATCTCTCATCTCCGCACAATCTGCTCTTGTTAGTGCAGCCTATCTGCACAAAACACAACCGCTTCAGACCACATAACAGCTCGTATTGTAAGTGAATACTCACCCTTGAGGTATTAAAGTGGTATCTTCTGAAGCGGGGCGGCAGTGGCAGATGAGGCCCAACACATCCTGTTTGTGACGCCACTTTGTGGTTTCTGGATGATTTTGATGTGTTGATGAAGAAGGAGTCTCTGCTGACACTGACTTGATTAAAATAATAGTTTTATTACACAAATCAGCATCAAAACGGGCTTGCCATGGACAGCCCAGGAGAGAACAAAGCCAGAAGTGTTCTCTGCCGAGCAGCACTCGGCACTCGCTTTAATTGCTGTACAGACATAACATACCATATCTGGTTCTGTTAGGCCCACGTCCTCCCAGCGCCACTAGAGGCCGCTCTTGCCCCATCTGCAGCTCCCTACTTGAGCGCAATTGCACACACCTGGGATCAATTACCTGCATCACTCTCACAGTATTTTGTCTCAGCTTCCCAGTCATTCCTTGCCAGACCATCAACTAGCTTACCCGAGTTGTACAGCTACTGGCTCCCTTCCAAGATCCTAGCTCCTAGTGCTTGTTTCAAGTTCCTAATTTATGTCTCTTTGTCTCGTCTTCCCCTTACCTGCTTGTCTCCTCTCGTCGACCCAGTCTGTCTGTCCAACTCCAGCCAGCCCGGTTTACCTGCCTGGTTCCCTGTCTCTCCAACCGGATCCTGGACCCCTCCTCCTGGTCATCATCATCCCTGCCCAGTCCGGCTCCACCCCTACCTGATCGGGTCCCCCTGGCCAGCTCCACCGTCTGGGCTAATAAACATCCTTTGCCTGCCTCCCGTCTCCCCGTGTCGTGCATTTGGGTCTCTCCTAGCTCTGGTCGTGACAGGTTCCAATCCATAGGTGTCAGCTCAGCCTCTGTCTTGTCATAAATCTAAACATTTTCGCTTCTCTCCTCGCTGGGCCTCCAATGTACACACTCTAAAGTTGACTTTCTCTGTGTAACTTTCAAAGTAACATACGTTAATATTATTACCGCACTATATCTCATTTTTGTGAGCTCAGTGACCTATTCACCTCAAACCTTTCAGAAACCTCAAATGGAACCGTGTTGTTGGGAACTTCCACAAGGAATGTTTTCCTTCCACAGGGACACCGTGAGGCAGGACTCTGTAGACTACAGGTACAGTAGTAGACAGCCATCTTATTTTTAGGATAAAATCATTAACGCACATTTACATTACATTACATTTAGTCATTTAGCAGACGCTTTTATCCAAAGCGACTTACAAGGGAGAATAACATTCAAGCTACATTGCGACAGAGATTAGTGTAACAACAACATTCGTGTAACAATAAATACTGCAACAAGTGTATCCTTGTATTAGTAATTATGCGTGTCACAGGGACTCGGAAAACTGACAGTGCGTCATTACGTGAGTCGATGCTGCATCCAATGGAAACTTTGAAAATGAAACTTGTTTAAGACCTCATGCTGATGTAAAGAGAAGAGACAGCACGAACTGATCCTACATTCCATAAGAACTCAAAAATGTTTAATTGGTAACGATAATGGACCCTGTGTATTGCTGCCTGCAGCTATATTTATTATCAGGGGTCCAGGGGCCTTATACTATCTGGAAAACCAACTTCGGAATAACAGACAAACACGGTTCATATCTTGTTCGAACCACGCTGACTTTTGGTTGAAGTTTTATCCAAATCAATACACATACGGAGCAGATATTAGCGAAAAACCTATCAAATTTTGAACGATTTTAAGACCAACAAGCCAGTATGTCTGACGACCGAAATATGTCCAAGCCGGCTAAAACTATCTGGAAGACATACTTGGGCATATTCTAGAAACACGGTTGAGGTGTCGTTTCTGTCACAAGGATCTCGCGGTTTAAATCTCATCCAAATCAATCCACATACGGAGCAGATATTTGTGAAAAACCAAACAACTTTGACCCAAAACATTCAGTTGGTCATTGTTAACTGACCAGATATTATTCTTAAATGAACAAGATTAGATTTACAGTAAGGCGCTTGATGACGTCAACATATTATTTACTCTAAATGTACAGATTGAGAATGTCCAGTTGACCACGTCCATTGGGCGGCGTGTAATCGGTCGGTGTGCCTTCAAATTCCAACGTGGCATCAGAAAAATAGAAGCCGTGCAATTGCAATCACCCACAGAAATGTCAATATATTTGTCGTATTTCATGTAAACTGAACTTTACGGTGGCTCTGAGAGCTCAATGCTTTGAAAATACAAAAAAAAAAATTGTAATTAGTAATTATGGCTGGCCGTAACAATGTTCTTTGTTGCTTTGTTGCGTTTTGACTTTGTCACTTTGTTACTTTGCTGCATTGTTACTTTGTTGCTTTGTTGCTTTTTGACTTTGTTGCATTGTTACTTTGTTGCTTTTTGACTTTGTTACTTTGTTACTTTGCTGCTTTATTACTTAGTTGCTTTGTTGCTTGGTTACTTTGTTGCTGTGTTTCTTTGTTACTTTGTTGCTTTGTTGCTTTGTTTCTTTGTCGCTTTGCCGCTTTGTCGCTTTGAAGCTTTGCGCTTTGTCGCCTTGTCGCCTTGTCGCTTTGTCGCGTTGTCGCTTTGTCACTTTGTTGCTTTGTTACTTTGCTACATTCCACCACTGGTCATCTTACCTTATCTTATCATAACACAAGAATAGCCAACATACACGATTACACAATCCCAACCCCTCAGCAGATCATCCATTGTAACCCTTAACCAAAGAAGCTGCCTTGCTGTTTATTCCTGTTGACAAACACATAGGCAGGGATGATGTAAGTGAGACAGAGATAATGGTGTTCCTGGCTTCAAACTGGTCAGATGTAATGTATATATTTGGAGTTGTACTTTGATTTGCTGCAAATACTGAAGTGCAAGTGGGGTCTTCATAAAGAGGGATCCAATTCTAAATCATAACTATTAATGGATAATATGAGAGGAAATTAGATGTTTATCCTAACACCTACACCTACTATCCATTCCTTTGATTTAAAGGTGTTTTTTTTATTTTTGTGCAAACAATGCACGAAAAGAAATGCACTGGTAATTTAACCTGTATGGTATATTGTCTGGTCCAGTCTAATATTGATTGGAATTGGGACTTGTGGTGTAATCCACCCGACACTGAGCATTTTGTGGATAACCACTTTAATATTTGAAGATACGATTGTCTGTGGTGTTTTTTTACATTTATTGTTTTTTTATTTATTTATTTATGTGAACATGCAGAGCTTGTTTGTGGACTGTGACCTTTTGGATGGTAGACAACTGATTGAGACAGTTTTTCCACACAGGAAAAAAACTTACATCCACATAGAGACAAACATGCACCACTATCAACTTTTAGCCTGCTTCTGCAGAAAAGAACAAATAAATACATAAATAAATTATGAATTATAAATTATATATAATTTATATTAAAAAAAAAAATATATATATATATATATATAATATATATAAATTATACATTTTAAGTAATTTCCCCCTGGGATTATTAAAGTATTTCTGATTCTGATTCTGATTCTGAAATGGTTTTAACATGTAACCTATACAGTGTCTTGCTGATAAAGTGTACACGTCACACAGAAAAATCGCCATCATTGGTGAGGAGTCTATCATACAATAAATATTATATATAATATTTCATATTATATTTTAAGAGTACATTATATTTTTAAGAATGTAAAATACAAAAAATAATGTGATAAAATCATCATCAATGTAACGTTTTGCTACGACTGCCGGCAATTCTTTCCATTACCGCTAGGGGGGGGCAGCGGATCAAGTCAAGTCACACTTTATTCATAAAGCGCATTTGATACCAGGGCAGCAAGCCCTGTCCTCGTGGATTCAACCACAAACGAGGTCATTGTTATTATTATTATTATTATTATTAGTTTTATTCTACAAAACACATGGACTCTATAAGTAAAACGATAAAGCAATGAAAATGAAACCTTTTGTCCTCGCTCGCCATTGCCGCCCCGGCTGTCAATCAAACCAGGGCTTCCGGCGGCTGTGGTCACATGGCACGGAAGTGACGTTTTTGCCAGCGCCGTCTCAGTACAGGAAGTTGCCGTCAACCCGTTAGTGCTCAGACTTGGTGTAATGCGAGTGTTTGTGCATTAAATTCCGCAGGTTTTCGCAACTTTTCCAACGTCTTTCTCGCTGATGGCTTATCCGGGTTATGGCGGGGTGAGTGTGTCATCTTTCTGTTTGTGTTTTTTTCCGCGGTGATTACATAATCTAGGAACCTGGGAGTCTGGGGTCGTTTTAGGTTCACATTCCGGTAATGGGAGGGGCACTAGTTGTATTTTTGTCATATAGATATATATGTATATACACACAGACACACACACCATGTATTTGTTTTTTATATATATATATATATATATATATATATATATATATACACACATCCTTTTTTTAAACGTAAATATCCTTTCTGTTTTATATGTATTTTTAAGTGTGTGTGTGTGTGTGTGTGTGTGTGTGTGTGTGTGTGTGTGTGTGTGTGTGTGTGTGTGTGTGTGTGTGTGTTCCCTTTGCAATGTAAACTCAATCATAAAAAAAAAAATAATAATAATCCTGGACGTTGCTAGTAATATAGACAAATATACAATGTTGTTAATAATACTGTTATCGTGATCCAAAATGGTTGGGTTGTAACATTCTATATCCTTGCTGGCATCTTGAGATTTCTGAGGTTATTGGTGAGAGATCACATTACACCAAAAGTTGAGTGTTATTATATATGATGAAGGATCGTTAATGAAAATACTAGGCAGTGGAATAAAGAATAGTGTGTACAGTGTGTAAATCAAATTGTAATATCTTAAGGTACCGTATAATCAGTTTTTATTAAACTCAGTTGTTTCCTGTGGAGACTAGTGGTTCCCAACGCGAGGTGCATGCCCCCACATGGTGCACCAGAGATCGGACAGTTTGAGGCTTATGTTTTGTAGTTGTCAAATATTGGTTAAAAAATCCACGAGTGTCAGAAGAATGAGAAGCCTGAAAGAGAAGAGAAAGAGAAGAATGTTTTATGTCTGTTAAATGGGAGGTCTCATATTAAGTCATGTTTGATTTGAGGGGGTCTTATGTGTCCACTTTAATGTGTCTCATCTCTCCGTGTCAGTATGGGGGAGCCATGCCTGGAATGCCCCACCAAGGAATTCCACCTCAAGGAATGCCCGGAGGACCTATGAGGGGACAGATGGGGGGTCCCATGGGGGGTCCTCCCATGGGGGGTCCGATGGGGGGACCCCAGGGTGGGTACTCCCCATACGGAGCGGGTTACCCTGCCACCTATGGCGCCCCGCCCCCTGCTGCCAACGATCCCATGTGGGGGTACTTCACTTCCATAGCCGGACAGGTGAGCGTGTGATGGAAAATTACTGACCATGACTGTACAACTGAATGTTACAGAGACACCTTGTCTGTTCATATAAAGGTGCAAAAACATGTAACTGTACGATGCCTTGAAGATGTACGTTGTCTCTTTGTATAAGTGTAAGAATATGTGATTCAGGCACAAGGCAGGCAGAAACAGCTCAAGGATGTTCAAGATAAGATATGCCTTGAGGGAGAACACCTGATAAGAGGGACTGTCCCTCAATTTAAGCTTAGCCCAAAACTCACTTTAACTCACTCCAGACAGATGGGCTTGACCCAAGGGCATGAGAGTACCGCAGAAAGTATCTCTTTAAGGTGTTTTGTCCCTCGGTTAACAACCCCTTCTCCAATCGGCATTAGGACTGCATAATTTATCATATATTAATCGTGATGTCGATATTGGCCCCCACAATTAATTGATCGTGCCGAGGACGATAATCCTTTTTTTGAGGACCTTATTTTTTTACCTAGTTTGGTCAATAAATTATTTTTCTTTGGTGCTTATGGAGTAGCATTATTTAATTTAATTATTATTATTTTTTTTTGTAAAATGTAATTTAGCCTGAAGAAGACTGAATTCATGTGAATAAAGTCCTATTTTGATTGAAGATTTTTATATTTCATTTTATTTATTTATTTATTTATTTATAGGTTTATAAAATTCACAATTATTGTGAAGGCAGTTTTCTGTCGATTAACAAAGTGCAATAAAAATAATTGGATGAATAATTGTGATAAAAAACCGTAATCATAATATTGAGCAAAATAATCGTGATTATCATTTTAGCCATAATCGTGCAGCCCTAATAGTTATGTACCTTCCCAAATTATTGTTGGACCCCGTAAGAGAAATGTCAGAACTCCTCTGGCGGTGCTCCCGAGTGTCAGATGTCAGAAGAATCTGTTTTACGCTCCTCTCCTGATGGGTGTTATGAATATACATTTAACGCATTGTAATCCAGGGAAGTGTTTTTATTTAATTTTTTCTTAGCTACCTTCTTCCACCAGTTTCTCAACAGGGAGTTATATTCCGATGCTTTTTAACCTCCACTTATCTTATTACTCAATGGGGAAAGTAGAGTGTCAGGTTAGATAGACAATCAACCCCCAGAAAATGTAAATATATAAACGCTAACATTTTGGCATAATACAATAAACCTACAATAAATATAATCCTATAATAGACGAGAACATTTTGAGAAGTGTTTTTTTTTTTTTTTAATCTATTTTCCCGAGTTTCTAGTTCTTCAGTAAACCATTGTCATGCTGAAACAGAAATGGGCTTCTCCCCAAACTGTTGCCGCAACGTTGTTAACGCACAATTCTCTAGAATGTCATTGTAGGCTGATAAATCAAAATGTTCTGTCTCCACGGAAACAGGACGGAGAGGTGGACGCTGAGGAGCTGCAGAGGTGTTTGACCCAGACAGGCATTAGCGGAAGCTACACCCGTAAGTCCACGCTTCAGTTGATATTATATTATCATATAATATCAAACTGGAGGAATTATATCACGGTATAACATGTAGCACTTCTTTATAATATACTGTATTGACCCTAATATAAGACGGCCCTGATTGTAAGACGATTTTTTCAAGACTCATTTTTGGAAAAATACTTTTTGAAGACCGAATCTTATTTTATTTTTTTATTTTTATATTTTTAAGAAAATCATTTTCCCTTAAAATAATGATAAGGCAGCACGCAGTCGTACGGATAATACGCGGTAGCCTATGCGCCATTTTTAGTTCCAGTACTCTACAAAACCTAACCGCTCTGTGCCACAAAACGAAAAAAGAGCTTGTGAAATAATAGGTCATATTCAGTGAAACTCTCCTTAGCAACAGTCAATGCATTTCAAAACTCAGAAAACCCCCCTAGCGCCACCATTGCCAGAGGCTGGGGGCCGCCGCAGCAGGATTTGGGGTTGTTGTTGTTGTTGCCGTCCGGCTATCGGGTTGGAGAGTGAATTGAACCCGGCACACGCCCGACATCCACGGATGTGTTCAGGGTCGGCCTTCACAATACCATCTGGCCACCGGGTCGCCTTCACCCGTCGCCCTGGTCTCCGTGCGCTTTTAAACGCCCTCAGGGTGCCGGCTTTCAAAAAGCTCACTCGGCACCGAACTCTCAAGTCAGCGGCTTACGTCTTTGAGCTGGCAAGTCTCACGGAGCTAGGTCGTCTCCTCCAAAGCATTTGGTTAAAGCAATGGGATTTGAATGGAAAAGTCTGGACTTGAACCTGCGGCGGCGGCGGCGCTGGGAGGCAGCGTCTGAACCGTCGCTGAAACCAATATGGGGTTATGTATTTGATATGTGTGTTTTAGGACTAGATGTGGAGGAATATATTTTATCACCGCAATTATGGGTCATTTTATACCTCTTGACCATTTGATGTCTTTCAGTGATGTCATCAGTTCTTCCTGGTCCATCAAAGACTCATTAAACACAATGGTGTCTAAATTATTGTCCATTCAAAACTCAATATATAGATATAATTAGTTAGTCAAAGTAATTAATAGTAAGTTAGTAAGTAATAGTTGATAAAATTGTTCTTTTTGTAAAAATATAACTTTTATTGCATGCTGCCAGATTCCCTGTCCTGATCTATTCATAAGGGTTTTGCCTCCTTTAATTATTATCACAGTGGATTGTGCAGAGGGTCTTGTAGTGCTATGTAAATATTAACTTGAGGCCCTAATATAAGCCTTTTGTTCTTAGTTGGATAATTTACCTTATTTGCATTTCTCATTCCAGCATTCAGTTTGGAGACCTGTAGGATCATGATCGCCATGTTGGACGTATCCTTCCACCACTGGGTTCAGGCAGAAATTCAGTCAGTATACAGATTTTGTCTATTTATTCTTTCCCCTTTCTCCTATACAATAAATACAAGGGGACACATTGCTGACATGTTTGTCTGTTGTGATTTTCATTCTACTTACCAGTCGGGATGGAAAATTGGAAACTTTGAAACATTGGTGACACTTACATGTACTGTAAGTGTTTCTAAATGTTTCGAAACGAATCTGCTGGAGGAAGCTGTCATTGCAGCCACGTATTTAAGACTCTCCTTTCACTGGTTTCATTGTCACTTTTTTATTTAGTGCTTGTATAACGTTAGCTTGTTGTGATTTTATCTTTTACCATTGTGCCCCTGTGTACAAACACAAATTCCCCCGGTGCAATAAAACATTTCAATTAACAAATAGTTATGTCTAGAAACATTTTAATTCAAAGATTTTTATTCAGAAATATTGTAATGAACAGGGTAAAACATTTAAACATTTCCCCGCCCTTTTAAAAGCCTTTGCCAGGGTTCTGCCATGTCCAACACGATCACGCATATGTTTCAAAACACTGTTGTCAAAGCTGTGTCGACACCAAGACGTGCTGAACGTTTCAAGACGTCCCGTTCTTCTGCGTCGAAATTGCCTTCGGCACTTACAGAATCATGTTTGCCCTCTACTGCCCCCTGGGTGTATTACCTCCACGAGGAACGTTTAGTTAGTAGCACGAGTCCTGGAACCAGACCTTGTGTTTGCAGTGCTTAGGCTGGGTGATGTGTACTTTTGGAGGGTGTGTTTTTTTTTTTTTTTTTTTGCTTTTTTTCGTTTCCAGCTCATTTCTATTCCTGGCCCTCGTAACAGGTCTAGTGTGAGCAGGGCCACTTGATTTTGAGTCTCACTCAGCCCGGCCCCAGTGCTCTTTGGCCTCCCAAACTCCCCCAGCAGATGAAACCCTTAACCAGCCCCCACCGTAGAGAGACAACACGGGCAAGATGGGCTTCACCGAGTTCAAGGAGCTGTTTGTGGCGCTGAGCGGCTGGAAGCAGAACTTCATGATGTTCGATCAGGACCGCAGCGGAACCGTGGAGCCGCACGAGATGTCACAGGCCATTGGTGCCATGGGTGAGTGGAGTTTTTCACTCCGTGGATCATACATTCAGATGATAATGTCATAACTAGGGGTGTCAGAAACCAGCCTGCTAAACGGCGCTTTTAGGAGAGCAGTGTCATCAGCGAACATGTCAAATACTGGAATCCCAGTCTTTGAGTCCTGTTAGATGTAACATGAGACTTCTCTTAAATTGACGAATGGATTAAATGTCCGTCCTTATGTACCAGTGACCTTAGATTAACTGATCTATACAGTAAAAGTCAAAGAGTAATGGATATAATTGATTGGATATCCAGTACAGGATCCGTATTGATAAAGAAAGAGCATGTATGTATATGTACTTGACGAACAAACCTCTTGAATCTTGAACTGACATTAAAGGGCACTTAGTATAATGTTCCATAACCTTAATTAACATATTGTCAAGCCATTTTCCAAGACTTGGTCACCCTTTTCTGTTACCTTGTGGGAGTCTGTCTTCTCGTGCTTTATGTTGACTGGTTATTTTTGAAGTAAGGAACACTATGCATAGTGTGCAGTTTGCTTTAGGGATGCAACTGATTGATGGGATGGATACTTGGACACTTTGTTGATACCCAGAGGGAAATAGCACTCACATCAGCTTGCATCAATATAGGTCATAATTTTAATTAGAACTTATAAATATAAAATGAATAAAGAGAAGAACAATGGCATTATGCAATAAACCTGAGGATTACCTGAAAAATGTACAATATACATTAAAGCTAAATTATTAACTTGAAGATAGAAAAATAGGGAATGTGCAATAAAAACAAATCTTTCTATAAACCTAAGATTAAAAAAAAAAAGCTGTAAAGCTAGAAATAACAAAAAAAAAAAAGCAGAGGAATCAACCAAAGCTAAGAATAAATGTCCATGTCACACTACCCCAGAAGTAACTAGAAGACAAGAAACATTTTTCAATATACAGTAACTTAATCGTGAACAATAAAATAAACCAAACAATAAACCTGAAAGAATAAAATTAACAATGAAAAATAGAAAATGTGGCAAATGTACAATAAGTGTAATGATCACCAATGAATAACTCTAATTGATTAGGTTTACTGATATATCTGTTATCAGCCTGGAAGCAGGCTAAAATAGAGTTGATCTGGATGTATGTCAGAATATCACCAATACAAAAATGAATGGACTTTCTTTACACATAGAAGTACAGTGTATTTGGTGCCTCTAGTTGAGGGAAAAAATAATGATATGCCTCAACCTTGGGGTCACAACCCCATGTGGGCTCACTTGATATCCACACAGGGTCGCGGGGCATTTCTTTAAGATTGATTTATTTATATTCGATTCATATATTTAAATATTTTAAAAATACGGTTAAATTGGTTTGAAATAAATCAATATTTCTATATTATCCATATATATAATCCATTCTCTATGATATAAAACACGTGAAACAGTTTCCTAATACAGACTTTCATGCACTTTGTCTAGTCAGTTTAGAAAGATTCTATTTTTACCCCAATCTGTTGCTTATCAGCCTGAATGTGAATTCTAACACATTCAGTGAGTGCTTCTGGCTCCAAAATAATAATAGTGTCATTTTCACTCTATTTAATTGCTGTTGTTGTGAGAGTTTTAGGACCGACTGTAAGGCTGAAAACCCCTGCTCCGGTCTAGAAGCAGTGGATTGGACAGGGATGCTGCCTTAGCTAAAATGTAAATTTGTGATTTAGAACGGGTGTTAAAGTGCAGTAGTCTCGTGTATGAAATGAGTGATTTATCTTTCTAAATATAAGTTATATTTACTTCATGCAGTTCCTCCTGAATTACCCTTACTTCAGATGTTTATCTCAGATTGAAACTTACCTCACACATCTGTCTCAGGATTCATTTGGAGGTTATGGAACTGAAGGAATCCTTAACTCCTCCATTGCTTTGTAATGTTCATGTTGCTCAGGCTTGAGGCTTGAGGCTGGCGGCCTTTTCTCATGTGAATGAATTCAGAGACGTTATTCTCTTGAATCGGGCCCTAAACATTCTGCAGAGTTAACTATGATTGAAAATAATTCGCAGAGGAATGAATTCAATTATCATCTAAATTGATTAAACCCAAATGCCAAAATTTGTCTAATAATTACTTATGCATTATGCTTGTTTGCTTTTCTAAATGATTACTTTTTGGTTGCCTTCTATTAATGTAAAGCACTTGGAGTTGCATGTCCTGCATGAAAAGTGCTATGCAAATAAAGGTTTGTATTATCCATATAGATCAACATATAGTGTAATATACAAAAGCAAAGCTGAAACGCTCGATTTAAAGCTTTAAAAATCGAGTTGGAAAATGAGTTTTTTTTTCTGTCTTACTAAATACACCTTTGACAGAAGACAGAACTGCTAATAGGCACTTTGTTTACAACATTTTTAGATACGTACCGTATTTCTCATTTTAGTCCAGTGTGTTGCATGACAACACTATATTATGGATTTGAGTTGTAGTCGAGACTTTCCATGTTGCTCTTTTTAATATTATCTTTTTATTGGTGATTGTCAAGGTTTGTTTTATTTTCCCTGTCCACCAGGTTACAGAGTGAGTCCTCAGGTTCTGAACAGCATCATTAAGCGCTACAGCAAAGGAGGACGAGTTTACTTTGACGACTACGTGGCCTGCTGCGTCAAACTCAGGGCTCTTACAGGTAACGGCAATGTCGACTTTTAATGACCTACCGCTTGTCTAAAGAGTATTTAGTACTTGAGGCTTTTATCTGTTTTTGGTTAATATTTTCCTTTCTGAAATAAATTCCGACCCCCTTCCCTTTTTTGCATGGCTGAGAAATAAAGGCAAAATCCAATATCACTATTTTTCTACGAAAACCGCGACAGGGACAATTTGACAGTATTTTAGGGATGTCTGTTGGTGTGTTCAAGATCTTTATACGCAATTAATTACAAAAAGAAGCAATCCCTAGAAATGTGGATGTTAGTACCATTGACAAGAACATCTAGAACAGTATGAAGTTCAGAAAACTGCATTCATTTACTGTAACACTCCTTAAAGACAACATTTAACTACATCACGATACAGTATCACAAAATCCCTGATGATTAGTGGTCGACCGAAATGTTTTTTTTAACGGCTGATGCCGTTAAAATTTTACTTTTTTTTTTTTGTATCTGATAAAATACAACAATCTAATAATAATAAAAAATGAGACAAAATTGCCGACTTAAATTAGGTTATTAATGTTATTATTAATAACGTTATTATTATATATAATTATTAATTCTTATTGAACTAATGTTATTGTCTGCATTGTCTATGCAGTGCACATAAAAAAAAGTTGTCTCAGCTAAATAAATATCCACAGGTTATCAAAAAACATGTAAATATATTAAATATATATAAACATGTAAAAATATTAAAATAATAAACGGCTCCATATTAAAGTCTGGTCGGGAAATAGTCTACTCAGTCTCTTTATTGATTACAATTAAAGTATTTACACAAAAACATCCAGTTTTTACAAAATGAAGTCCCGTAGCAACGGGGAGACGGTGTGACGACACGGGACAGCGGGGTCACGCGGGGTTTTTGTTTGGCGCAGCGCTGTCTCAAGGAGGGGGGAAAAAAAGATCTCCACTCCAGTTCTCTGAGTCAGGTTTACGTTTTGCCTCAAATGTAAAGTATTTCCAAACGGCACTCCTGCTGTTTTCTTTCAAAACTCGTCCCAGTGCACTTGCCATCTTTAATGAGCTAACACCATAACAAACCGGAGCGAATGAAACAGTGAAGACAGCGTGAGTGCGAGGAGGCGGGGCTATGTGGGCGCTGTAGCGGTGTGGGTGACTCGCTGTGGGAGAGACGAGAGAGCGAAGAAGCAGCTGCTACCGGTATATTGATAGTACGGAAAATTAGTATTGAAACCGTTTTCAAATATTGAGATTCGATCTGGATAGAAAATATCTATATTTTTGACAACACTAGTCTGCAGACATTTTCCGTTTATCAGGCTCGTGAGCATCAGGCATCGACCGATGCCGATTATCTCAAAATGCACAGATATCGGCCAAATAACCAGCCGACCACTATTGATGATATCTAGTCTCGATATTATCAAGATTTCGATATTATATTGATTTATTACAGTACATGGCTCTGTGTAATACTTTATTCTGATTGGTAAACAGCAGGAATCTGTGGTCAGTTATTTCTTAATAACGACCGCTGAACTGTTCATAATGACCGTTGTCAGGAGCAATTACGTCACCCGGTTTCCCATCCCTCGCATCACTCGGCCTACATGCTAACGCTAACACTAACTAACACACTAATGATGGCATCTTGTGTTGCTGTAAAGAAACTACAACGGAAGACTTGAAGAGATGAATGTTGACATGTAGAATTTCACATTAATAACACTAAATTGTTTTTTCATATGTAGGCTATTAATTCTCGACGTTGTTGCAGTGTTTAGAGCTATGTCACTGTGGAAATATTTTTCTTAGCAGGAGCTCTTAAAGGAAACATACTGTACTAGTTCTCCTATAGGCGCGCTTGGCAGCCGCCAATCTTTTTTTGTTTGTTTTTATTTTTCCCGCTATTTGAAAATTGCTTTCTGTTTGATTGCGATGCCGGTTTGAATTCTATTTATCGTTCGGCCATACCTGTTGAGGGCTATTTTGCAGATAAAGACCGGCTGGCTGTACGTTATCTTTTGCATATCGCCTCGTGTTAGTTCTTTGATATGAATGTGTGTTTCTGCTTTGTGCAGATAACTTCAGGCGGAGGGATTCTATGCAGCAGGGAGCCGTCACCTTCCAATACGACGACGTAAGTACTCAGATAGACACAAACCCACATGTTGTTTGAGCTTTTATCTAGTTGGTTGCACAGCGCATTGCACTGTTGCCTCACTACAACCACTGGGTTCGATTCCCGCCTGGGGGGCCCTGTGGCACCACGCTCCGGTGGGTTATCTCTAAGGGCCTTTCTGTGTGGAGTTTGCATGTTGTATGGTGACATGTTATTTCTGACTTGTTTATAAATCTCTCTCTCTCTCTCCCACTTCAGTTTATCTTGTGCACCATGGTGATTTAAGCGCTGCTGCCTTAGCCGACACCGCCAATTAAATGCCCTGCATTTAACTAAGAAATACGGAGGTCGGAAATGCTCAAACGGAGGTCAGAGCGATCCTCGAATGGGTCACACATCCACTCGCTAACTTGCCAATATTCGCTTTTGTTTCTGTAAAAATACCCTGCTAATACGAAACATTTCACGCCAAAAGTGCGGTGTATCTGCTTTTGAATTGAGGAAAAGAAGCTAAAGTTAATGTGACTTTAAAAGCCAAGATTGAGTTAAAAATGTTAATTTCTACACCTATGGCATTTTTTTACTATATATATAATTAGTTTGTACCGCTTATGTGTGAAATATTTAAAGGGTAATTACTGATCTGTGCCTATTGTGCCATTATAATCTCTGAATGTATGTTTATTATTAATTTTGATGAAAGCGTATAATATGGATACACATGAGGTTTAGAGTTATGACAATGGCTCCCTAATCCAAGGTTTTAGGTTGATATTTTTCTTGTAACTAAACACTGCATTTATTATGTAACAACACATCTTTGAGATGCGCTCCTGTATAAAAATAACTAAATGTGCATGGCGTTAATAATTGACATGAATGAAAGCTCCGATTGGCATGTCGTATAAGTTATTCAGCCAAACCACTGATTCACATTATTATTAACATTGATTATATTCATGTTTTGTTGAAATTCGACATTACTGCAGTGAATCCCGTTGGGGCATTAACACGGCCAAGGATTTTTAAGTGTATTGCTACGAAATCAATCTCCATCTAAATGTTTTGGAAAGGTTCATATTTTGTTATTCACAATAAACACATTTTATATTCAGTATGCATTCAGTTTATTAATTTTATACAATTGCGCAAAGGTTTCAATCTATTTACACAATATAGTTATACTTTTTAAATAAAGTCAAGAACAAAAACATTCAAATCAGCTGTTAAGTGTTGCATTGTATAAAATACAGTGGCAAACAGTTAAAAAAAATGCATAAAAACAATTGTGAAATAGCACTAGATTTAAAAAGTGACATTTTGTATCCAGTACAGCAAGTTGTTTTTTCTAATCTCTGTGCAAAAGTTTGCAAATCCCATGAAAGTTTGTTAGACAAATCAAGTGAGAACCGAACAAACTTTACTCAAGATGGGAAGTTTCCCCGAATGACGACCAGGACCTGTTGTCTGGTCAATTCAAACCACACTGTTTAAATCAAAGTAATTGATCTATGTATAAATTACTGTTTTTAAAGTGGCAATCCATACGATCAGTTACACTACAAGTCCTAGAATTCCATTTGAAACTGTTTTTATCGTCATTTTTTTTTGTGATTCTTCATCCATGTGGACAATTTACTGACCACAACTAACTAATGTTGCTTTTATCAAGCAGCCAGGCAATGGAAACAACATACAGAGGACGCAAATATGCATGACGCAAATACACCAAATGGCTCTTTTGTAATAAGTGCTGGCTGAATAAAGTATGAAATATATATATATATATATATATATATATATATATATATATATATATATATATATATATATATATATATATATATATATATATATATATATATATATATATATATTACACAATCTCACGGATTGCCACTAAAATCAGGAATTTTGCACAAATGAACCTTTTCCCCCCTCATACTGACATCTGATTACTTGGGCTGCTAAAATAATTACATTTTTTACCAGACATAGCGTGGGTGACTGTAATGGAGTGGGCTTTTCCAATAATTACATTTACGATTTTTTTCGGAAACCAAAGGAAAATGTTAAAATGATACCCAGGTTGAAGTGTCTTTAGCTTGCTACATTTGCAGGATGTGCACTGCATTCATCACTGTCCTAACACCAGGGGCATTTAGAAACACAGTTTAAATAAAATACATAGAAAAATAATGGCAAATTAAACATTCAAAAAAGTTTTCCCAGATTTTTTTTAAATTTGTTTTTTTATTAAGTTTTTTAGAAAAATAGGTATAACCATGATTTCTAGATCTCTTGATGAGTCAGGTGCGGTAGCTTGAATATTACAATACATGTCACACACACACAGGTTGATTGAGACCTTTTATAGTTTGTCAAGTGCAGTCTCCATGCAAATACATGAGCGGTGTTTGGTGTAAGGTACGCTACAAAACTAGAATGACTAATTTGTTTGTTTTTCTCTTCCTATCATGCAGTTATACCCTTTATGTTAAAAACGGATCGATACCATTTACATGTCTTGACTGTAGAAAAGCTTGTTAGGTCGCTGCATTTGATGTGTTCCAGGTTTTATATGCTATTGGTAAAGGCTAGCGCAGGCTAATGAAGCTAAGGCTATCGAAGGCAGAGCGTCTCGCTCAATCTGCAACGTGAGTACTTTTTCTCTTGGCCAGGACCGTCCGTCTTTTATTTATCCCCCCCCCCCCCCCCCCCCCCCCCTTTACAAAAATTGTATCTCAAGAATATAATGGAAGACATTAAACATGCACCCTCTGGAGAAAACTCAGCCAAAAAAAAAACCAACATATCCCTTTGGGCTTATTCCATAGTTTCTCAAAGTTGTGAAATATTTGAGGCTGTCACCTCCAGGTGCGGTGCACTCAGACTCCATGACCATGCTTACATGAAGTTGATATACGATGCAGTTGGTTACATGGTAAGTTAAGCGTTTTGTTTTCATGTCAAAATCTACACTACGCTAAATATACAACTACTTAAATCATGACTCTTTAAAACCGTTCTTTCCACTTGAAACTCTTAGCGAATGGAAACTTTTTTTTTTTTTTTTTTTTTTTTTGGTGAGAAAACCAAAGAAGAGCTTGGGCTCTCCAGGCATAGGATTCTTAAAAGACCATACCGGTGTTTAATTGAAGCTATAAATGATCTCTTGGTCCCACTACTAACTAAGTAACTTAATTTTGATGTATTTCTGAATTCCATGTAAAAGTTGTGACGCTGCCGCCGATTCGAATGGAATTAAGAAATACAAAATACTGTGAAAATGAGTAACTTCGACAAATTTGATGTAGTCATAAGCGGAGATACTTACCATTTGAAATTGTGACTTAGATCTAGATGTGATATCGTGAAATGTCAACAATGTGGTGAGAAACTGACCTTAAGGTCCTTTCAGTTTGTAAGTCTGAAAATATAGATATTACATGTAAATATTAAATTGTTAAAAAAAACTTTGGATCAGAGGAAAATGGTCAGGGGGTTTATTTGACACCGGTATGGTCCTTTAACACTTATGCATTTGAACATTAAATTTTGCAAGCAATTGGTTCAAAAAATGCAAAACCTCACTCTACCTCTGGTCGTATACATTTTTTTTCATTATTAATGTCGCTGTGTGTTATTGCTTTTATAGACTTGCAGAAAGTTTTTTTTTTTTGTTTTTTTGTTTTTTTTGTTTTTTTGTGCTATGGGGTGGTCACAAAAAACCTCTGATCCATTATTACACTAATATTAGACATTAGTATTATCTTGTGTTCAAAAATTAAAACAGAACAAGAGCAAACTCTTATTCTGTTGGAGGCCTTAGCTATCTTTTAGATTTACAGTTGTGTCAGTGCGGGGCGCTACCTGCAGGCACACGGAATGATAGAGAATGGCATGACCCGCTGTCGCCTGGTTAGCGACAGCTAATACATACATGTTGCATGGGGTGGTTGTACGGGGTACGATCGGTGGGACAAGCCATTGCACCTGTAAAGACCAAATTTGTTGTAGGTACGATGCTGGACTCCCAGCAGTGCAGTGGCACACTCGAGGATATAGCAAGGACGGTGACCACAGATATCGGGCTTCTAGCTCAAACCGTAGGAGTCGAGACTTAAGATAATATCAAACCAAGCGACTACCGGTGACGGGAGCACGTTCTTAAAATGTGGACATTTTATCTGGGTCCTCGGGTGTATACTCGGCATTAGACGTCTCCGATGGAGAAAATGCGATCATGCGCCAATCTGTTTCAATGGCCTCAGAAACCTAAAGCTACCCTGTCAAGTTAGGCTAAGTAGGGTAAGTCTTAACGACGGAAAGAATCTGTATCAGTCCGCCCCCACTTCAAAGTTGCGTGTGGCGCAGGGTCGTTTTTTTTTCAAGTACCTTCCATTCCTCTGACGTGCAAAGAGTTCTATAAAAGAAGTCTTGTCAGCTACAGCATGCCAAGACCCGCACCTGATTGCAGTCTGCGAAAGATGCAACAGAACGAAAATAAATAACTTAACTTAAAACGTCCACGTCTTTTTTAAGAAAGAGCACATCAGGTGCTTGGTGAGGCTGGCAGTGTTCTATTTAAAATATATACACAGTAAATGAGAACTATTATACACAAGGTCAATAATATAGTGTATAAATACCTCTGTATAAATTGACTTTGTACATTTAGAGTGGGCGCTCGGAAGGGCTGCGAGAAAAAGTTCTGGAAAGGAATGGAAGAAAAGTCTACGTTGTTAGTTTTGTCCTTTGCATATTCAGTCTCTTTCTTAGACCCTGAGTCAAACTTGAGAGTAGGCCTCCAGTCAACGTCAAAGGTGTGTGTGTGTGTGTGTGTGTGTGTGTGTGTGTGTGTGTGTGTGTGTGTGTGTGTGTGTGTGTGTGTGTGTGTGTGTGTGTGTGTGTGTGTGTGTGTGTGTGTGTGTGTGTGTGTGTGGGGTGTTTTGGAAAGGCCTACATCCCTGGAAGCCCCGGGTCAGACGCCGGCCTATGGAGTCCCAGCGTTCCCGTGTTGCTAGGCGGGACGTCGGGCAGCGAGGCTTGTCGGGCCGATGGGAACAGGGGTCTGGACGGCTGTTGTCGTTGCTCTGGAGAGTCCATGATGTTTTGTTTGCGTCTCTGTTCCGCCTCCACGTCACCGTCCAACAGTCTGGCAAGGCTCCCGTCTGGAAGAGTCTCTGTGTGCAGGAGGTCCGGAGACGATTCTTTGGATCGGTTTTGTGGCTTTTCGGGGTCTAGGCTCTGAGAGAGAGAGAGAGAGAGAGAGAGGCTGTTATGATACAACTTTAAAGGATAGGTTTGTTTTTCAACCCAGTCAAAAGGTTGGTTCCCCTCATTTATAACACTAAGGGGGCTTTCACACCTCCCCTGTTGGGTCACTTTAAATCGAACCAAGTGATGTCGCCGCTGATCGGATCAATTTTCCCTCGGAAAAACCGCTGTCCAACAGATGTACGACCACATGTCATTTGTTTACAAAGGACTGTGAGAACACTTACAGGACCTAATGAAAGATGCAACTTGCTCTTGAATCGGACCAAATCTAGCAAACTATACTGTAGATGTGGAAGCCGCCTTAACAACACTTTATTATCGAGTAACTTACCACTGTGGCGCAGCTTCTCACTGTGCTTCAATGCAGTTCAATGGGACAAACGTTTTAGACTGAGAAAAATGATATCTCCTCTTCAAAAATGTTCCCAATATAGGCCCACGTGCCTTAGTTTGTACAGTATTTAACACATGTTTTGAGTGACAATAATATCACATTGTATTTTAAAGTGGCAAGAGACAACTTTTCACTGTGCAACCCACATTCATTTCATAATGATAAGATAAGAAAAAAAGTTGTCTGTTGCACCTTTTAAAACAATCCTAAGCGATTGCAGCAGCACATTCAGAGCGTGACGTTGGCCCCGGAAGGAAGTGACGCAACTTCCCGTTTCTGGTGTCTTTCATAAGCACGGATGTAGCCAAAAGAGTCAAAACCCTGGAAAATGCACGGGTTGCGACCACTTCTTCGTATGCTGGCCACTTTCACACAAAAACGGTATTTTCCGGGATTAATATAAATTGTTTGATTGTTAATGGAAACATTTAGGGTACAGAGCCAAAACAACAGAAAACCTGTCATTACTTATGTATGTGCTATTGACCCCAAAGGTAACTTTCGGGGTCATCCATACTGCTCGGTGGAAGTAATGGATCTGTTTTTAGCGATGGCAACTTGGGTTTGGAATTGTATCTGCAGTGAAACCATGGTGTCAGTTCATCCTTAAGTTTAACCAGACAGTTGGAGACAAACATGCAGTTGTAGACTTTTTGGGAACACTCAACTCTACATGTTAAACAGCCAGACGAGCCAGGACACATTCTAATGCTCGAGCTGATATTTGGGGCCCGGGTCGCACCGACAAGGATTCACTTTCTTTGGTGAATTTCCCAGTGGTCTACTCTTCTACTTTACTGTACATTGCTTTTTTTTTTTTTCCTTGTTCACTTTATTCCATTGTTCTTTTGTCACTGTAAAGGTATATATTTCATGTTTATTGTTAGGTCTAGTGTACATGGCACCTTTATTTTATTAACTACCTATCGTGTCCTCTATTTTGGGACAATATTTTTCACCAGGTCTTCATTAGCGGCACATACGCCACATCGTTGCCAAGCACAAACAATCCAGATCCACTTGTAATCCTCTGGTTGATGTGATGTATTAAGCCTGGCAGTAGCCTTCAAATCCAGGTTTAAATTTACATTAAAAACTGAATTAATTCATCTTGGATTTACTAATGTTAGATTCAATTTAAGTGGTGCAACATCATCTTAGTTTAGTTTTAATTTTAGATTAATCTAGTTTAAATTGCTAATCTAAGATTAAGCATCAAGCAATGCAACATAGCTCAGACTTGTTTAAAATTTGTGTTAATCCATTTCAAACCACGATTTACTAAACTATGATCACCTGTAATCTTAGATTATTTTAATCCTTGTTTGCGCAACCAACAAGGCTTCAATTTTAAACTAGTTTATCTATTAATCCTGTTTCACCAAACTCTACACCTAGTTTAGTAGAGTTTCATTTTAATCTTTCCTTACTTATTTTACTTAATTTTACTAATCTAAGATCAAACTGAAGCGGTGCAACACACCTCAGACTGGTTATAAACTCGGGTTTACTGAACTATTAAATAAATGAATTGAACACATGTTAGTGCGGCTGTAATGTCCAGAAGAGTGGAGTTTAGCAGGGAAGCCTGGTGAAGGATGCCAGGTAGAGGTACCTGGGGGTGGGGCGGTGCCGGGGTCAGGCTCAGCTCTGTCTGGAGGGCGGAGACAGGCTGTACCATGATGGCCGGGCTCTGGTACTGAGGGCTGGAGGTGACGGTGCTGTAGGCCGGGGGTCCGGCGACGGTCTGCCTCTGGAGAAGCTGCAGGATGGCCTGGATGTCGGCAGTCATCTGGGACTCCAGCCTGGAGGGGACAGTGGCAGCCATGTTGAACTGGACCAAAATAACGCAGCTTTTTATTGAAATAATGATATAATATCTTTACCAGGTTTAATTGAGGCCTTGGACATACATTATGTACAGACGTGAACAAATTTGTTGGTACCCCCACAATTTTCTCTGCAATAACTTGAAACTCACAAAAGTAATTGGCATCCATCATTGTTTATTCCATATTTAAAGAAATCAGACTTTGCTTTTGATTTTTTTGATGCAACAGTATATTTTACAAAATAAAACAAATGAGAAAGACATGGACAAAAATGATGGCACCCATAACCTAATATTTTGTTGCACAACCTTTAGAGGCAATCACTGTAATCAAGCGATTTCTTTGGCTCTCAATGAGACTTCTGCACCTGTCAACAGGTCGTTTGGCCCACTCTTCATGAGCAAACTGCTCCAGCTGTCTCAGGTTTGAAGGGTGCCTTTTCCAGACTGCACGTTTCAGCCCTGTCCACAGATGTTCGATGGGATTCTGATCAGGTCTCATAGAAGAATAGTCCAATGTTTTGTTCTTATCCATTCTGGGTGCTTTTAGCCATGTGTTTTGGGTCATGATCCTGTTGGAGGACCCATAACCTGCGACTGAGACAGAGCTTTCTGACACTGGGCAGTACGTTTTGCTCCAGAATGCCTTGATAGTCTTGAGATTTCATTTTGCCCTGCACAGAATCAAGGCACCCTTGTGCCAGACGCAGCAAAGCAGCCCCAAAACATAACCGAGCCTCCTCCATGTTTCACAGTAGGTATGGTGTTCTTTTCTATGAAAGCTTAATTTTCGTCTGTGAACATAAAGCTGATGTGACTTGCCCAAAAGCTCCAGTTTTGACTCATCTGTCCAAAGGACATTCTCCCAGGAGCATTGTGGCTTGTCAATATGCATTTTAGCAAATTCCAGTCTGGCTTTTTAATGTTTTTCTTTCAAAAGTGGAGTCCTACTGGGTCTTCTTCCATGGAGCCCACTGTCACTCAAAAAGCGACGGTTGGTGCGATCAGACGCTGATGTACCTTGACCTTGGAGTTCAGCTTGTACCTCTTTGGAAGTTGTCCTCGGCTCTTTTTCTACCATTCGCACCTCCCTTCTGTTCAATCTGGGGTCGATTTTCCTCTTGCGGCCGTGTCCAGGGAGATGGCTACAGTCCCATGGACCTTAAACCTCTTAATAATATTTGCAACTATAGTCACAGGAACATCAGGCTATTTGGAGATGGTCTTATAGCCTTTACCTTCAACATGCTTGTCTATAATTTTCTTTCTGATCTCCTCAGACAACTCTCTCCTTTGCTTTCTCTGGTCCATGTTCAGTGTGGTGCACACGATGATACCAAACAGCAGTGACTACTTTTCTCCATTTAAATAGGCTGAATGACTGATTATAAGATTGACGACATATGTGATACTAATAAAAGAAAACAGTTAGTTTGCAATATCTCTATATTTATTACAATTATTTATAATCTTTTCTAAGGGGTACCAACAAATCTGTCCAGTCCATTTTAGAATATAACTGATCTCTTTAGAAATAATTGATCTTTTTTCACAGTTTCTTTGCTTTACTCTATGACATACCAAATGCCTGCAGGTATACATGAGAAAATTGCTTTTAATTTCATCACTTTTCAGGAGGAATGAAGCATTGTTTCAGTGAGCTGTAAGGATACCAACAAATTTGTCCACATCTGTATGTTAGGCTTATGTTGGTTTTTCAACCCCTTCAGCTCTTATGACGTTTTATTCAATTTGGTCGTTTGTCCATAGAAATCACAAAACAACCACCTTTGTTCTTCCTTCCTCTAATTCTAAGAATGTTGCAGCCATTTTATTTAAATATCTGTTGATGCATTTTACTGTCAAAACACATGATTGGTTTCTGACTACTCTACACCCTTTTCTGCCTTTTAAAAACAAAAGTGAAATAAATTGTGACATCAGATTACATAGTCACGATGACTGCACTGTATAGATGCCACACACTGAAATTAAAAAGTGCTGTATATTGTGGGGCCTTATAAATCAGAATTTCAACATTATTTCTTGAAATTAAAATGTCACTACTCAGAATTGTGCTTTTAAATCTTGTTTTTTGCAAATTAAAACTAAAAAAAACACATTTTCTCCATGACAAACATTAGTTTAAAGAGGTTCTGTTAGTTAATCTTAACTTTATCATGTCTAACATTTTATAAGGTCATAATAATTCTTATTATATGACCTAATACATCTTTTAAATGCTCTAAGTCCTAGACCATGTACAGGATGTGGTCTAGCACTAAATATAACTTCATCTTTACGGTTCCAGTCTATCCCCCCCGCCTCATGCACAGTGAAACACCTGCTTCAGCCTCTAGAGGGCGCTGCACACCATGATGCCCCAGTGACAGCTCCCAGTAAAAGCCGCTTAGTGTTCAGTTCATAAGAGCTGTCGGCCTAACGACGGCTATTTTAACATCAATTGACAACATTATCTCGTTCCAAGCTCCCCTCCTGTATTAAAGGTAAGCTACGCAGTCCCACGTTAAAGATTTAAGGCTAATAATAATAATCCATTGTCATTTCTGACGGTAAAACCCTCCATGTTTCATCAGTATAAATGACGGCTTCTGAGGACGTTTACAACACGACATTAAAATTTTAAAACATTGAAACCACCCAGCCTGTCAAAACTCGTTATTCACATTTTCCAGACCCCCTGGAATCGAAATATGTGAAATAAAACGTTGCATTTAAATCCCATTATCTTAGGCCTGTGCTTTAACCAATGAATAATTTAAGTAATTTTATGATTTATTTTTTTCGCCCTAGACACCGTGCTTATGCCACTATTAGTTTTCTATTACGGTACAATGGACTTTTCCCCCTACATTTATTGCCGTTGCCCGCAGCAACATATCGAAACACTTTGCACCTCACGCAGCAGCTTGCATCACCTCCACCTCCACCCCTTTCCAAAAACAATCAGTGCTCCGGTGCCCATGTTGGCCGCCCGGGGCCCCGTCACCCAGCAGACCTGCACAACAAGCGCAAGAAATGAGGAGAAGGGAAAAAAAAAAAAAAACGAGTGCGGGGAGCGAAGTGTACTGCCAGTACACAGGATGTGGGGGAAGCCGAGCATGCTAGGTAGCATCTAAACACGTTATTTTCAAAGTTCTCAATGTTTTGAAGTCTTGAAGTTTCCTTTTGTCATTTAATTGTTTCTATCACACTGGCGGCCTTAGACGATTATATTTGTTATTTCTATTTCCTTCATCGGAATATTTTTGTCAGGCTGAGGATTGGTGCCTTTCTTATTTTTTTTATTATTTGAATGATTGTAATTATCTAATTACATTTTAATACTTTTTTTTTTTTTTTTTTGCATTTATAATAATAAATACAAACATTTTTAAATCAAAATGTCATTAAATAACTTCCACTCCTTTGTCACACCGCCGCACCCGGTCGGGTGACGTCAAGATTTTTCAGTGACGTGCACCTCGTAGCGCGCAAGCTATTAATAGACCACCTCTGTCTGTCTACACCCCCACCACCGCCCCCCCCCTGCCCCCCCAATGTGTACACTGTGTACACTGTCTGTGCACGAGCCAAGAATCACATGCGCGGCGCAGCGTGTCGCCGGTCCAATTAAAGTCGGGGTCCGGCAAGGTGAGCCAGGCCGCTCATCCTCTCATAAAACTTAAAGGTTAGAATGTCGGAATGAGCAGCGACTGAAGAAAAGATCAAAAAGTGAGGAAGGAGGGAGGGGACGTACCAAGGGAGATTTCATTAAAATAAAACGAACTAAACCTTACGACGAAGGGACTCGTGATTCACTCCAAATAGAAAAAAAATAAATATGCTTGTATAGTTTCATTCAGTTCAAAGAAAGATTGATTTTCAATTTTACCCAATTTCTGGAATCACTGTACTGACTTTAGTGGTGGTCAAACTTTCTCAACCAAGTTCCATCCCTCCATCCCTCCATCCTCTCCCATCATGGCTCTCAGATATAGATTTCCAAAAAATACATCATATACATGATGTATTTGTTATATATCTATAACAAAGAAATGATTACAAAGTTAAATGCAAGTCAATTTCAGTCTTGCACCCAATGTCAACGCAAATTGACTTCCTCACTTGTGCAAAAAAAAAAAAAAAAAAATTTTTGTGTAATAAATATAAAATCTGGGAATAAAGTATTCGGGTTCATTTGGATTACATTGTACTGGTTGACGGTTATCTGGATAACCAAGAAAATACTAATTAAACGTTTAAAGTTAAACACTTTTCACGTGACGTCTGCCGCACCGCCTGGGGCGCTCTACAGACCACTGGATTTCCTGCTTTCGTCAGCATGTCTGCTTAGTTTTATGCATCAATAAATTATATTTAATGATACGATGGTTGACAGATTAATGATACGATTGTTGACGGATACAGAAGCCGAACTGACCCCCAGGCTCGTTGCTGGGTGTTACAGCTTCGTGATTAATAAGGTCTCGGGATTGATTTCTGGAAATATCAATGAAGCAATTTCTAATGTCTATAAGGCTGCATGTCGTCTTAAATTGTTGAACATTTGGTTATCCATGAAAAGAATTCTGTGACAGCATAAGCATATCATGACACGATGAAACCCACATGATCCTGTTCTGAAAGCGTCAGTACCAAACCTCATTATTAAATGGGGGAACAAATTAGCGATTAAATGGAGGGGGCCACGGAAATCCCAAGCGTACGAAGGAACCGACGTTACAGAATTGACTCGAGTATTGATTTCAATGGAGGGATTTGGTGTCGCGTGGCATGTGTGATTACCATCATAAAGCTTCAGCACTCTGAAAGGTCCCGGACTTCAGGGATCACTGTCCTGCTGAAGTGGAGCTTCCAGGTTCAGGGGGAAAAGTCCTGCCCAACCATCTGGACTTCCTAACTAGCGACGACAAATGCCGTGGGCACGCCACACAACTTTCTGTCTTGTGATCGGAAATCTTGCAGCCTTGTGGTTTCACACTACATGACCGATCGGTGACAGGGGGACAGATATTCCACCGGGAGGTGTCCCCCACGAGTCTGTCAGGTCTCCAAACGACGCTTTGTCACAAACACGTGCACGAGAAGTGACACGATACCATGCGCGGGACAGGATTGTTCCTTTTTTTATTATATTCTTTATCACTGTAAAGAAAAGTCATAAAAGCAGAATTTAAATGAGAAATATATTACAAACCTCGGGAAGGAAAGTAAAAAAGGTAAGTTGTGTGTTTCTTCTCCCGTCTCTCCTTCTCAACTCTCCCCCCCCTGTCACCCTATGTTTACTCTCGTTGGCTGTAGCTCGCTGTGTCACTTGATCCCGACGCGACAATATATCAAACCCGCTTGATATACTCAAGCCGACCCGACTTGATCTCGACACGACCGGCTAAACCTGCTTGACGTCTCGCTGGCGTCGGTGAGTGCTCACTGAGCGCTCGGATCGCATCGTGAGCAGTTCACGCCAGGCGCCCGTCGCTCACGGGAGCGCGCTATGATTTTCCTCCGCTCTGGGGCTTTGCTCTGCAATCTCCAAAATCCCGTCGGCGAGCGGAAAATCAGCCCAGAATCACGTTGTCCGAGCTCTGCATAATGGACTAAATCACTGGATGGGTGGAGCAAAAACATGGCTGGAGTGACTCTCTCAACAGTACATTGCTGTACTGTTACATGGACCAGAGACCTTGCTCCTCCATGAACTAAATCAGAGCGTGGGTGGAGCAAAAGCATGGCTGGCCCGTAAATTGTCCACCGCCACCATAACGTTACATGAACCAGAGGTCTTGCTTCCCCACCGGTCCACCCGTCCACCACTCACCTGTTGAGATGCTCCTGCAGCAGGTCCAGCCGCTGCTCCACCTCTCCGTAGGTGAGGTCCGTGTCGCTGTCCTCTTCCGCGGCTGCCGGGACCTGGCCCTGGGCCGGCGCCTCCCCAGCCTCGCCGGGACGCTGGCATACCCAGTCCTCGCCACCGCAGGGATCTGAAAGGGTAACACAAACACCAAATTACAAATGGAAGGTTCTCAGAGCAGTCAGTGCCTTCGGGGTCAAACAACTCCAGGGTATTTGCAGAGTCATCGTCCTAATGACTCTCCTCTCCAGGCGGTGGGGATCGGCTTAAGAACCTCATGAGTCTTAACCCAACGGCTGGTCGGTCCATAGCCACAACCTCAGCCCCGTTGGGTTTTCCCAACCAGGCGGAGGAAGAGTGATCGACCACCGGAGGGCAACTTGCCATATTTCCTGCGCTGCTGATTATGGGAATCAATATCACTCTGCGCTGCTACGCCGGCGAAAATCCTCTTAGCGGCACAATGGCCAAATTATAGGATATTGCCGTCAGATCAACACGCAGTAGTGACACAGTTTCCCCCCGTCTCTGGCAGTCCCCGCCAGACTTTCTCCGAGAACGCGTGGGCTAAACACAAAGCACTTTACTGTACAGTGGCAACCAGACTTTGCGAGTGAGTCTTCTTAATCTTGGCTTGGAAACCTTGATGCCGTTGTGCTGCAGGTTCGGAGCCCTTAGGCCTATGTCCTGACCGGAGTCAACATAGAATTAACAGGATTGTGAATCTAAAAGGTCTTTACATCAAATGTCAAAGCGTTTGACTGTTTTGTTGTTCTGGCTGCCCAGTCAAAGCTCGACAGCTAAAGTATAGATTCTCAACCTTTTTCACATCACGGACCCTCCATTTTAATAAAATGTAGTCTCATTTTGGCTGGGGACCCCCTGGAGCTCTGGATGGACCTCTTGATGGCTTCCCCCAGACCCCACGTTGAGAACCACTGCTCTGTAAAGTGCTGTCATGAAGAAGTTGCTTCACATACTAATCTCGGAGGGGCTGTTTGACTTGTGCAATTCCTAATTCATTAAAACCAAATTACAATTGATGTATACATCAATTCTGAAATGTGATTATTGGACAAATTGGACTTTTACACTCATCACGTACAGTAATGTGGGAAAAAAATGTGTTTTCCTAATGTTTTCCTTTAAATCTATTATTTGGTCACGGCCTGTGATCAAACCGGGTGACCCCTATTTGCCAAATTTAATCCTCTTAACTTATTACAGAGCGGGTTTTTAGGTTTCATTATAATGACACAAAATCCTGATTTGGATTTTTAATAGGTGTGACACTCCACTTCTGGGATGGGGAAGGGGGTGTCTGGATTTTTTTTTCCTTTCCCTAAATTCACTTCGAAGCCAATTACTTTCTTCTGGAGTGAAACTTTGTAGGACGCTTGTGTCACTCGTGGGATTTGTGATCGCCGAGAGTCAACATTTACAGAAAATGTCATGTCCATTTACATGAGGCAGAGAACAGAACTATAATTGGCTTCAAACGGTGACGAGGCATTCTCTCTCTCTCTCTCTCTTTCTTCCTTTTTAATTCCAATCGTGTCATCTTCATTAATCATTTTTTTGTGTTTGAGATTTGGACTGAAGTAAATTTGTTTTTGCTCCGAGTGGGTCGAAGGCGAACAAACTATCTTTTTGAGGAGACTTTTATTCTACTCTCTTTCCTCCCTGAATCAAAAAGAACTCAACTTGTCACAGGCAAAAATAACTAAAAGCTGACCAAAAAAGCGGAAGCAGGATGCGGTTATTTTTGGGAGCCGACGCCTCTCACCTTTGTAGGCTTGGCCCTGGCCATGGCTCTGGGCTCCGTCCCCGGCCGGGGCGTCTGCCGGCCCCAGGCCCGGGGGTGTGTGGTCTCGGACCACCGAGGGGTATCCCAGTACGCCGGCGCACAGGGGCCTCTGCTCCTCCTCCCCGTCCTCCTCTTCATCCTCCCCCTCGTCCGCCGAGTCCCTCTCCCTCCTCCCACCTCCTCCTTCCCCGGCTGCCGTGGACTGGAAGAGCTGCCGCTCCCGCTGGGTTCCGCAGTATGAGGCTGTCGGCTCCTTGTTTTGGACGCCTGGTGGGAGGAAGGAGATTCAGGATGGATGTTTTTGGGAGGAACACTGACTTGTGTTGTTGTGAGGCTTCCCTTTTCGTGGGGAAGAGGGGAGCGGGGGAGATGCACAAAGCAGCATTGTCATAAAGCCTCATTGCCTTTTGAAAACAGTTGTGGGACTGTTTGGCTTTGGGGCTCACGGGAAAGGGGTACCACCTGGTCTTTTCTGTGTTCAAACACTTGGTCAACACTTGGTGGTATTTATCCGGCCGTCCAATCAACAATCAATGCTTTACGTAATCTTACAATGTGTTCTTTTGTCCAAAAAGACTAAAATAGGTATATTATAACAAGTACAGTGGTACTTCGACGTACGAGTTTAATTCGTTGCGTGACAAGAGATCGTAATTCAATCTGCTCGTATAGCAAATCAATTTTCCCCATTGAAATTAATTGAAATGCCATTAATCCGTTCCAGCCCCCAAAAAACCACCCCAATTTAATTTTTGTTATGTGTTTTTAAATAAGAAAAATGTATTTATAGATCACAAATATTGTATAAAAACATAATAAAACATAAAAGAGAATGTAAAGAAATAAACTGGTTTTATAAAGTGTAAAAGTGTGTATAAAGTAAGTAAGTAAAGTAAGTGTATAAACCTTGGAGATCAGACGACTCGGACTAACGGAAGATGCTGGCGGAGCTGGAGGGTGGAGGAGATAAGCCGAGGAGGTTGGAGGAGTTTGATTCGTTTCGTGCCTTTTCGGTCGCTTTCGTTTGTTGCTCCACCTTACTGCTGAACTTAATTGCTGCAATTTATTTTTCCCTTAACTTAAAAAAATCGCCAGCTCCATCACACGCACGCCTCGCTCATGTTCTACGACTTCATGCTTCAATTCAATCGACATCATCCGCTTCTTCTTCTCAGCACTTACTTTCTTCGGACCCAAGGTTAGGTTTTTATTTATTTTTTGGCAAAATAATTGCACAAAACGCACAAAACGCGAGCGCAAAACACAAAAGAGATGCTTCCACGCCCAGGTCACCACGTGAAGTGAAGGAGGGAGACGCGGGATGCTGGACGCTGGCCGGATTCGCACCTGAAGCTCGCTCCTCCTAACTCACATTTTTGCTCGCAAATCAATACAGAAAACTGACGGAACGACGGCTCGTAACTCGGAAAACTCGTATATTAGTGCGCTCGTAAATCAAGGTACCACTGTATATATAAGTATAATATTTGTTGTAGGTCAAACAAAGTGTATATCACAGTCATAGCCACATAAACATTGTCTAGGAATAAATAGCATTGTAGTTATTAATACATTGGGGGAGTTATTTCTACATTTGCAGTTATTGTTACATTGGAAGAGTTATTATAACATTAGTAGTTATTGTAACATTGGTAGAGTTATTACTATACAGGTACTCCTCCTCACTTAACGACCAAGTTCCTTTCCTACAACCAGGTGGTTAGGCAAATTGATCGATAAGCGAGGACCCGTGTTATTTGACGGTAAGGGGGCGTGGCCATTGTGAACGCTAGTGTAGTGAATACTGACAGACTGCGAGAACGAGACTGAGAACGGTGATGAGATGTATACAGTCTATATAGTATATAGAGTGTGTATAGTGTACAGTATATAGTATATAAAGGGTGATGCGTGATGAGATGCTTGACGCTGAGACGCCGCGGAATCGTACACAGCGCACAATACAGACAGGTCACAGCTGGTCCTAAGTCTGAACAGTCGTTCAACAGGTAGGTCATTAAGTGAGGAGTATCTGTATTAGTAGTTATTGTTATATAGAGTTATTACTTCATAAGTAATCATTGTTACATTAGTAGAGTTTTTACTCCATTGTCACATTGGTTAAGTTATTACAACATTAGTAGTTATTGTTACATTGGAAGAGTTATGACGACATTACTGTAACATTGATGGAGTTATTACTACATTAGTAGTTCTTGTTACTAGTTGAGTTATTAGTAGAAAGAAATAAATATAGAGAGATGTTGTTTTCCACCTGGTACACGCGGTATATGTACAGATGTTATTGTATATATGTCTGCAAACTGTCAGACAGATACACAGTATACACTGCAAAATTTCCTATTTTGTTTGAATTGTTGATACAGAGGTTTATCGTTCATTGTTTATTTCATAATAAACGATATCAAATTATAATTTTAATGCTTATGTGATCCATCACATAAATAGATGGATAGATGGATATCCATCTATCTATGTGTGGGTGAAGAATTCCAACTGCAGTAAATGGATAATATCTGCACCTACTGGGTGTGGGCAGAACGCTAGTGTATTGTTAACTATGTCGCCTGTCTTCTCTTGTTTTGCATGGATGGATACTGTGGTATTGTATCCTGAGAGCTTGTAACCATGGCGATCAATTTGATTTGCCTGAATCGATGCCAAACCGCTCTATGCGTGTGCGCGTTTCTCAAATCTCTCCGCTCTCAGAAATCCCATTACAGGCTCTCCAGCTCTCACAGAAAGTTCTGTGGGTCTGAAGCCGCCCTGTGGGTAGCTCTGCCTTCCCAAGAAAATCTCAAATTCAATGGTTTTTTTTTCAAGCAATGCATCGGATCCGCTGCATTTCCCCCCCCCCCCCGTGTATTCCGGGAACTAGCGCGGTGACTTGAATCGATTGTTGTTGATTGTTTGAAAACACATTTTGAAATGTTTGCCTTTTTATAAAGCCTTAACTTTGTTTGTTTTTCTGTGCATTTTCAAGACTTGGGATTTTATTCATGTGTTTCCTTTGTCTTACGCCCAATCTGTTAAAATGTTCTATTCCATCTGACTGCTTGTGAAGCGTGCTGTATAAATGAAGACGTAACAAGCGGTAACCTATGTGCAGGGGTAGTACATGCAGTTCCTAACCACTTACAACCTACGATGGCTGTCAGTTTTGAAAGTAAGGTTCATATCTTTTTTGAGTAACAGTACTCCCACTTGAGTATCGTTTCACTGAACAGACGCCGAATCCCCACAAAAAAGGAAACGTAATAAAGCTTTTGTCTGTCAATTCACATTCATCATATTTATGTTAACATTGCACGTTGCACTTCTGTTCCTCGCGTTTTATCTTCCATATCTTCTAAATGTAACTATTTATTTCAATGAATAATGAATCCAGTAAATTTGATAAATTAACATAATATTTAAATGTGATTTTTAAAGAGTATTCTAAAAACCTCCATTTTTGTGGACGTCTTGTTTATACTTTTTACCTGCCACTTCAATCCTTGAATAATTTCCATTGGCTTGATGGTGTGAAGGTCATTGCTTGTACAACACTGACCGCGCTGTTCAGCCTTCATAGACTTTGAAACATGGATAATAAACAAATAAATGCTATTTCCTGCAATTCGAGAAGCCGTACCACCTCAGCGCTTCTTACAGGACGGGATGTTATGGGATTGACTCGTGTCCCTTTCTGACCTCACCTGTGGACGATTTCCTCTTGTAGGAAACTCGTCGTCGACATTGTTCGTCCTCGCCGTCTGAGTCGCAGGTTTGTGAGTAACTGGTCTAAGATAAGATAAGATCAGATAAAACGTTATTAATTCCCGTGGGGAAATTCAAGTGTCACAGGGGCAAAGTCTGCAAGGAGGAGAGAACAAGAAGTACTCAGAGATTTTACCAAAATAAAAGTACAAACATCCCATGAAAACCTACCCTAGTAAAAGAAGAAGTACAGCATTGACAAGGCCATACTACCTGAATAAAATCATTAATCCAGTCATTGTGCCCCTGCATGAACAACACAGGCCTAAGTTCATCTTCATGGACGACAATGCTCCAGCTCATGGAGGTGGCATCATTAGGGAACGGCTGCTGGAGACTGGGGCACCTCAAATGGAGTGGCCTGCACTTTCTCCAGACCTGAATCCCAGAGAAAACCTATGGGATCAGCTGAGTCGCCGTGTAGAGGCTCGTAACTCTGTACCCCAGAACCTCAATGACCTGAGGGCCGCCCTTCATGAAGAGCGGGGGGCCAGGCCTCAGCAGACAACAAGTCGACTTGTGAACAGCATGAGACGTCCTTGTCAAGCTGTAATTGATGCTCAAGGGCACATGACAAGTTATTGAGACATTGACATTTTTTGTTGTGGTATACCCACCACTGTTGTTGGCTTTTGGTTTCAATAAATTGTTTGTGATGAGGAAATCACCATTGCATGCTTCTACTTAAATGCCCTACTTTCATGATATAATATCACTGTCGCGTGAACTTTTTACATTTTCCATAAATAAGCCAAATATCCCTAACTTTTTGTGAGTAGTGCATATCCAAATATAAATCCTAATTAAAAAAAAAAAAGAAAAGTAATACAAACGTGGTAGAAATGTGGTAGAGTAAGAAAAGTATAGATATTTGGTTGAAATGGAGTGGAGTGAAATGTCTCAAAAGGAACATACTTAAATAACTACAAATAATTTAAAAATGTACTTCAGAACGACAACAAGGACAAGGTACTTTTACCACTCAAAGTTACTTTCCACCACTGGCTAATGGAAGAGCAAATCATAAAGACATGCGCTAATGCAGATTTTCTTCAATTGCACCCAATTAATCCTGATTCCAGCCCTGGATAATATCCTAAAATCCACCACACCCATCGTTCCTGACTAATACAATTTTCTTTTCCTCATCTGCAATTAAATACTCGGACGGGAAGTAAAATGTTTTAGAAGCGCCCATCGCTCCTTCACTCTTCCGATTTGAAAGGCCCATTGGAGCACTTAAGAGATTTAAGAGATTCTCTCAAATTAGATGACCATGTCAAAGCAGAGATTACACACAAGCAACGTCCTTTAATGCTTCCTGTGAGGGGGAAACGTCACTATCTTTAAATAGCCACCGCAGCACAGGAAATCCTCCAAATAAAAATATAAAAAAATACTATGATCCAGAGTTTTTCAACCTGAGGGTCCAGGCCCCATGTGGGGGTCGCGGGACTGACATATTATGGGTATATTTTTATTGAACAAATTTAGGTTTGAAATATTTAAAACCTACTACAGCAATTTCATTTGGCGCTCCCTCCATGCTCTATGATGTAATAAAAAATACTATACTCAAATTTATGTCTATTATAAAGCATTAACGGTTGCCTCGGGCAACCAGATTCCGGTCGTCAACCATCTCATGTTGTCTGGTTGCCAGACATCAACCACTTTTCATACAGTATGTTAAAAAAAACAAGCACGATATACCTTGCTGTATGTTTAGAAATTGAAGATTTTACCTTAATTTTTAAACATTTCTAGGGACCTTTCTGATGTTTATAGATCAAGATTGAGTTAAATAGGTTTGATCCTAATTTCTATATAATCCATGCTCTATGTCAAGCGCATTCAACCAGTGAGGTCCACGTATTAATGCTGACTGGCTGGAAAAAAAAAGAAATGTGTAATTTTATCTCGAAATGAATTTTTTTCTTTTAATCATTTTTTGTAAATTGATGAAGATAAATTGAAGAATATGAAGCTGGTTTCACATTCCTTCATTTGTCAGGCACCTAAGTCGGTAAAATGCTGAAAATCTGGCCTCCAACAGAATGCAGTTCAATACCCTGCACTATAATAAAAATGAATAATAATAATGTAATAAAAAGATGAAATGTGGAATATCAGGCCTCAAGCTCAGCCAATAATTCATATTTAAGGCCAATAACCAAGTTATTGGCCTTAAATGTGAATTATAACACATAAAACACAGACCCTGGAGACACTGGCTCCAAAATAATAATAAAAGGAAACGTTTGTCACACTCTCTTATTGCCATTCTTGAGAACTTTTGACCAAAAGATTGAACCATGAACCCAAGAAAAGGGTGGAGAACCCCTGCAACCCTCTCGTGCATTCTTCGTCACCTTGGAGTTGTCGTCGCGGAGGTTGAAGGTCAGCTCCAGGTTGGTGAGGAAGTGATCGGCGAACTCGGGGTACATGTCCAGCACCTCCAGGATCTCGTCACGCTGGATGGTGTGCAGGTCGCAGTAGCTGAGGGCGCGCACGTCCGCGTTGGACTTGCCCGGCTTGGTGAACAAGTGAATCATCTCGCCAAAGATGTCGTTCTTACCTGGAAGGACAGAAGGAAGGAAGGACAACCACAAGGGAAAAGTGAAGCGATCCAGCGATCAATTCCAAGTACCTGTCACTCCCTAAATCTGTTTCATGTCCTGGGCCTCTGTTTGCTTCTATTATTGGCTGTTTTTATCGGAGGACACTGGGAAGGGAGGGCTGGTAAACTGATTTCATTCAGTTGGCAAGGCGTCCCGTGATTAACGAGGAGGCGAGCTAGTTTAAAATAGGGAAATCATTCAGGAACAAGCTTTTATTGGATTCTAGATTCAATTCTAGTTCTTTATTATCTATGCCTTCCTCTGTCTCTGATCAAACAACAAATGAAGCACAGAGAAATGGCCATCTGGGTTTTTCGTGTTTGACTTGTGTCTATTATGTACACTTTCTAATTTTGCGTCTCGTGAGTCAGCGGGGGATGGATGGCAAAGGGCATGGATTCGATTTAAAAATTGGTATGGACATCCAGGGCATGCCAACTTTTTGGATGGATTGAAGACTGGATTGGATTGGATTGGATGGATTGGATTGAATTTAAGACATGTTGGGGCAATTTTCCATTATTCCACATAATTCCCCTATATTCGATAATTATATTAGCCATGGGATTGTTGCGATGGTATTTTAATCATTCTTTCCTCATGATGTTCTGCCAATTGACCAAACATATGGCAGAACCATATTAGGGGCAACCTTTGGCGCTTCCTAAAGGAAGCCATATAAACTACACCAACGTTGCAAAAACGTGATGCTCCTCCTCCACAAAGCTTCTCAGCCTTCATAGAAGAGGCGTCGTTTTTGGTCGCTGAATGTTTGCTCATGCTGCTCAAACTAAAATGAAACCAGGTTGGGGAAATAAGAAGTGTGGTTCAGGGGGGCGGCGCTCGGGCAGAGATGGACAGGTCTGCAGGTGAGGGGCATTTCCTCTTAAGCAGAAAGGCAGGACCAAATTGCACTGGACTGGATTGGACTTCCTGTTTGGAGAGTGTGGTGTGGGGATGGTGTGGTTTGAGCAGCCTTGGGTCTCGGTAGTTGGGGCCCAGGATCAGCGTGGCTGTTTACGTACCTGTTGCTGGTTGGTTGGTCTAACGAGCAACAGGTAAAACCCCCATCCCCACACAGGAGAGGAGCCCTTGTCAGGACACATCTCCATCTGCTCCTGGGCTTATTCCAACCAGCCCACCCTCTACAATAAACTGGTGTGTCTGAAACCCTGTCGTCTGTGTCTCTGCGCCGGAGGTCCCTGAAAATGCCACCGGAGTGGCATGCGGCAGGCGAAACTGCCACGGAGAGCGTGAAACCTCAGCAGCCATGAGAAAGCAGTGGACCGACTGTGATCAATCAACAACATTGGCGAAGCCCCGCTGATATCTGCTGCTGTGAATTTGTGGAATGAGCAAATATAATATTATTTATTGTACACACAACACTTAAATCGGCCACTAAACACAAGTAAGAGTAAATACATTGATAAAGTAAAGCTATAAAGTATAACTGACAGAGTCAACTTCTCGATCAAAGTGGTTGGGGATAGGGATGTTAATAATTAACCGTTTAACCGTTAACTGACAATAATAATTTTGACCCATTGATACTATCAGTTAAACAGTTCAAAGAAATTAGAAAAAATAAATAAATTGTTTGTTGCATGGTAATAGGAAAAATAGGCTATACAATCTATTTCTTAAATCCAACAGCTCATCGGGGCAACACGTGCAACCACGCGTGCCTTTTATTTCAGGCACGTAAGAGGACAGCTCACACAGCCTTTCCCCAATCCTCAAGTGCCGGCCGCGGTAAGCTAAGCTGTTTACAAACAAAACAAAATGTAAGTCACAAAATGAAAAAGAGATCTTTATAATATAGTGTTGAAAATGAATCAACGTGTGTGAATGGATAATATTATTTTCAGTAATTCAATAAGTTTTCCCCAACCCAATTGTGTGCATCCTTATAAAAATGTAAAAATTGGAATACTCTATACGTTGAAGAAATACCGAAATAGAGCACTCGTGCCCATCCCGAATGTCATCAACGAGTGGCCATTATCACAATTCGATTTTTTTACATTCTTCAGTCCTGAATAGTATATTTTAATCTGATAACTGTTAATGATCGCTTCACGAGGGTCGGGCATCGTCAGGAAAAAAAAACAACTGAATTAGCATCGTATCATCATTCATGAATTAGAATAAAAAAAAAAAAAAAGGAAATTAATTCTGTGCAGAGAAAGCCTCTCACGTTTGTTGACGATTCTTCAACTCGTAGCCTTTAGACCGCGATAGCACTGAATATGGAAAAGTAATTTGCGTCTCGATGATGGCGCTAACAGCGCAGGTGTGTCAGCGTGATCCATGAGCGTATGGAAATGGCATTAGAGGCTCGACACCATGGAAAAAGAGGGATCAGCGTTTCTCTGCACTCTATAGAGTGGGGAGTAAAACATGCTGAGTTGCTATATACTCCACCGCTACTACGCCCCATGCGTCTTACTCATCGTGACCTTGTTGTGTCACGGCGTTCCCAGCGATTGGTGGAGGGGAGAAAAACGTCGTCACAAAAGGCCCTCGCACCTGCCCGAGGGCTGGTTTAGAAGCGAAGGATAAGCGAGAATAAGGGTATAGAGGGAGAGATGAAGATGTATATCATGAGAGAAAGACAGAGAAAAAAGAGGAGCGCATTAAACAAAGAGAGAAGTGCGGAGGAAGAGCTGAGAGGAAGAGCAGATGGCAAACGAGATGAAAAAAGTCAGAAGAAGGGGAGAGGGAAGGCTGGGCGGTGTTGATGAAAATCAAACAGCATGATATCGACGGATAAATACCCAGATATTGATGATTTGGTGATATTTTGGGGATGACTATTGGTGCTTTCATGAGATATTTACACATGCATGAGAGACAATCATCAGTAATGTGGATATTATGACCAGTGATACCAAACCAGAACATCTAGAACAGTACATACAGTATATAGAAAAATCCCAATTTATATTGAGATAAAAACCAAATTTTTATGAAATATTACATTCACTGAAGAAGACAGAGATGGGACAGGAACTGTACTCAACTAGATAAGTCCATAGATGTATGAAAAAAAAATGCCGTAATGTATATTGATCGCGGTATCAATATTACAGCGGTAGCGTGATATTACCTTAACCAAAACCCAGAAGAAATCCAGTCTCATATCACGACATCGATATAATAACAAAAAAATCGCAACGCCCTAAGAGAGAGAGAGAGCGAGAGAGAGAGAGAGCGAGAGAGAGAGCAAGAGAAGTGAGAAGTGTCAAAGTAGAGAGTAGTGAGAAAGAGGCCGGAAAGTGAGGGATGAGAGAGAGAGAGAGAGAGAGAGAGAGAGAAAGAGAAAGACAGGAATAGAGAGAATATATGAGATGAAGATGGATTTACTCTGATTTAATGGGGATGCTGGTCCGGCTCAGTCGTCTCCCAACTAAAAGCCACAATCGACCATACTATAAATCTCTCTGTCTCTCTCTCTTTCTGTCTCTGGTTTTTGGTGTTTTTTTTGGTTCCTTCGTGATCAAGTTGCTGCTGCTGTGACATGACTTACTGAAAATAAAGGAACCCTAAAAGACAAAGTCTCTCTCTCTCTCTCTCCCCTCTCTCTCTCCCTCCCTCCCTCCCTCCACATGGCGCTCCTCTCCACTAACTCTCTCCTTGACTATATTTCCTCCTCCCTCATCTCCACTCCCGCCCTACTGTCCGTTTCCACCCTTCCCCCCCGCCTCCCCCGATGTATTGTATTCCAGTTGTAATCTAACTAGCTACCCCTCTCTCTTGTGCTTCCATCCCTCCGCGCATCCCTCCATCCCCTCGTCCTCCTCCGCGCTCTCGCTCGCCTCCTTCATCCGAGGAGGCTTCGTTTGAAGTGCGCCCCAACAGAGATCCCTCGGCCTCTGAGACGATGGAGATGGCGATGGGACGGCCCACTCACGGCTTCCCGGCGTAGGGAGGTGGGATTGGGACGATGCCGACCGAGCCGAGGAAGGACAGGGTGGTCTTTTCGGATGAACTACACCACTCCACGCGGGCTAATTAGGAGGTTTTATAAAAAATAAAAATAAAAACCGGTGGTGGGGGGGAGGGGTGCTTATCCTGTGCAGTGTAGAGGGCCATTTTAGCACTTTTTTTGGCTTCATGAAAAACGGATAAGCGAATACCCCATTATAACCGGAAGAGTTATTTTGAGGCTGTAATGGATATGGGTTTATCAGAAGTTGCGATATGTATCGTTTATTAGGAAACTATTTACAGAACAGCCTCAGAATTGAGCTTCAGATCAATGTTTTTGAACACAAGCGGAAGAGAATTATTGCCAGAACAAGTTTTATTCATAAACCTGAATGTATGAACTTCAGTCGATCAATAAACACAACACATGCAGTATTATGAAGTATAAAGTAACGTGAAAATGCATGGACTAGACTTTTCATCCAGAAACCCATCTGGGTGGCTGTATGAAAAGTCGAAAACTATGTATGAAAACGATGTACTCAACAAAACGTTCTTTTTTACATTTTCTTTTTTGTTTGTTTTTAAAAATGTAATTTAAACAGTGCGATGTTTACTTGTGTGATAACAGGGCTGTTTCTCTTTTTTACTACCTCAGGTTTTTATTTTTGGGGGAGCAGTATTTTTTTCTACACAAAGTAAAACACTATGTTAATTATGTGTGAGAGGGAGAGATAGATAGAGAGAGCGAGAACTCCGAGAATTGGAGTGGATTTTTTTTTTCTCCTCCAGACAGCAGTGCAGCCTGCGTGCCGCGCCGGTTTTCCTGTGCTTTTATTTTAGATCTATTTGTTTTTCGTTAGATTCTGCCTGCATGAAACAAGTATCAGGACAGTGGACTGCGTAATGGAGAGAGAGCAATCTCCATTGTCCCTGTTCCCCGTGTCTCTGAGTTGTGTGGCGCAACAGCGCTGCAGCAGTGAACTTATAGGCTCTGTGAAGGGTAGGAGCTCTTTGTGTGGCTAACGTTTTACTTGGGTTTCTCGAGAGCTGATTTGAAGCCTGGAGTCTGGGATTACGCTCATCGCCATCTTGGCAGATCGGAGGCCAGGGCTTTATAGATTTGGGCAGCGGGCCACAGTTAAGGGCAGAGACAGTCAACGAAGAAGAAAGATCCACGCTTGACCTTATTCGAACGCAAGCAAGATACCTGTTAATCAATGCAAACCACATCCTCAAATATACATCTCTTTAAGCCTTAATATCTTCTTTATGGAACAGCAGTTCAAACCTACACACACATATTAGAAGAAGTTAACTTAGATAGTGAGACACTAACATCTTGTAGAAACAATTTGTCTCTGCATTTCTCATTTCCCATCTTCTCATTTCACTCTGAGAAGTTTCTAGTTTTTCCATTGACTTCCATTCAGTCCGAGGTTTTCTCATTGCCTCATCTCGTGGCCATTAGCTGAACTGCAGCTTAAAGGACTTACACACTGGCTTCAACACCAGGGCGTAATGGTTGTCCCTTGATGAAAAACCCCATCAATGTAATGGATGAAGACCCAATTACTCAATAACTGAGCTTGCACCATGAACTCACCCAATATGGCCACCACCACGTCGTCCTTCAGGATTTCGATGGAGCCGCGGGACAGGAAGTAGAGGGCGGTGAGGACGTCCCCGCAGTGGACCAAGGTGTCGCCAGGCGGCGCGTGGGTGGTCTTGAAGCGCATGGCCAGCGCCCGCAGGCAGCCCTTGGTGGCCCCGTGGAAAGCCTTGCAGTCCTGCAGGAGGCTCTTGTTGAGGTGGAGGCAGATGTCGGCCTGCAGGCATTCTGGGAAACCCTTCAGGACCTGGGCGTGGAACATGAGTCCATGCAGGACGGCATAGCAGTCAGACGGTACTCGCATTGCTCTTGGCTAGAAACTAAACGTGCTGTCGGTGGTGGCGGTGGTGTTGTTTTGGGGTGATGTAGCTGGTCAGATTGACTGTTTTTTTCCAGATAAATTTGAGACAATTGCCATCTGTGATTCTCCTTCTTCTCGAAACCTACAGTTAAGAGGCCTTTTGTTTCAGAGGAGAGATGAGACAGTACATACATGGATCTGACATTTTTTGAGGGCAACGACAACATGAACTTCGAGAGAACTGAGAGAAAAACCACTATAGGTCATTTTTTAGCTTTTCTTAGGGTCAGGGTTGATTTGATTATGCTTTCTGAACCATATAATTAGTAATAGTATCAATCATTACTCAAGCATATTGAGCTTGAGAGGTTCCAAAAAAACAATTAAATGTATTTTGATGAATATTAATTGTGCCTTAGTCATCCAAAAGGACTTACCTCAAAACAGAGTTAGCCTGGCTGTTCATTGAAAGTTCAATGAAGAGTAATACAGGGAGAGGGATTTATTCAACATATTAACGATCAAAATCAGAACTTCCACATCGTCAGAGGACTGTGCCAATGAGCTTCAGAAACGAATGTTATCTGACACATTTGTACACAGCGGTCAAAACAAAGATACACCGATCAGCCACAACATTAAAGCAGGTGAAGTGAATAACATTGCTCATCTCGTTCCAATGGCACCTGTCAAGGAGTGGGATATATTAGGCAGCAAGTGAACAGTCAGTTCTTGAAGTTGATGTGTTGGAAACAGGAATAATGGGCAAGTGTAAAGATCTGAATGGATTTGACAAGGGCCAAGAAGTGAAGGCTAGACGACTGGGTCAGAGCATCTCCAAAATGGCAGGTCTTGTGGGGTGTTCCTGGTATGCAGTGGTTAGTACCTACCAAAAGTGGTCCAAGAAAGGACAACCGGTGAACCGGCGACAGGGTCATGAGCGCCCATGGTCTCATTGATGCACGTGGGGAGTCAAGTCTAGCCCGTCTGCTCCGATCCCACAGAAGAGCTGCTGTAGCACCTATTGCTGAAAAAGTTAATGCTTCTATCATAGAAAGGTGTCAGAACAGGCAGTGCATCGCAGCTTGCTGCCTATGTGGCTGCGTAGCCACAGACCGCTCAGAGTGCCCATGCTGAGCCCTGTCCACCGTCGCAAGTGCCTACTAAGGGCACGTGACCGTCAGAACTGGACCATGGAGCAATGGTAGAAGGTGGACTGGTCTGATTAATCACATTTTCTTCTACATTATGTGGATGGCCAGGGTTAGGGTCGAATCGGATAAAGCATCTGTGGAATGTGCTGGAACATCAAGCCTGATCCATGGGGGCCCCACCTTGCAACTTACAGGACTGGTCTTGGTGCCAGATACCACAGTACACCTTCAGAGGTCTTGTGGAGTCCATGGGGCACGAGTGGGACCTACACAATATTAGTGGTTATTAGTGCTAGTTTAAATGTTGAGGCTGATTGGTGTATAATGCTGTTGGCACAGCGTATGAGAAGACCACTTTTTTTTTTGGGGGGGGGGACTTTGACACCATAATGCACAAGGGGGGCAGACATTCTGAGGATTCCAGGATACAAAGGGGGGTAAATAAACGTCGTGTTTTCTTTACATTATCACTTGCTAAAACACACAAAACAAAACAAAAAAACAACAATCAGAAGATTTAGAAAGGAAAGATGGAACAACATTTGGCAAGTGCAGGTGCCACAGTGGAGCCAAGCCTCCCACGTCGGGATGGGAGTCTTGGCAGAGCCGAGCAAGGCAGTGCCCACTTCCAAAGTGTGATTCACTCTGACTCCGTCTCTGGTACCAGATGAATACGAATAATCGGGGCTTGTGTTTTGAATATACAAAGATTTCATGCAAAAAGGCCACATACGAGTCTACCCACAGAGGTAGAACACCTGTGACCAAGGGGGAGCATTCCCTGGGTGTAAGGGCGTAGCAAGCCTAGCCAGGTTATAGAAGGTTTGTTTGGCTGGTCAGCATGCACTGGGGAGACACTGAAAATCCATTAACTTTTTAAGGGTAATAACAGTAATGATTGTGTGTGGTTAAATGTGGGACGTTGCAACAGGTAGCATTTCTTGGGAAATGCAGAGATCATGCCCTCCTACCAACCCGGTCTCATGCGTTTTCATGCTCATAGTCACAAAATGAATCTACTGAATCGTGTCCTGGAGCACAATTGTCCGACTTTTTGTCCTGCTACACAAAACAACATTCAAACCAATTAATTTGAATGGGGAGATTTTCTTCTACTGGTGCTGCTTTTTCTCTATTGAATGGTCTATTAAATCCAAGGAGAGAATAGGGATATAGGGAGAGAATAGGGATATAGGGTCATACACTGAATTTCATTCATAAATACAATTTAACTGGATATAAATATCAGCGTTTGGGCGCCTGTGTACCCATCGCCTGTGGGTTTAACAGCGAGCTCCACCAATCAGAGATATGGGTGTTTCACTTAGGATTATGGGTAGTGTCGTACTTTCCATGACATTGCGAATAAAACATGTTTTTCTTAAAACAAGGTTGATATCATACAGACTTATCATACAGGAGCAAGAACAAATTATTACATACATTGTGGAATATTTATGACCCAAAACTTTAAGGTCACATTTTGAAATACCACATTTTTCTTTTTTTTTACATAATTTGATAGCGTAGAATCTGATTTTGGTTTTGAAAACAGAAGTACTGAGAAATCAGGCATTAAAGGTTCAGAAGCACTTCCAGACTTTTGCAAAACAAAACATATATTTAGAAGCGCAATCAGTGCTTTAAACGGTTACATCTGGATAGTGCGGTACTCCTTCGATGAGATAATGTTGAATGTGTTTTTATGAAATAATATTTGAATCATTCATTTGTAAAAATATTGGAAAATGCATAATCCATAATCATTCTAAATTCATGCTCACTATACTATAATGCCCCCTCTATTACTCAGTAACTTCTAAACTTTTCCATTTTCTGCATTTATTGTTTTATAACAATGATAGTTTTAAGAAAGTGGCACATTTCTAATCGGGCACATGAAAACCTATCAACAGGGCACAACGATTCCAAAAATTAGGTTTGCGTGGTCCTCCTAGCCCTTTGAATTCTGGGATTGCTGTTTCCTGGGAGCAGTGATATTCAGTGATTTCTGCGAGAGCGTCTGCTGCCCTCTTCTCATAATACATAACAACACAGAGATTACGTTTTCACGGAGAAGTCAAATTTGTGGCTTTTGGCGTTTCCTTGTTGTTGTTGCTTTAAAACATATGGAAGTGACGTCTGCTCTTCTTCTTCGTGTCCTTTGAGGCAGCGCAACATGTTTTTATCACGTGAAGAAGACATTTACGCAATTATTTATAAATGTTTGAAACCCAATTGGTACCCTAAACCATAAAAACGACAAAAACTACAATTCTACGCCATTTTATTATGCATCTTGATGCAACTGCATCATGGCTTAGGATGTATGTAGTTGTATTATTATAAACCTAAAAAGGAAACAAAGTTATGGGTGAAAAACAACATGCTTGTGTTTCTGAGGTTAATTTAGTCAGGGAATTTACCTGCGTTGTCAGAAATTACATATGTAATTTCCAAAAGCCTGAATTATATGTCAGGGCCTTTTACATGGCGCCCCCTATTGACACTACCACCTCTTTAATAGTACATGTGATCTGTCCAAAACAGTTGACCTTATTTTGGTCGCTCTTCAATTACTGAGATATAGGGCTTCAAAAGTCAAGATCTCAGTTTAGGGTCCATTGAAATGTGTTAAACCTATTATTATGTTAACCTACAAGGGAGACCTTTCCAAAAATGTGTTTGGTTTTGTTCTATGACAAAGCAAAAAAAATCCAACCCTGGCATGGCAGTGGGGAGCATTCCTGGAGAGTACTACACTACTCATAATCCTAAGTGTTACAGCGACGTCTCTGATTGGTGGAGCTCGCCGTTACCATGGAAATGTTTACTTTACTGGCTGATGGGTACACAGGCATGCGAATGCTGATATTTATGTCCAGTTAAATTGTATCTAAGAATGAACTTTTGCCCCCTTTCTAAACTTTTTTTATTTTTCATTTTTTATTATTATTTTTTTTTTTTATTGTCTCTTTATCTGTTTTTTCAATTTAATGAATGAATTGAATTCCTGTTTATTAATATTCCCTTGAGTTTTAAATTCATCATCTGAGCACTCTGCCAATTTGTCAAGGCACTTTGTAAGCTGTGTTTTTAAACATGCTATAAACTGTAGATAAAGCTATTCTTATTATTCATTCTTGCCCAACCTTGATTTGAATCGACCATTGAATAGAAAAAAAGCAAAACCAGCATTCTGCTTTTATTTTGTGATAGTCAGAACAAAATTTAAACCCAATGCACTTCAAATGTTAATACATCCATGCCCCCCTCCCTGTGGTGACATACTTTCATGAGGTTAGTTTCATGTATGTACCCCCCTCCTATAAAATCTTCCCATTCAAATTAATTGGTTTAAATTGTGTTATTTGTAGCATAAGAAAAGTCAAAAAATCGACTCTGGGACATGGTTCAATAGTAGATACATTTTCGTGACTATGAGCATGAAAAGGCGTAATACCCGGTTGCTCCAACAACATGCACTCTTGCAGACGAGGATGAAAGGGATGTGTAAGTACATCTAAAGGTAAACTCTAAAGGTATTATTTTTACCCAAAACCTTATCACCGTGATTGGCAGATTCTGAATCTTTTAAATCGATGGAGTATTGAGTTAATAACTTAGCTGAGAGTAGCCAAATGGGGCAAATGTGTTGCAGGAGAGCAGGGTTGCAAACGTTAACCCTGACTGTCTCCAATCACTCAGGTGACTCCCAATGGAAAAATCGGAAAGATCTAAAAAAAAAGGCTTCAGTAATTAAAATACCAGAGTTTTCCTTTAAACACATGGTTGTGCTACTTGTCTGTTATTATATGAATATATACATGAATACAGTGTTATGATTTAAGGCTAAGGCTCACAGCATTCCACTACTGGACTCAGACATGGCTGGACGGAGAGCCAACTACATTCCATAGATCCAGTGCTTGAAGTGGGCCTGTACTCACCGGTATTCAGTACCAGCACTCCTACGTTTTAATGTTTGGTGTACCGTGACTTTTTCTTGCACACTAGCACTTCTCACAAGCTGTCGCTATTCTGTTCTGCCCTCTCAAGTGGACAAATCAAGCGGACATATTGTAAAATATGTCATATTTTATTGAGACAGAGCCCACTATTTTATGTTTTTACCATAATGGACAGGCTGCAAGCTCCAGGTTGGGGTTGCCATGACGTCATTGACCATATACACCGCGTTCCAAATTATTATGCAAATTATATTTTTCTCTGATCTTCCTTAATAGTCGATGCAAATGACAGTCAGTATAATTTTCAAGTCATCAACCGTTAGGGTATAATTTGAATGTTATTGAACAAACCTCCCAATGATAACAGTAGTTTTTTTTTTAATAAAAAACTCAAAATGCACTGTTCCAAATTATTATGCACAACAGAGTTTCAAAACATTTTATAGGTTGTAAAGAACTGAAAATGGTCATTTGTTGAATTTGCAGCATTAGGAGGTCCTATTGACTGAAATCAAAAGCTATTTCAATCAAAAACATCTTAACAGGCCAAGTAACATGTTAACATAGGACCAGTTCTTTGATATCACCTTCACAATTCTTGCCTCCATTGAACTTGTGAGTTTTTGGAGAGTTTCTGCTTGAATTTCTTTGCAGGATGTCAGAATAGCCTCCCAGAGCTGCTGTTTTAATGTGAACTGCGTCCCACCCTCATAGGTCTTTTGCATGAGGATGCTCCAAAGGTTCTCAATAGGGTTGAGGTCAGGGGAGGATGGGGGCCACACCAGGAGTTTCTCTCCTTTTATGCCCATAGCAGCCAGTGACACAGAGGTATTCTTTGCTGCATGAGATGGTGCATTGTCAGGCATGAAGATGATTTTGCTACGGAAGGCACGGTTCTTCTTTTTGTACCATGGAAGAAAGCGGTCAGTCAGAAACTCTTTATACTTTGCCGAGGTCATTTTCACACCTTCAAGGACCCTAAAGGGGCCTACCAGCTCTCTCCCCATGATTCCAGCCCAAAACATGACTCTGCCACTTCCTTGCTGACGTGGCAGCCTTGTTGGGACATGGTGGCCATCCACCAACCATCCACTACTCCATCCATCTGGACCATCCAGAGTTGCACAGCACTCATCAGTAAACAAGACTGTTTGAAAATGAGTCTTCATGTATTTCTGGGCCCACTGCAACCGTTTCTGCTTGTGAGCATTAGTTAGGGGTGGTCGAATAGTAGGTTTATGCACAACTGCAAGCCTCTGGAGGATCCTGCACCTTGAGGTTTGTGGGACTCCAGAGGCACCAGCAGCTTCAAATACGTGTTTGCTGCTTTGTAACAGCATTTTAGCAGCTACTCTCTTATTCCCATGAATTTGTCTGGCAGAAACCTTCCCATTATTCCTTTATCTGAACCAACCAGTCTGTGCTCTGAATCAGCCACAAATCTCTTCACAGTACGATGATCACGCTTAAGTTTTCGTGAAATATCTAATGTTTTCATACCGTGTCCAAGGCATTGCACTATTTGAGGCTTTTCGGCAGCAGAGAGATCCTTTATCTTTCCCATATTGCTTGAAACCTGTGGCCTGCTTAATAATGTGGAACGTCCTTCTTAAGTAGTTTTACTTTAATTGGGCTCACCTGGCAAACTAATTATCACAGGTGTCTGAGATTGATTTCAGTGATCCAAAGACCCCTGAGACACAATACCAGCAATGAGTTTAATTGAAAAACAAAAAATTAAATGTGTACACTTACACTTAAATCCAATTTGCATAATAATTTGGAACGCGGTGTATGGACATGGACGGGGGATTACTTTAGATCATGGGCTTCTTTGTTTGCACTTTCTATTTCACACCTTTTTGGTGGAAACAGCTGATTACACTCATATTCCACCAGTTGTGTTCTATCGTTGGTAAAGGCTGCTGCTGCCCCCGCTGTCTGCTTCAGGGGGATTACAAACTCCTAGTTTGCACCGGGTCGAGAGGCAGCAGGAATGCTGCGATCCATGGGAACTCGGGAATCTGTCCTTCGTAACAACTAAAACATAACATAACAACTAGTGATCGGCTCTGAAATTCCAGCATAAATGGCTATTCCTTTATACCTTTCCCAGTACGAGGTTGGATTTTTCAGAGTTCCGAATTCATTGGAACGCAGCATTAACTGTTCTACACACACACACAAAGGACCCTTACTTTCTTTTACTTTTATATATTTCCATATTATAAATCAGATTTATAACCACGCCAACATGTGCCTAAGGGGAGTACCGGGACTTATTTTTTTCCACTTCAAGCACTGCATAGATCAACATGAAATTCTGTCAACACATGTACCTCCTGCTCTTACCAGAATGGCGGGGATCATTCCATTTGACATGAGGCAGACATGGAAGAGACAAACCCATATAAGAACCATGAACAGCATCGCGGCGAGGAAAGCCGGCGTCACTGCAACCGTGCTTATTGGCGTTTGTGGGTGTCTCATAAAGCAGTAACTCCGGCTTTCATTTGTTTGGTCGAATATAGTGTCTACGGCAATAACATCGCACAGTATAATCGATAGGATATTATACTATGTCGGTCGACACATGGCCACGGAGGGAGGGACAAAGATATTTAATCACAAATCTGCAAAAACAAGGGGTTTCAGAACCACAAAGCAGGCAGATGAGGAGAGCAACGACGGCACCAAAAACACCAACACTTTGGGGTCCATCAGCCCTCGTTAGATCTTATGTGATCTGGAAAAATAAAGGAATCGTGGAATCAAGGACAACCCTCTTCAACCAACCCAGCCAGTCCAGGCGTGGTTGTCCCGCTCTCCTACCATGTTCATGTCGATGCCGTTGGTGTAGGTCCAGGCGTGCTGGAAGTACTCCTCCAACCGCTGCCGCAGGGGGTTGGGGATCTGGTGAAAGCGGATGAACTCCTTGACCCGCAGCATCTGGAGGTGGTATCTGGCCGTGCCCGAGTACAGCCGCTGGATGATGGCCGACACGTTGCCGAAAATGCTAGCGTACATGAGGGCTGTGGGAGAAGTTGCACACATAAACATTACCATCATATCGGGCTTTTGCTTTGACTTGCATTGAACTAACAAGGGTGCATGGCTTTGTTCTGACTGAAACAGTTAGGAAGCCTTTGTCAAGATGGCTGAAGAAGATCGCTCAATCTTTATTCATTTTATTGTGTTTAGTCATTTGTTTCTAAACACATTATACACGTTAGAAAACCATTGCTGAAAACATGCAAACAGATCGAACAAAGTAGTGCTGAATTGTGGAGATAGACCGTTAAACTGTTTTTCATCATTTTTGTGTCAAGGATTGGACTGCACTGAAGCACAGTGGAAGCTGCAGCAGAGTGGTAAGTTTCTCAATAGTAAAGCCTCAGTGAGGTTGTTGCCGTGAATAGTTATAAATGACGGGAACCAACATTTTATTAAGACTTGCGTTGAACAATAGCAAACCTATCCTTTAAATGCCTTGTTTTCCTCCTAAATATGAAACACATTCAACATCAAATGTACTGTGACGAAAAGTGTTTCTGGAACAAGAAGAAAAACATTGTCACAGCTCTCCTCAGTATCACTAGTGGTTTAAGATCTGAAATGTTGGCAGGAAACCCGGAATAAATTCACACCTCCCACTGCCCTGTTCCCTGCTGCTAGGGTGGGAGGCGGGCACAGTAAAGCCTGTTTTATAGTCGGCGCAGCCGTAGTGTGGTTTGGTGCACACGGCATAAAGGACGTCATTGCGGCGCTTGCTATGGCACCGCCCGGCAATTCTTTCGTGACAACCTCGAACCAAAAAGATTACCAAATGCCGTTGAATTCATGGAGGGAGATAGCGCCCTCTCTGTCTAAATATTTGGGCCATATTAATACATCAGGACTTCTTTGTAATGTTCATGTCTATCTATCTATAGTATCTATCTATCTATCTATCTATCTATCTATCTATCTATCTATCTATCTATCTATCTATCTATCTATCTTTCTATATACAGTGGTACCTCGACTTACGACTGCATCTACTTACGACTAATTCAAGATACAAGTAGCTATAGTAGCGAAAAATCTGTATCGACTTGCGACCGACTGCTCCAAGATCCGATATGGAAATTTGCAGTTGGTGCGTTGGCGGCCAGTCAGCAGTCAGTCTGCACGTAGTTCGTGGCTTATCCATATTTTTTTCATATTTACTGTGTTTGTGCGGTGTATTTTGTTTATTTTTACCCTTCAAGATTTCATAATTTATATGGGAAAAATTGCTTCTTAGAGAACGAATTACAGTCGTAAGTCGAGGTACAACTGTATATACATACACATATATACATACATACTGTACATATATCTTCTTCTTCTTCTTTGGGCTGCTTCCATTAGGGGTCACCACAGCGGATCATCTGCCTCCATTACCTTCTGTTCTGTGCATCTTCCTTCCTTACACCAACCGCCTGCATGTCCTCCCTCACCACATCCATAAACCTTCTCTTTGGCCTTCCTCTTTTCCTCTTACACAGTGTATATGTATATATATATATATATATATATATATATATATATATTTCTTTTTTAATTTTACTGCTCTTTTCTAGTTCAGATCCTTCCTTCATGATCTCTTTGTTTACGGCAGTTATTTTCATTTCACCTGGTGGTTTGTGCACATCGCCAAGGCATCTACATGGCAACGGGCATTTATATATGCTCGTGCTCTCTGGTAGTAGGTGCCCCATGAGCCGCACGGCTCACTTGCACCAACTATAATAGAACCTTTACACAATGCCAGGACGCAGAGTATTAAAACACCTTATTACTATTATTATTATTACTATTATTATTATTATTACTATTATTATTATTATTATTATTATTATTGTTATTATTATTATTATTATTATTAGGGTCCAGCCCTATTGTCTTTGGGCAGATATCTATTGCGCATGAGGTTGGAAAAATCCACAAATCAAAATCTTCCACTTTTTCCAACAACCTTTTCCCCCAGAAAAGTATATTTTGTTATCTGACCTTGTCATTATGTTTTAATTGCTGTTCCTCACTCACATCCAATGAGCATGACGCAGATGGAGAAGATCTTCTCTGAGTTGGTGTTGGGGGAGACGTTCCCGAAGCCCACACTGGTCAGGCTGCTGAAGGTGAAGTAGAGGGCAGTGACGTACTTGTCTTTGATGGACGGACCAGAGCCAGGGTCGCTGTAGTTGTACTTCTTTCCTAAAATGAGAGTCACAACAAGGACGGGTTAAATATTAAGTAATTAAGATAGGATAAGATAAGATAAGATAAAAAACAATGATGAAACTGATGAAATTTGCTTCTAGAAACAGTGGATCATTAAAGATCCAAGGTCCAGTTGAGTTTCAGCCTAATTTCATTCCATATACTGATACTACTCCCATACATGGTTTACAGAACCACATTTTAGCAAATTTCTTTATTTTTCTTCCTTCTTTTTTTAATCATACTTTTTTCGTTGATGTTTTTTTTCAAACGTGAAATTTGGTTGCTACAAGACCGTCTTTATGAGTTTTAGCCCGTTTACTAGTGACAAACATTTGTTTGACCATTTTCCGGATGATGTTTTTATTTCATATCTGTGATAGCAATAATGCTTCAGCCTTTTCAAATGGAATTAACCATTACAAAATAGGGCATCACAGTTGTTAGTGGGACCAGGAGATTATCTAAAGGAAAAATTTTCTTCAATTTTTCCTAAATAATTCAAAACATATTCCATAAATACTGCAAAATCAACAAATAATTTGACTTTTTAACAAAATTTTAAATCACACAAGCACAATGAATTGAAAATCTAAAAATGTGAGCTATAATCTGGAAAATCATAATGTCAAATGAGAGTGCTGAGTATGGGCAAAAACAGTGCAGTATATTGCATACAGTGTGTACTGTACGCAAACAATGCAAACAAGACCTGGACCTGAAACTTCTAACAGAACTGGCTTTGACCAAAAGTTATTTTAGGTCAAAAGACCAAAAAATTATTTCGAGGCCAAACGATCCAAAGTTCTTTTAGGTCCAAAGACCTTTGGTTCTCATGTCCTCACCGATGGAGACGCCCAGGTTGTCCAGCCAGCCGATCTTGTGCTCCAGGTAGGGCTTCTCCACGTTGCCGATGGCGTACCAGATGCAGGCCAGCCAGTGGGCGATCAGAGCGAAGATGCACATGAGCAGCATGAGGACGGCCGCACCGTACTCCGAGTAGCGGTCCAGCTTTCGGGCCACGCGGACCAGGCGCAGGAGGCGTGCCGTCTTCAGGAGGCCGATTAGGGTGGTGGTCTAAGGGGACGGACAAGGCCAGACGGTCAGAGATCGAGTACGACCGCCGGGGGGGTTCTGCTGAAGACGGAATTCGAGGAAACCCGACCCCCCTCTCGGAAAAGTGCAACTTAACGACCATTGAAGTTGGAGCTCCAGGTCAGAAATCTGGAAAATCGGACCTCCTTCTGGGGTAAGTGCAAAAAGTGATTTGGATGTTCTTTCCTCGCAAACATTGGTTTATAATAAATAGAACATATAATAACATATAAGAATATTTCCCATTGTCTGGTTTCTCAAAAAAAAAATGTAACATTTTTAACAGAAACTTGGATTACAGGTTTCTAAATGGCATTTCATTTTTATTTCTGGACATACTGTATATAAACAAAATATACAGAGGTTTGTTGTTATGTTTATTAATTTTTATTGTGTAGGCCTATCAGCAATTCTTTCCTTATTATGTTTATTCTTAGGTTTCTTGTAATTTGTTTTCTTTTATTTGTAATGCTTTTCTGAATTCTTGCAAACCAGGATTTAACATAGTCGCTTTGTCCGTAATTCAATAATATTTAGTACACACACACACACACACACACAAAAACCTGTCTCTCCGGTCTACCAGCAGGAAAAAAGGGTGGAAGGAAGGAAGGAAGGAAGGAAGAGTGGAAGGGTGGAAGGAAGGAAGGAGGGAAGGAACGAAGAAAGGAAAAAGGATGGAAGGAAGGAAGTAAGAATCAAAGGAAAGAGGGGTTGAGGAAGGAAGGAAGGAAGGAAGGAAGGAAATAAGGGTGGAAGGCAGGAAGGAAGAATCAAAGGGAAGAAGGGTGGAAGGAAGGGTGGAAGGGGTGAAGGAAGGAAGGAAGGAAAAAATAAAAATGGCCTCCATACATGATGATATGACTATTAGCGCTAGCACTGTGTGATCTGTAAACACCAGATGAGACATACGGAGCACGAACGCTAATGGATAATACCACCCCCACTGTGCTGACAATTACCCAAATTCCCTCCAGGAAATTATCATCACCTCCCAGATTACTTATTTATAAACGCTTCATCTTTTAATGCAGTCCCCCGTATTCATTGATGTATTTCTTAATTTTGAGAATTTTTGGATTATTGTATGGATATTTATTGTTTGGATTATTGATTATTGTATTCTTTCTTCTCGCTATATTTCTGCTAAATTCTCTAAAACTCTTCTTTTTAGATGTTTTGATGTATATAAAGGTGCTAACTTCTGGTGAGTGAAATAATGGTGAAGTTTAACTATGAATCATTGCAGCTGGGGACCCCCTGGAACCTCTCCAAGGACCACCTCTCCCGAGACCACCTGTTGGAAACTACGGCTTTAGACAATAGACATTCAAACTAGAACGGTGTTTCCCAATCTTCTTTCGGCCACGGCAACGCAGTACAACGCACCACTATCCTGTGAACCACTTAAAACAGCAGCAACACATAGTGTACAGCTGTTATAATTATTATTACGTCCCACTTATAGTAAATGATTCATGGATCGCAAACGATTCGGTCGAAGTGGACAAATCTTATAAATGACGCGTAAGAGTGAATCCTCGACTCACAAACTGAAAATGATGACTGAACCAAATTAAAAGTCACAAGCAGAAAAGGTCCAAGGGCTTTGTCACAATTCATATAGAATGCAACTGATCTACACTTTGCATTCCACAAAAACAGACAATTTTGACAGAATTAAACGGTTCTTGTGAGAATTGCCCCCACAACTCGGAGCCGAGCCGACTCGTCCTCCCCTCGTTCAGGAAGTCCTCCTTCGTTCAGGAAGTCCTCCCTCGCTCACCGTGCGCGGCACCAAATGAAGCCAACGAACAACGAGTCAGAAAAAATGGAACGACCTGTTTTGTTGAGTGACTCCAAAGGACCAAATCTCGAAAAAAGAGTCGAACCTTTCATCGCTTGAATGGTTTTCACTTTCAGGGTGAAACTTGCTCTGACGAACACAGAGCGGCTGTTCTGCCGGAACTGATCAATCAGAGCAGTGATTCCCAACCTATGAGTGTATTGCAAGTGGGCCTGAGCGGGCCTGAGCGCAAAAGAGACGGACAGTCTTCTGGATCTCTTACGACAGTGCACTGAAACTGGCTTTTCACAGACGTACCTGACAAACTTTTGGCTTCATGTAGCTACTGAGTATCCCGATCTGTCCGACAGAGCTGTGAGATTCCTGATGCCTTCCCCAACGACGTATCTCTGTGAGACTGGCTTTTTAGCGCTTGTGGCATTGAAGACGAAATACAGGAATATATTGAAAGTTTAGCCAGATCTTCGCCTGAGACTGTCGTCGCTTAAGCCAGACATCAAGCATTTGGTGTCTGCCATGCAACATCAGCCTTCTCATGAGGTGTGTTAATATCATCCATCTATGTGCTCCTTAATCTACAACATCACTGCCTGGTTTGGGAACTGTACAGCTCAGGACAGGCGGGCCCTGCAGAGGGTGGTGCGTTCAGCTGAACGTACCACTGGAACTACACTCCCCTCCCTGCAGGACCTATACACCAGGAGGTGTAGCAGCAGAGCCCGCAGCATCATGAAGGATCCTCATCACCCCAACAACGGACTGTTCCAGCTGCTGCGGTCGGGCAAGCGCCTCCGCAGTCACACAGCGAGAACAGAGAGACTGAGACGGAGTTTCTTCCCGCAAACCATAAGAACTGTCAATGCTGACCTCACCAGGGGTCCTCACTGAGCCACACACATAGGCTCCACTACCTTACTGTACTGTATGTAGCATACTGTACCACATACTGTGTCACTGTTCAGGGTTGTTCGGTGTTACCGTATTGCTGCGCCATACTGTTGTATACTGTGCTGTATACCTCACAAACACTACCTCACTTTATTCACATGCTACTTTAATGCACATATCTGTATATACGTAATTAGCCTATCCCATATACATAAGTCTATCCCTTATACATAACTCTATCCCATATACATAAGCCTATTCCCTTTATCCTTTTTGTACCCCCACCCTGCATTACCCTTGAGTTCTTATTTTATTTTATTTTATTTTATTCGATATATTTTTATTTTATTCTATAGTATTCGACTTACTGCATTACTTTTTAGGAATCAGTTAGTTAGCCAAGTAGAAATTCTTACATAGCTATTGTGTTCAGTCTAGAACATATTGTGTGTAATCACCGGTTGCGTTGCAGTGACATTCCACTGCATATATGTATGAAAGTATGTATATGTGACGAATAAATGAATGAATCAGAATCTTGAATCTTACGAACGTTACGCAAAGGTTCCAAAGATAAAAGGTTATTTTTAACCCACCTCTTTTTTTGTTTTACCCGTACTGCACTGTGCAAATGAGAATGCATTTGATTGAAAATATACGTCCTCTGAGAATGACTTCTGGTCGGATGTAGGCCCGCAAAACAGTTTTGAGGTTTTCAAGTGGGCCGCGAGTCCCAAAAGGTTGGGAACCACTGAATTAGAGGAATTAGTGCAGCCTTGCAATTTGGATCTTGCAACACAACGGCTAGTTTCCATTCTTTACTTTAAGTGGGATTTGAAACTTTTTTCACGGCGCCACCCGGCAAACTCTAGAAACACACATCTATCTATCCATCTATCCGTCTGTCTATCTATCTATCTATCTATCTATCCATCTATCCGTCTATCTATCTATCTATCCATCTATCTGTCTGTCTATCTATCTATCTATCTGTCTATCTATCATCTATCTATCTATCTATCTATCTATCTATCTATCTATCATCTATCTATCTATACATCTGTCTGTCTGTCATCTATCTGTCTATCTATCTATCATCTATCTATCATCTATCCGTCTATCATCTATGAATCTATCAATCTATCATGTCTGTCTGTCACCTATCCATCTATCGTCTGTCTATCTATCTATCTATCTATCTATCTATCTATCTATCTATCTATCTATCTATCTATCTATCTATCTATCTATCTATCTATCTATCTATCTATCTATCTATCTATCTGTCTATCTATCTATCTATCTGTCTATATATCTGTCTGTCCATCCATCCATCTATCGGATTTGTGCAGCTGCTAGAGAATCTCTTCACCTCAACCTAGTGTAGTTTTGGATGGTTGAGTGGACGGTTACACTTTCTACTTCAAAGACTGTTTGAATCTGCAGTGCTGCTGTTGAAACCCGGCTCTAATTCTCAGCGGGCCTCAGTTTGAGTTTGGCATTAAACCACCTCTTCCTGTCTTCATCTCCGTTCATCTCAGGTTCTGTCGTAGAACATAGAGTTGCAGTGCTTTCCTCCGCTTGGTGTGGCCTCAACCACAGGCAACAGAATACATATTTTACAATCTATCTTCCACGTATCTTTCATGTTGCATTTAAAGTGGTAATCCGTGAGATTATTTAGTTTTAAAAAAATGCATATTTGATACTTTATTTAGCTGGTGCTTTATAACAAACAATGTATTTCCATTATACATGTGTTCCTCTATATGCTTGTTTTACATTGATGTTGGCGGGTCCGCCACCACAAGCTGAAAGGGAGTCATTGTGAAGATAATAAACCAGCATATTTGATACTTTTTTTTGGCAGTATATAAGAAAGAGTCATTTCATGTATTTGTGTTATACTGTACAGGTGCTCCTCTATATGCTGTTTCCTATTGTTGGTGGCAGGGTCTGTCACATGCACGACTGGTAAAATGCAGCCGTGGTGAATTTGATAAAGCTTGCTGTGCTCAGCAAATAAATGAATTTATCAGAAGAAGGCAAACTTTGGAGAGGGAATCCACCCAACACAGTCGATGTGATGGATTCCACATTAATATTGTTGGATATTGAAGACTCTGCTAAACCCCAAAAATTACATATTTTAATCCTAGTTAAGTTTGGATTTTAACACTAACCTTCTATTATTTATTACCTCATACAGGATGGGTGTCATCGCATTATCTACAAGCGTCATATATATATATATAGAGTATATATAACAAGATTTATATATATACATATAACGTACCTATAAAGTGCTTTAGACTGGAGAAGAGACTTGAAGCTGCTTTGATTCTCACAGAGTCAGTTTCCAGGCAACAAAAGGTGCACAAGAAGACGAGTAAAAATAGTACTCTGTCTCTGGCACAAAGAGCTAAAATAATACACACTCCAAAAACAGACAAGAGCACCTGTCTTTTCTGCCGTGTCTTTTCAAGTTACTTAACACAAAAGTCTAAAAATGAGGAGTGCGAGGAGTGTTGCAAATTAAATAAACGACAAATATTAAAAACAAAGCATGAAAGCCTTTACACAGTTTGTAGACGCACGGCACTTTGGCCACCCACTGTCAAGACAACTTCCTCTTCTCTTTTTTAGAATCATTTTTTAGAGGTTAGGCTTTTATGGTGGTGCAGGATCCGAGAGCCTGGGGACCAGATCGCAAGTCGGACCCTAATGCACACTAACAACTCTGGTTAATCATTTATGTTCCTGTTTGGCCAACGAGCCTTTCTGTTTGTTTATTTAATTATAATAAAAACCCCACCAGTTCGGCACCTCACTGCCAGGAAGTCTCCGTCTCCCTCTATGAACCCGTGTCTGTGGACAGAGCTGTCCACAAGTGGCTCCTGAACAGGGACTATGGAGGGAGGTAGTGTGGAAGGCAGCTCACCGACCACGCTGTAGCAGACTATCGCCGCCATGCAGGCAGTGCAGGCTAACCAGCTCGAGGAGATGGCGAGGGACTGGGCGCTGGACTGGGAGGCAATGGCAGAGCTGCTGCGGGGCCAGCGGCAGATCCAGAGCAAGGAACGTCTGGCCGCCCCACTTCTGAGCAGCAGTCTGCAGAGGATGACGGGGGATGATTACTCTCCATGTTCTAGATGACGGAGGAGGCGGCCGTGACCATCACGGCGTCAGGAGGGCGGTCCTGGACCGTGTGGGGAGGACACCGGAGAAGCACCGCCTGTGATTCCGGGGACTGGACTACGCCACCTTGGGCCGCCAGATCACACACGCCCAACACCTGTGGGACGCAGCCCAGAGGCGGCTGGGACCTGAGGACTGGTCCCTGGACCAGACTGTCGACCTAGTAGCCCTGGAGCAGATCCTCCTCAACCCTCCGGCCAGAACCGCCCAGTGGCTCCGCTGCCACTGCCCACCAGCTTGGCCCCGGCGATCACGCGGGACCACCAGGAGCCGCCACGAGGTCTGTCCCAGGAGCCAGTGGGACCTCGACTCTCCTCGGTGCCCGGGGCTCTTATGGCGGCCCACCGACCGGCTGCAAGACACCCTCCTCCTCTTCAGTCCAGTCCAGGGAGTCAGGGGGGACTGGCCTGACCCTACTGACGAGACCCTACCAGCTAGGTCCTGTGGGACACCTCATCTCCTTCACGTGCGGTCCCCTCTCAGTCCCCTGTTTACTCCTAGGGCAGCACTCAGCTCATACGCCTGGGCAAGGGTGCTGGAGCTGTGGGCAACCCGATCACATCTAGCAGGACTGCTCCCTGATGAAGGTCCGAGAGGTGTTTCGGGTCGCTGGTCCGCCGGACCCTTCCCCCGGTCAGGAAGGGACCTACAACGTATCGGTAAGAGTACAAGGGGGTAGACATCAGGCTTGGCTGCTCTCAGACGATGGTCCAGCAATGCCTGGCCGACCTGGGCTTTGGTGGAGGCGTCACAGCTGGAGATTCGGTGTGTGCATGGGGATATTCACACTTATCCAGTGGTGTGGCTCGAAATTCCATAAGGTGAGGGCTACAGTTAGTTCCTACCTGTTGCACTCCCTGACTTCTGTCAAGGATTGGCCAGGGTTTGACACTTTAATGAAGGAGGCTGGGGGAGTGAGCTCATGGTCTGTAGAGAAATTTGAGTATTGCATGGTGCACGGTGACGCGGAAGGGCTGTTAGCACTTGCTGCGGGATCGGTAGCGGAGGAATCCACATGGGGAGGAATCCCCAGTCCCATTGATCGCCGCCCCGGACAACTTTCCGCTAGAGCAGTCGCGGGACGACACCCTACGCCACGCATTTAAGAAGGTAGTTAAAATCTATGGTGCATCGATGTGCCCACTCACCTGGATTTTTCTGTGATTAGGGACAGGTTACAGTATATTGAGGGAGCCGTGACACTCAATCAGGAGAGGAAATAAGTGCTGTTGGACGTCCGCTCAATTCATATTAGCTTTTACCAACCCCCGACACGGTCAAGTAACTCCTCTTTTAGACATTTCATTGCATATACTATGTATGAACGTATGTATATGTACGTGACAAATTAACCTCTTGAAATCGGACCGACAGCCTGGTGGAGCGGTTCAATAAGATGCTGAAGAACATGGTTTGTAAGTTTGGTCACGACGATAGCCGTAATTGGGACAAGTGGTTGAACCCTCTGTTGTTCGCGATGTGGGAGGTCCCCTCGGCCTCCACAGGATTTTCTCCCTTTGAACTCCTCTTTGGCGGGAGACCCTCAGGGTGCTGGACATTATAAATGAAAACTGGGAGGATGGGCTTAGCACAAGTAAGAACGAGGTTCAGTATGTTATGGACCTGCTAGCAAAATTACGCTCGCTGGGTTGTCATGGGAGAACTTGCTCTGGGCTCAGGAACCTCAGCGGCACTTATACGACAGGGGGGCCCGACTCTGATAATTTGCAGTGGGGAGCAAGGTTTTTCTCCCTACATCCAGCTCTAAATTACTCGCAAATTGGCAAGGGCCCTTGTGGTCACACGGTAGGTTGGGACGTCGAATAGGTGGTCAATCGGTCAGACAGGCATCGGGCGACTCCGATTTACCACATTAACCTCCTAAAGGAGTAGAGGGTGTCCATATCTCTGGCCACCACAGTGATCGAGGGGGAGGAGTTTGAGCCGCAGGTTCCTAAAACGACCTGTCCCGTGCAGGCTCTGTCCAGTAACCACCTCTCGGCGGGCCAGAGCGTAGACGTGGCTGCGTTACGGCAGCGGTTCTCTGATGCCTTCTCCCCCCTGCCAGGCTGCATATCCCTCATAAATCACCATGTGGAGATGACCCCGGGGGTATCAACTCACTTCAGAGCCCACTGATTTTTCTGACTCTCGCTCACCATCTGAACCAAACGAATGAAGAGTCTGAAAAAGGGGCAGTCTACGGGTGGACTGGGATGGCAGTTTACGGTGGTCCCGTAAATCTTCCATATTTTAAACCTTTCTTCAAAAAATAAAATAAAGGTTGGCAATCCGAGAAATCTTCATGCCGATCACTTCATGAAATCAGTTTCTCCAAACAAAACAGATAAAAACAGTGTGTTTTTATTGCAGATGTATATGTTCTAGATGGAATTGAATGAAACACAAAAAGCCCCGTGCGTAAGTCAGTCCCCCCCAGTTTTCAAAGTTGAACCAAGCCTTTTTTTACATACCCTATTTAGGAAAAGCAACATTTTTGTTGTTGCCCACCCAAAAAATCCAAATGCCCAGCCAAAGACAACAATCTAGTAACACCTCTGGTCTGAAATATTTTTACCGGGTGACTTGCCAACAACACAATCTCAATCTAAAAAAACAGTCAAACCTTTCATCATTCCTAATGGATTGTAATAGACCTGTTATGTACTAATAGACTGATAGCTTGTTCTGGTGAACAAAGAGCTTCTGTTCTGCTGGAACTGATCACTTTCGATGAATAAGTGCAGCCTTGCAATTGTAATCTTGCAACAGAACAGCTAGTTTCCATTAATTACACCTGCATTCCCCTACGGATTATTACAGTCTTATCTTATCATTTCATATCTTGTATTCCAACAGACAAACTCCTGCAGTTTCAGGGTTTTTTGTCAAACTGAAGAGGGGAGAAAAGATTTTGTTCTTGTGTCATTCCACCCCTCAGCCTATGGGGGGCGATAGATCTGGGTCTGGCGACTCATCCCACGCACGAGAGCCCACACACATACACACACACACACACACACACACACACACACACACACACACACACACACACACACACACATACACACACACACACACACACACACACACACACACACACACACACACACACACACACACACACACACACACACCCTGTCAGTGTGACATTATGTCTGGTTGCACGATGAGGACGCTCGTTCCAGCTGGGCGTTGTGGAGCTGTCTGCTCGCCTTCCACTTCCTGCCACTCAGTGCCAGCCCACCGCCGTGGGCGCCCTCAGGTCTGCGCACCTAATGGTAGAAATAATGACTCTGCAAAGCAGCGTGCACTGACACCCGGTCCCTGCCCTGTGCACACACACACACACACATGCACAGGTAAACACATACCACACACACATCTGTCATTCCTACAGAAGCTGTTTTTATTCCGGGGGGGTTACATCACACGTCCCGGCATCTGCCATGTTCACACATTTTGGAGGATAGGATGCAACTTATCTCCTGCTTTCATCATTTTTGGAAAAAAAAAACAAAAAAAAAACAAACTGTTGGTATTAATTGGTGGGAAATTAGCTTCATCTGCGTATATTTGATCATTTATTCACTAATTATGCGGTGTAGTCTTGACAAAAGCTAATATATTGGGTTTGATGTTGTGGGGATGCAAGTGTAAGCAGGTTAATAGAGCAAGTTATTGCAAATTCAGCTAATCTAGTGTGTTTCAGTGTTACTGTGATTGACGCCATTCCGCACACTAAATTAATTATCCTTCATACAATCCAGGGTGGGAAAAGAAAGTATTAAAGTAATCCATCTGAAAATAAAGTACTATGTTGGTTCATGTGGTCGCTATGCCTCAATGTAATAGGCTGCTATCCAATTTCCATGTACAAGGAGGTTAGGCTAATTGGCCGAATTGGAGGAATTTGCCACACTTCAAAGGACAGCCAGCCTATTAAGAACGTCTCCTTGCCTTACGCCACTGAGTGGTCTGCTATGGGCTTTAGCTTCTCAACACCTAGAACAGGAAGATTTAAGGATAGGAATAGGAGGATGTAAGGATAAGGAATGGATGGAAAGATAGACAGAGAGTAGGACGATTTCACACAGGTCATGGTCGACAAAGCGGCCTTGATCGATCCTCCTACCTCGTCGGATCCTGAGCCAAAGATGAGCAGGTCGAAGGGGATGGCAGCCACCATGTCGATGAGGAACCAGCCCTTGAAGTAGTGGATGGCGATCTTGGCCGGGTGGCTGACCACCTCCTCGTTGACGTTGACGTAGGTGGTCCTGAAGTTGATGAGGATGTCCACGATGAACATGATGTCCACGATGAGGTCCACCAGATTGAGTGGCGAGCATGAGTAGCCGCACTCACGCCGTTTCTGCTCCTCGATGTCGTTGAGGAGGAAGGCCGCCGAGTAGGGTGTGAAGATGGCCGTGTAGATGACCAGCAGCAGGATGAGCCAGTCCCACACGGCCTTGAATGGGCTGTAGTGCAGGATGGTCCACTTGTCCATGCGGGGCGTCTGGAGCTTGTACTCTGGCAGAACGTCCGCCCCCAGCGACAGAACCTGGAGGAGGGAGAAAGAGGAAGATCACACCATGAAACTGCTCACCCTCCAGTTCCCCTCCCAGTTAGGTGAGGCTGAAGTAATGGGATTTCCTTGTACCTTGCTTTTCCGAGCAGATGGCTAGTTTAACTTGCCATCTGCTCTGTTCTGAACACAAAACATTTCATCCCTGCATATTTCAGAACAGCAATGATAAGGCATATTAACTTCCACTGGGTGACACTGAAGGTAAAAACCCTAGTTTCAAAGTGCATCTGGTGGTCTCATTAGCAGGCCCGTGCAGAGAGACATTAAGAGGAGCAGGTGCTCAGTAAAAGCACATGAAGGGGGGGGGGGGGGGGAGGGCCCGTCATGCATGGTGTTTTTTTTTTGATAAATAAAGGAAACTGTGTGGCATGAGGACACAGTGGAGAGCAGATCACGGCCGCCCCGATCAAGAACGCATCTTTATAAATATAGATATCTTGCCCAGAAAATCCGCTACCGCAATGCCCATTCATGCTTAAGAAAAACAAAAACGCACCTGATAAAAATGGCACCATGGACATGAAGGGGCAAAGGGGCAGGTACTCAACCCCCCCTCCTCCTCCATACACACACACACATACACACACACACACACACACACACACACACACACGCACACATGCACACACGCACACACACACACACACACACACACACACACATTCCTGCTTATTAGCAGGTACAAACTGCTAAAGTGTTGTGCAGCTAAAGTACAATACCCCACGGCTCCAATGATATAACTGAGACACTCACACGAAAATAATAAAGCAACGCCCATGTTACAATGTCGCCCCTTCAGTTGTATTCCAACGTGTGGAATAAATTCATGACATATGGAAGGTTAGGCCAAGTAAAGATCATGTTTGCAATGCCGGAATGTGGCTACAGGGCCTACATCGCTGAAGTCATGTACAGTAGCACAGTTCTAATACAGTTCAACATGATGAAAAACTCAACACAAAACCCACAGAAGCTTTTATATTTTCCCCCAAGGACATCACTGAGGTGGTAAGTAAAGGATCGGACAGAAGGGGAGTCGGATATTCTGAGATCGAGCCTTTCTCACCATCACGCTTGAGTCGTTGCAGACCCACTGATCCTTCTCTCATAACAGATCCTCCTACATTATAACTCCGGTCTTAAATAAGTCAATTCTTGTAAAACAAGCAGACAAGAGACGGCAGTGGAATTCAAATTAGACACAGCAGCAAGTCGAAATGTCCGGCATTGGATTTTGCCTTTCTGCCTGTGGCAAGGAAAAAAATGGATTCCAAAAATAACGTAAGATAGGATGCAATTCTCTTTTTATGGAGGCAACCATCCGCTCCCTAAACACCTGGTTATCGCTATTGCCGACTGTCTTGGCTTCTCCACTTACCAAAGTGTCCTAGGATTTTTAAGATCAGTATAACAGCAGAGTCATGGAACAATTTCAGATAACTGTCTGAATGACACAGAGGTAATTATAAGCTTGGGTGAGAGGATACATCCCATTTATCTGAGTGTATGACACTTTGATACCTGGGGAATTACAAGGGGTTGTGGGCTGCCTCAACCGCTGATTACTGTAGCTGGAGAAAGAAAGAGAGAGAGGGAGGGATGGAGTGGAACAGAAAGAGAGAGAGAGAGAGAGAGAAAGAGAGACATAGGGGTAAGGACAGGTAAAAGTACCCATACCCTCCCAAGGGCAGAGAGGCAATTACGATGTGCCTCCTTTGTCAGCAACGGAAGGGGAACGAAAAAAAGGGGGTAGAAGACTTAAGGATAAAGAAGTCTCAATTATTGGCATCCCATCCCCAACCGCATCTCTTCCCTTATCTCTTCCTGGCCGGTGGTCACCGTGGTAACCTTCTAACCATGGATGAGAGGACAGGACGTGGGCGTTAGGGCAGAAAAGGCCACCGGGACCTAAAAATGATGAAGAAGTGGTGTGAGAGATCGGCCGACATGTTAATAATTGAGTCGGCTATTATGAAGTGCTGCCCTCTGTGCGATGGAGGGCCAGCTAAAAATGCTGTCACCGTCTGATGTGGTCTAACCTTTCAAATCAATCAGAGACCAGAGGACGCACGAGATAAACACCTTCTATTATTCAGCAAACAGGCACTTCATTTAAAAAATACGCTGCTGGTTTTATTGGTGTCAGCTTCACGCATGACCGCTGTTGACTTTTGACAAACTCTGCTCCAAGTCCAACAGGAATTCAAATTTTTCATCTTTTTTTGGAGAAGTGGATTCATGATAAAATGGTTGAAATTACCCTGGAAGAGGTGTTTTTTTCCTCAGACAGTGTAAAAACAGATGAATGTCTGCGAGTCTGTTTATGTGGAGTGTCAAAAGTATACTACCTCCTCTCATTATGCATTCCCAGCACATAAATGTCCTATTGCACTGCATCCCACATACCATCTTTGATTTAGATCAAAGAAATGAGATGGTAGCAGGGCATAGACTGGGACCAGCAGCTTTCAGCGCGCATGGATGGATTAATTCAGCCAAAGGCATGCTGGGAAGTCTGGTACAAGTTGGACGGCTGGCAGAACGACAAGTGTTTGTGGCCAATTCTGTTTCTAAATAAAAGATTGCCATCTTAATTATTAAACATACCTACTATAGCTATCTACCCTCTTTGGCTCAAATGAGCTCTCTCTCTTGCGGGATAATACAAGGCTTGTTCCACGTCTGGCACCAGCTCAAACGCTATGCAAATGGAGAGCTAGCTTTCTCCCCTTCTCCGGTTATCATTGGCTTGCTCTGTTGTCTGGGCCTGCATAGAGTATTATTTATAAGAGTGGGGTGTTGTTTTGTGTTTCCGCGGCTCATCACGTGGCCTTGCTCCTGCCCGCTTGCTGCTTGACATTAATGTCAAGGCTAACAGATGCTAATAAGTGAACATTGCTAGCCTTTCACAGTGATAGTGAATGTTTCTGCACAGGGGTCTCTACATACCCAGTGGCTGTGGCCTGAGGAAAGGTATGATCTAAAGTGTCCTATAGGTCTTGTAAGGTCCTACGTTCCCAAAGCCCTCTGTTCTCAGGGCCCTATGTTCACAAGGCCTATGTTCCCATGGTCCTATATTCCCAAGGTCCTCTGTTCCCAGGGCCCTATGTTACTGAGGTCCTCTGTTCCCAGAGCCCCATGTTACTGAGGTCCTATATTTAGAGAGTCCTATGTTCCCAAGGTTCTATGTTCCCAAGGCCCTATATTCCCAGGGCCCTTATTCCCAGGGCCCAATGTTCACATGGTGCTAAGTTCCCAGGGCCCTATATTCCCAAGGTCCTATGTTCCCAGCACGCTATATAACTGAGTGTTCCGAGGGTCCTATGTTCCCAAGGTCCTATGTCCCCAGGGCCCTATGTTCCCAGGGCCCAATGTTAACAAGGTCCTATGTTCCCAGGGCCATATATTCACAAGGTCCTATGTTCACAGGGCCCTATGCTCCCAGGGCCCTATGTTCCCAAGACCCTACTGTATGTTCCCAGGGCCCTATGTTCAAAGATCCTATATTCCAGGGACCCTATGTTACCAAGGTCTTACTGTATGTTCCCAGGGCCCTATGTTCCCAAGACCCTATGTTCTCTAAGTCCTATTATCCCTCAGCATATAATGAATAATGTCCATAGCTCTAATTATGCATAATCTGATTATGATTAGGTATGTTGCTATGTTAATGGTAAATGTTATGTATGTGACTAATTTTGTGCATGCCACTTTGTCAATGTTTTGTAATTAATAGTTTTTGTAGTTATTTATACAAAGATAGTCAGCAGATGAGACCTGCCCATGTCTAGACCATCTAGCAAGGTTTAAGAAACAGCATGTGAGCGGTGAGCGTGGACCCCCCTCCAGCCTGGCTCCTATGACCAGCTTCCTGGGTCAGCCCTCCATCTGCCTGCTGGAGCTAAGAAGCTGCCAAGGCCAAGGGAGGCTGTCTGTTCTGCTGGGCCTTGATCACAGCTTCAAACAGGAGTTGGAGTGAGAGCTCGGCTCCGGACAGCTGCCACTACATTGTGTTACTTACAGTCGGGTGGCTACAAGAATTGAATGGTCACAGGGATTCAAACACACAACCTGCTTACATCTTATTCATACTGGATCCAACGCAGAGCCCTGTGATGCGGCATGCAGCGAGAATAAACAGCAAAAACCATCACAACTGATTGTCATCTGAATGGTGATAATCAGTGTTTTTGTGGGAGTTGAATTATGTTCCCACAACATAAACAGAAGAATCAGGTCCATACCTCTGGTATATCAACAAAAATACATAATCAGATAGTATGTGAAACGGTGTTTGTGGACAATCTTCTTCCAAAGTCTCCCAAAGATCTCACATAAGCCATTGGACCATGACTATTTACTGAACAAACTGACTATTTACTATCTGATTACAAAGTTTTGCTAATCTAACAGAGGTATGGACATAATTCTTGTCATGGATTTTTTAAATTAAAAAAATAAAGCCACTGTCCCAGCAGAAGTAGAGTTTGGTTCCGAGACACCTTATTTGCAGTTCCAGACTCCATGGCATTGACGACCTTTGTTTCAACAAACTTGAACTTTAATCTATTTTCCCCAAAAGAATCTTGCCTCAAACCCAAACAATGTCCGTGGTGTGTATGTAAAATATAAGGCGATTAATTGTTGTAAATGCTGGTGCTTTAGAACTGAGCGGACCAAGGGGCGTGGTCAAGCACCGGCTGCAGATGACAGCACGGCTCCGTTTCCTGCAGCCAAGCTGCCTCGAATCAGCCTAATCAGTGCCCACGCGGTGCTGATTGGTCCGACTCGAGGCAGGGAGATTTCTTAATGTTTGTCTGTCTTGCAGAGGGGATCGGCGCACTGGCTCGTCAGCCAGATAACGGTACGCCATTCCTCCTGCGCCCAAAACAACAATTTATTGTTATCATTATCAATACTTCTGGCCAGCGACACGACACTGCTGGGACGCGCTGTCACCCTCTGTTCGGACCACACCCCGCTGCAGTGGCTGCACTGCATGAAGGACACAAATGCCTGGATCACCTGGTGGTACCTGGCTCTCCAGCCCTTTAAGTCCTGGTCCATAGGCCGGCGGGGCAGATGGTCGTGGCTGAATTGAAATTATTATTATTTATTGTTATTATTTATATTATTATCAATATCAATACTTCTGGCCAGCGAGCCTTTTGTTCAGGATACAATTAAAAAATCTCGCCATGTTGGCAAACCACTGAAACCCCTCCCTAAACCCCTACCTGTTGGCAGAGACAACTACAATGATTTTTCTATGATGAGGGAACACAGGGCTGATGGACCTATAGGATAAAGAAAACTGTATGCAGGTACATTGATCTAAAACATTCAGAACTAGGTTCGAATTTGAGCAACACAATGCGCAAAGCAGATTCTTATCCGCTGCTTTGACGCCAAACCTCTTGAGAGTTCAATCACCGCACTGTTGGAGCGTTACCAGATACACAAAGACACAACAGCAGACAAGAACACGATGCACTAAATTGCACTAGCGCCTTAGTGTTGACGTTAGCGTTACAAGTCAATAATAGCCACAAACTTCCCCCATCTCTCCTTATCTTGACAAGTGCATGACCCTGACAGAAGAGGGAGAGGTCGGCATGGTCCACTGCTTCCTGCCGTGACCAGACTCTGGGGTGATGTTGCCCTTCCTTGAGTGCTTAGGAAGGGGTCAATTTCACCGATCCGCTACCCATTACACCATTAGTGGGGTAAATGCAAAAACGAGCCCTAATGTGGGGGCTTGGGGGGCAATTTGAGCCCTCTCCGGAGAATGCATTAATGTACATTCCTCACCTACCCCCTGACTCGGTTCCCTCTGCCCGCAAGGAAGGTGAGAACAACCCCTCACCCTGTCTGTAACTTTAGATATGTGGCCTGAGTTCTGGATGAAGTCTGGCATCGGTAAGAGAATCCCTGATTATTGAGTTTCAAATTAATCATCCCAGGGCAAGCGGCCGGCAACTGGACCCAGAGCTGGCTGTGGCGTTGGGGAGGGCGGTGGTGTCTGGTCGGGTCCGTGCCGGTGTAACATGCACTAGGTAATGAACGCTATTTAAGATGGATATTACCAGCAAATTCCAATGATGCTCCCAATGATGATTTCCAGGCGGTGATTCGACTGGTGTTGATCGTAGGTATGAATAATTTAAGAATGCGAACCAGTGTAATAAAGGCTCGCAAGCAAGCGCTCAATACTTTCACTGCTGTACATTCATCATTTAACCTAAAGCCAATAAACCGCACAAGAACACACGTCACAACCAGGGGAGGAAAAACAAGGTATACAGGTAGGAAGAAGTTCACTGATTGGGCCAATATTCATGACCAAAACCTCCAGATACACTCCAACCCCCACAATAACAGGGATTTGTTCTGGGGACGTTGAAGGTCAATTTGGGTTAGGGTTGCGATCGGATCGCATATCAACAATTGAAGAGATGATCGGTGATTGTTTTTTTTCTACGGCGATATTAAGGCGGTTTTAACTACAATCTCTAGAATCTGCACCCAATCTGCATTTAGAGATGTTTCGGGTGGAGCAGCATGTCCGCCCGCTGAGCACCGTTAATCAGCACGAGTGCCGTCTCTTTTCCGTGGATCTGACACCCCGCACCTCCCTTCTCCATACGCCTGCTGACCAAAATTTGCTGTGCGTTAACATTATGGATATGATTTGAATTGTGATATTAAAGATCAGATAATAATGTTAAACGGAACATGCTGCTGTGATATTGTCGGCACCAAGCACACACAGCACAGACTTTTAAGTGGGAGCCGTTGTTTGAAGAGAAGATGCATTGTTATTAAATAAAAAATGTTTAAATAGTCTAAAGAAACTGTTCACACCCTTTTATAAATGTTTATTCGTGTAACTTTAACTGCATTGCTTGCAGAATGCTTAAAGCTTTGATCATTTCGAAGATCCATCAGATGCTGAGCCACGCTCAAGATAATTATTCAAATCTTCAATCCAAATTAAATTCTAACATCAGTAATAATTAAAAGAAAATGCCCAACAGAGAATAAATAGTTTCATAAAAAAATAATAAATATACGACTTCTACTGCTGTGCGTGTTTCCATGCTCCTCCGCAGGATCCAGCACCCCTGTCCCCTCCCTCCACTCTGCGGCTCAGCTGCTCTTGATGACATGGTTCCACCTCTCTCTCTCTCTCTCTCTCTCTCTCGCTCTCTCTCTCTCTCTCTCTCTCTCTCTCTCTCTCTCTCTCTCTCTCTTTCTCTGCCCCCGTGCCCTCTTGGAGATGGTGTTGAGGGCAAAATCAATAACAAGGGCTGAGCATCCATCCGCCCTCCACTCCTACCCCCACCGCCGCCGGCGATCAGATCGCATATCGGCGATCTCGAGCAGCCATGACTGGACGATATGAAAATACAGCTGCGCAACCCTAGTTGTGTTGATTAGAGTTGGAAAATGGTATCAGCTGTAATAGGGATCACTTTAGGGATCACAGGGTCTTGATGAGTGATTTTATTTGTTTAATTTCCTTGTATCTTTGGACCTTTGTGATTCATTCACAGCTGGCTTCAAACGCCAAAGAATCAAACAAGCATGACACCACGACTGCTGCAAAAATTGCTCTTACCAGGGCACAGAATGTGGATTTATTTAGCTAGCTGTGATATGTTCCTTATTGTGCCATTGTATGCACAATGCAACTAATACCCCATTCTTTAACCCAATGCGGTTGCCCCTCACCTGCGTGACCTTGTCTGTGACATTGTGCGTGCGGTCCTTGACCTTGGGGGCGATAATGGTCTTCTCCGAGGACGGAGGCGAGGGGCACTTCTTCTCGTTGTTGGCCTCTGAGAAGTTGAGTGTGATGAGGGGGATCTTGTTGATGGTGCTGTACTTGTTGAGGTTTGAGTCGGAGGTGGAGCCCAGCAGGCTGGTCTTGATCTGGTTGAGGGGTCCTTGGACGAGGAGGGCGGAAGTGGAAGAAGAGGGTAGATTAGAAAAACAGAGAGGGAATGTCAACATTTCAAGAGTCCTCGCCACGCCCAAGGACTATTGGGGCTCCTCTGAACAGTGTGGCGTTCGCTGTTGGTTTGAGGTTGTCCCCGACACTGGCGAGCGTGGAGCAGATCTTGGCTTTTTTGGAGTGAGTTCAACGACACCAACACAACACTGAGAGTCACGACAGGTACTGAAACACAAACTCCGGGGCCGCTCCCGATCCTTCCAGGGTGAGCGGCGGCCTTTCAACGTCTCTCATTAAAGTGTAATGAAGAACAGTGTCGCTGAGAGAACAGATCGACCCGGTGCAATCACAGAGCGCAACGTTAGACGGTCAATCGTTGTGTAGTCAATCGCTCCATTCATCTGACTTCTGGCGTCAATGAAACCGGGACATAAATGGTTGTCGAGATAACATGTTCACGTACAGGCACAAAGTTACGTAAATGTTTTTTAGCTGCAAGCGGTGATAAGTGACCAAAGTCCCTTTTTTAGTATTTTCATGAATTTGGAACTAACAATGCATGTGACAGCACTACAAACACTACAGCACGTGAGGGGGAAAAAAGTGAGAAAGAGAGGTTTTTTTTTTTGTTGTTTTTTTTTGCCGATTCAGCTTTTGTGAACCGGCAGAGAAACAGAAACGCTGTTGTTTTGTTTGTTCGTTTTCTTTCCCCATTTTCCACAAAGTTACAGTGATTGAGGGTGGAGGACAGAGGAGCGGACAGCTGAGGATGGAGGAGTGCATACGCAGCATCCATGCAGGCCACAGCGGGGACACGTCATAGCATCACAGTCAGAAACAGTGAAACTTAAATGAGGAGGAAAAAAAAAAAAGCTCAAGCCATACCCCCAGCTATCCAGGAGCGAGAGACTAGCCAACCGAGAGAGAGAGAGAGAGAGAGAGAGAGAGAGTGAAAGAGAGAGAGAGGGGGGGTAAAGAGGAAGTGGTATTACGTGGAAGAAGCAGTGAGGGTCAGTCAGTATTACATTTCAGTACTTTTCAGTAAATTCACCATATATATATACACACACACACACACACACACACACACACACACACGCACACACACACACACACACAGACAGTACAGACTCAATGGTATTTACATATGTACACATTGGATCATGGCTCAAAATTGTTGCATATGTACTTGTATGTTGACCTTCTGTTACACTAATCCACATTATTTCATGTCAGGGCTGGGCCATACATCCGTATAATATTGTATAAAATATCGATATTTCGTGATAAGAGACGAGATTTTTTTTGTGGGAATTTTATTATTGGTGGCACGGTGGCGCAGTGCATTGCACTGCTGCCTCACAGCAAGAAGGTCCTGGGTTCGATTCCCGCCTGGGGCGCTGTTGGCACCGTGCTCCGGCGGGTTATCTTCCAAAAAAAACAGGAGCCTTTCTGTGTGGAGTTTGCATGTTCTCCCCGTGTTCACATGGGGTTTCCTCCACCTCACGTCAGTAAGGACCACCACCAAAAACATGCACCCATCATCGTCTGACCAGCGATGGACACTTATCACCTGGTCCCCGGGCGCGTCCACGTATGCTGCCCACTGCTCCTGCTGTGCCCCCGGAGGAAGGACAAGCCAGGATGGGTCAAAAGCAGAGGAGCCATTTCACCGGCCACCATCAAAAGCATGTGCATGTGTGTGTGTGTGCAAGCATGTGTTGTGGAGTGTCGTGTGACGATTAAAGACTGTTTCTTATTATCTGAATATCGATATCAGGATACTGTATATCAATCAAGTCAATATCCTGATATCAGACTAGATCATCAGGGATTTTGGTTATTGTAATATCGTAATATCTATATGAAGGTGATATCGCTATATGAGACTGGATGTTGTACGACATTTTTGTTATCCTAATTATTGTGATTGTGACATATCTCAATAAAGATATCCAGTCATTATTGTGATATGACACGAGATATTGTCTGGGATTTTGGTTATCATTATATCATGATCTCGGTATTAAGTCGATATATCACAATATAGATATTAAGTTCATATCTCGATACAAAACTTGTTATCATCTACGATTTTGGTTATCATTATATTGAAATTAAGTTGCTATTTCAAGATAACAATATCAATTTGATATTGCGATATGAGACTAGATATTGTCCGGGATTTAATCAATGGTCATAATATCCAGATTACTAATTGTTATTTCTTGAATATTTATTTTATTGAAAATATGTTGCACAAATTGGCAACCCTCAAAAATGTCCTCAAATTCTTAACATCAAGGTATTTGTAAAAAATATATATTTGACCAGTGTCAATACCAGTTTTTTTTGATTATTGTCATTTATCTCCCATGCACCCTTAGCAGTAGGACACAACCTAAAAGCGAAACAAAAAAATCCAGGCCTTCACAGACAACCACACACACACACACACACACACATATATACAGACACATATACAGTATATCATATATTTTTCCAGTTATGACAAAGCAAGGCATCGAAAAGCACAGAAAGAATCAAACCAACAGAGGATCGAGTTAAAGTTAAAGACAGCACAAGCTACCGTCTCGTGAAAAAGCCTCATTGATTATTGCGAGAGAGAGAGAGAGAGAGAGAGAGAGAGAGGGAGGGAGGGAGGGAGGGAGGGCGAGCAAGCTAGAGAATGAATGTTACTTCATGCAGGCATGTGCAGAGGTCAGCATCTTTTTCGATCTATTCATCTATTTTTTATTTGAGAGAGAGAGAGAGAGAGAGAGAGAGCGAGCACACAAGTTCAATACAGCGTAGGCCTTCCATCGGCCATTCCATCATTCCATCATTCTACCATCTCGTGTCACGTGCGCGAGCATTTCGGGAGGATCTCATGCAGCAAGCCAGGGTGTGTGTGTATGTGCACACGTATGGTAATAACGGAGTGGAAATTACAATTCAAAATTAAGCAACAAAAATTCCACCAAAATCTCAAGATGCACGAGCGCCATTTGGCTGTTACCTTTGATATTACGACCGTTGTCTGGAAAGAGAGAGAACACGGAGGGGAAGAAAGGGAAGGGAAGGGAAGGGGGGGAGGGTTCCAAGTGAGAAAGAGCCACAGAGGAGTGGAGTGATGTCGGGCTTTCTTTCTTTATTCCTCCCCTTCGTTCTTTGCGTGATAAACGGGGGGAACCCACCGCAGCATTTCATCGCTGTGAAGGAGATGTATTACGCTGTCGGCCGCCCAGAGCCATTTCAATGGGAATTGAATCGGGAGATAAAAAGGGAAGTGTGGAGGGGGTGGTGCAGGGGATGGAGGGGTGGAGGGACGGCGTCTGGAGGCGACTCCACCACCTGCAGCCTAATGAGGAGAGGGGAGCTAAGGAGCTAATGACATGTTGGGGGAAATCGATAAAAATATATGGAGGATAGAGGTGTGGCTCAGTCAGACTAATATACTAATATACTATTTTAATATATACTCTATTAAACTATATAATAAATGTGATTTCTTTATATGGTAACAACACTGTAATTGAGTGATATTGATGTATTTAATAATCCATATTTCAATAATAAGAGTGAAAGGGAAACATTGGCCGTTTCTCAATACCAAGTACACGAAGACCGGACTTGCGGACTTGGTAGTTCAGACTTGGCAAGTTCGACTCGGGAGTACAGACTCCCGGGGACAGAAGGACGCAGGACGGTCATTTTGCGAAATGCATTCTGGGATACTTGGCTGTCCCAGGTCCACACAAGTCACCGCCGATGCATCCTCCATAAAATGGGCGGAGCATGTCCACATCCGGGGCATTTGGACGGGACTTGGCTTGATGAATTTGAATTGGAACAGTACTTGGGCCGCGACTGATGACGTTTCGCAAGAACACAAGTACAGAGAAGAACGCCGATTGAGAAAGGGCCATTGAATTATCAAATACATTTTTTGGGGGGTTACATTTAACATCAAATGAAGGTACATTTTTGAGTTTCTCATCGGTTAAAATTTTAGTGATAATGAACTTCTAAAATTATTAATTATAACCAACAATTTCATTATACGAGTGTGATTTGAAGAAAGGGGAAACATTAAAATAAAATTCTCAGTTTCTAAACAGACTGCAAATTATTCTGCCCAAATCTGGTTGCCCAGGGCCACTGGGCAACCATTTAAGTTGCATCGGCTACTTTCATTTTATCATAGAGCAGGGTGGGAGATGACATGTTTCAAACCTAAATGTTGAAATGTGAAATACATCCAGGGACCCTGTGCGCAACCAAATGACCCCACGTGGGGGCCACAACCCCCAGGTTGAGAAACTCCGTACGGGGGTGTTTTGTAAACAATTTTGGAGAGACATTCCTACCTTCGCTGGCGTGGCGGTCCCTGAAGGCCATCTTGGTGGTGGAGGACCCGAAGCCCTCCATGTCATGCACGGAGGAGGCCCTGCGGATGCTGCAAACCGACTCTTTGGAGGCGTTGGGAGTGAGGGGCCCCTGGACGGAGGGCAGGGCTGGAGTCACCAAGTCCCCCAGACCCTGGGTCCGGGTCTTACCCTGGGTCTGGAGGTCCAGGCGGTCCCACGGGCCCTTGGGCGAGGAGTGGTCCAGGGGCCCCGAGACGGGCGTGGAGCAGTGGCTGGGGCCGATGAGGGCGCGGGTGTCATTGGCGTAGGACGGGCTGCAGCTCCCCCTGGTGGCCGGCAGCTGGAAGTCCCGCGTGGCCGCCGAGCCGTCACTGTGGCGGGGCGAGTCCACGGTGACGGCGTCCGGGTCCTCCTGGGGCAGGGACTGCTTGCTGATCCCCAGCAGGTGCAGCGCTGGGAAGCGGAACCGGAAGAACCGCCCTTTCCCTAGACGGAGAAAAACAGATCCATTTTGTGTTTGAACTCCCAACTGATTTTTCGTAAACAAAAAATTATACATGATTAAGATAGATTAAGATAAATGATTATAAGATGTTAATTCCTTGTGTGCTTGCACAAGGAATTTACATCTTATCCTGTGTTTGATAAACTATTTCATAAAAATAAAAAAAAATAAAAGTTATTTATTAAAATGAAAAATGAAAATATTTTCCTTTTCCCCCCAAATCATCCCGTGGTTACTTCTAAATTCCCCGGTGTCTCATTGTAGTTCAATTCAATATTAATATTAATAACCAATCTCACAGCGGTTTGTGAGGATCAATAAAAATAACAATACCCGTAGCCACAAAGCCTTTCGGAGCAATTACTACCGAGCTTTTCACATGAATTGGAAGCACAACATTTTTGCTTGGAATTCATGTCAAAGCTCGGTAGTAATCAATAAAATCAGGCGAAAGAAAAAAGAAATTCGTATTTATTGTTTTTTCTTTCCCCTGATCCGTCCCCAAAAAAGCCTGGCAAGACGGCTCTAACCTGATAGCGGAATATTTATTATTATTATTATTATTATTATTATTATTATTATTATTATTATTATTATAACGTTATTATTATTATTATTATTATAACGTTATTATTATTATTATTATTATGATTACTATTATTACGTTTATGTGGTGGCAGAGCGTTTAGGAGCAAGTAGGAACTGCTGTAGCGTCTCGTATTACTTGGGTGACATTGACGGAGGGGGAGGAAGAGGGTGAGAACGGGAGGGAGTGGTAGGAAGAAGAGACTAATTTTAGCTGGTGCTACATCATCTCCTCCCGGGTCGGAGCCTCGTGTTGAATTAACTCCGCAGTCGGATGCTGACGATGCCAGAATTTCAATTTGTGTGTAATAGATGGTTTCGATATCTCGATCTGCCGAGCGATTAAAAAAAAAAGTCATCAATCAGTCGATCTCTATCTCCATGACGACAGGCTGGAGTCAGATCTGGGG
>NC_137189.1:34772310-34782310 GCF_960531495.2 Zeus faber | reverse complement strand
ACCTGCCCCTGATGCTCATTAGTAGAAGCGGGTTCCAAAATCACAAGATCACTGTGACAGCGTTCACAACCTGTCGGGTGGTGCTGTGTGTCTGCGCTGTCGTGCACCATGTGTGCTGTGCGGGCACGCACTGTGCTGCACCCTGCTATTTTGGAAGAAGCTTTCCTTGACATGAATTCAGACGTTTCCACCGTTAATTGGTGCTGAAAAGGCACAAATCGGTGCATACAAACAAGTTCACCAGAATGCAGGAAATGAAGCGTTTGACACTGAAAGTTTCCTGGTGGATGACCTCCTGACCGCCCCACTAAAATGTGTCCCCCACCTAAATGTTCAATCGAAACCCGCCGACGTGCAAACCGGTCGTCCGACCAGGGCGTATCGGCGAAAGACTAACGGAACCATCTAGAAGCTGGTGCCCTCCCAAGTTCCCAAGTTGGGTTTGAAAATAGCGCCCCTGGGTTTTAAATGGCAGGGCCGTTTTGTGATCGCAGTCGGTCACTGCAACCCATAAAGAGTGCCGCTCCAATCCATCACTTTTACGAAATAGTACAGACATCAAGATCACCAACCACCATCATCAATTTTCTTTTGTATATATAAATAATTGTCTCTGTTTGAGACCTGGAACATGCATCCATCTTTGAAATAATGCAGAAATTCAAGTTCACCCCTTAACATCTGACATGGTATTTGGTATTGGAGCATTGTTTTGGGGAACACTGTCCGATAACCAATATTTCATTCAAGAGGTTTATTCGTCACATACATATACATACTTTAATACATATATGCAGGGAAATGTAATGCAACGCACCCAGTGATAACACACAATATGTCCTAGGAAAATTTCTTTCTACTACACCAACTAACTGATTCCTAAAACGTAATACAGTAAGTCGAATACTTATAGAATAAAATAAAAATATAAAGAATAAAATAAAATAAAATAAAATAGAATAAAATGGAATAGATAAGGGAATAGGCTTATGTATATGGGATAGGCAAGGGATATTTTAGCCCGATATCCGAAACCAGCATCAGTGTTGGTCTAATTTCCTCCAGAAATTGGAAGCTATTTGCTCTCAGCACAGAAACAACCTTCAATGCAAGTCCCACATTCAACCTTTATTGGTAACGTTGTTGACGACAGTGATGGATGAAGGCCACATGAAAGCTAGAAAGTACCATATACTGTATGCAAATCAGTGACATAAAATGCACCTTATCCAAGACACAAAATGGAGCCAAAACCCATGAATTGCTAAAATCCAAGATCCAAATCCAAGAACTAGCCCACAAGATAAACTAGCCCACACATTATTTTGCCCTTTGTGTCCATAACAAACACTATGTTGACTAAACGTATCACTCCAGCGTGAATGCAGCATGAAATGCAGAGTGAACCTGGAGTCAACGCTGGAAGGAAATTTGTTTCCTGAAAAAGTATTTCTCAGAAAAATACAACCTCAGAAAATATAAGGAAAGTCAAATATGGAGTCTGTCATTTCCTGTGACGGCATAGGAAAACAGGAAGGAAGGTGAAAATGACGTGCTAGTAATTTGGCTGAATTTCTAATATTTAAAATGTTAACACGGTACGGTAAGTTTATTTCCTAATTTGAAGTACATATGGAACATATGGAACATATTGTACATATGGATTTCTTTAGTTGGTAAATAGTAATAATTCAGCCTGGTGTCACACTTTTTTGCGTTCGTAGTCAAGAAAATGTATCCGCTGAATCTTGTCCCGGAGCACCGTTATCCAACTTTTTTGTGTCACAAATAACGTTTCAATACATTTTCGTGACTATGAGCACGAAAAAGCTTGAGCTCGGTTGAATAATTTGTCATTTATACCCTATATACAGTACTAGACCATTAATCTACCCTGTGCATAGAATCACCCTTGTATATTCTGTATATTTTTTATATATTTGTCTATTTCTGTCCAGTACTTTTGGGCTAAGGGTGTACATCTGGCAATTAATATTGGATCATGGATCCATGGATCATCACCATGAAGCATAATTTCAAGGTGGCCGCTCTGTTACGATGAGCGATGCCCTGGTGCTCCTCCCTCCCTCTGAGTTTGCCAGTGACGTTTCCCTTCTAAGTGCTCCCATGTAGGAGCATAACCCTTGAATTATGCAGCGTAAGAACCTGCGACCTCGGCCCATCTGCGAGTCGGGGAGGTGAGGGCTAGGGAAGCAGTTAGCAAGGACAATAACATTAAATAACTAAATGCAACACCAGTGTAGAGAAGTCAATGGAGAAAGTTCAACTTAAAGCTGCACTGAGCATAGATTCAAGGAAATGACTGATGACTGATGTCGACAAACTGTGAGTTTAGCCCTTCCTCGTGCTCTCTAAAATAAATGACTTAGGTCTACCGACGGTGGCCAAGAAGTACCAAGGAGGACAGGGTCCGTGAGAAGGAATCTATTGGGAAACATATAACAGCGCAATAACACTTACAGTTACTGTTCAAACACATTGCCGTCTTGACTGTGTGAGCCTCGTTAACCCTGCAAGTCCTTTTTTTCTGCTTCAGTAGGTCATGAGTTCTTAACCTTCTTTTGGTGACTATACTCCCTCTTATAAGATTTTGACACCTGTACAACTTCTCTCGTACCACCTGAAGCCCAGCTGCATGTGTACCCCCTGGGTTACGCGGACCCCCGTTTGAGAACCACCTGTATTAGATGTTAAAAGTCTCTTCACCACCTGCTCTAATCGTGGCGTTGTGAGCTGCTTGCCATGGGAGAATGGCCAGTGAGCTCTGATGGACCGTCAAATAGGAACCAGTTAGTCGAAAAGCTCATGTAAGAATATTGGGGAGTAAGTAATTGGGGAGACGAGTCCCAGTACCATCAGCAGTATTTAGAGATCCTTCACATTACAGGAACACATTACTGGTTCAAACTAGAAACGCCCAAATCTCCAACTGTCTCCATTGCTTTTCACTGTTATCCACAGTCCTGTGTGTGCAGATGGAGAAGGTTGGAGAATACTGTGCAGGGATAGAATTTCACCTTGTAAACAAATCTGGTGGGGGGCAGCTTCATCCACGACGACGATGCCAGATTAAAGATATTCAGATAGCCGCCAACGGTATGTCATTCATAAAGCTTTGTTCCATTAGAGGACTGCGCTCATGCTTTGGCAGTGCCAGTGAATGGAAGGAGGGAGGAAGCCCTTATCTGTGATAGCGACACACTCGTCCTCACGTAGACAGTAGAAGCGTTCCATGGAAACGCATGAACTATTCGGCTTTTCCTTCTACACCTGTTCATACGTGGATATGCACGGCCACGCGTACATGACCTACCTGGATCTTCGGCTTCGGGAAAGCCTGTGAGGGCCGTCGCACAATTACATCCGCTGAGAAGGCTGCCTTTGTGACTGTGGTTTTATGTGTCACAGCAAGCGAGAGAATGACAAAGAGACGGAGCTAGAGGAAGTAAAGGTGGAGGCAGTGAGCATGCCGCGGAGGATTTCCATCGTTGCTCCAGTGGTTTTTCAGGCCGTCCCTGACGGGCCCAGGAGCCCGGGAGCAGTAATTGGGCCAGATCTTTGTGATGACGGCCGGGTTACACACTAACATGGGGCTGTCTCTGCTAAACGCTGGTGTCAACACGCTAAAAGAAGAGCTGTCGGAGTTAGGGGGGGATTCCACTGCTGGCGAGTGATTACCTCATAAAGGTTGTTGTCAGGGGTTAGCAATAGCGAACGCAACAAGGGTTGAAAAGGGATGATATTGATTGTGTGTCCCCATTTATGAGCGTGGGGAGGAAATTCCCGCTTGTGCAGAGTCTTTAAGGTGCCCTTTTCCTTTAAAGTGCCACCAAAATGTTGGTTCCCAGCGTTTATAACTAAGATAAGATAAACCTTTATAAGTCCCACGACGGGGAAATTTAGCTCGTTCCAGCAGCAAAAAGTAGACAGCACAAAATAAAGAGCAAATCAAGTACACACTATAAACAATATAAAGTATAGAAACATACAAATAAAAAAATCACCATAAATAGGAACCAGATAGTACTAAGTGTATTGCACATATCTTGACACATTGTACATCAGGGATTGCACTGTTCGTAGCATAACCTCGCCGAACACTTTACTATTATGAAACTCACCGCTCTGCCGCAGCTTCTCACTGTGCTTCAATGCAGTCTAATGGGGCAAAAGTCTAATCTCCTTTCCGCAAAGGGAATGTCATTATAGTCACACTTGTATTTTCTTTCGACATGATTCGAAAAACACTAATATCACATCTTATTTGAAACTTCCTTTTACAATTGTACATCAATGGTGGAACGTTGGCGACAGCAGGTTGCCAGTAGGAAGCAATGTTCTGTTTGAGTTAGTGCAGCTTACATTACGGCAGATGTGGCCAAAAGAGCTGATTTGCCAAAGTGCAAAAGAGTCAATAAGACCCTCATATATATATAGAGTGCATGGTTCACAACCATTTTTTCCCCCCAGTATCAATTTTTTTCAAAAAGGAGATTTAACATGTTCTATAAAGTCTCAAAAATTTTCCCAATTGCACTGCATGGAAGCAAAGTGAGCAGTCCGCTGCGGCAGAGTGGTATGTTTCTCAATAGTAAAGCATTCAGCAAAGTTGTTGCTATAAACATTTATAAATGACAGACTCCAACATTTTAATGAGACCCAGGGTAGAAAAACCTGTCGTTTAAGCATTTAGTCCGTTCAATCCTACTAGTCTTGACAGGAGCGAACAGTTGGGAAAGGCCACAGCTATCACAATTATCGGTCCTCCTACAGCTTCTCCCGTCTGTTTTCTTTCGTCCTTTTCTCATTTCACAATCGCTTCCTGACCGACTCTAATCCTCCTTGTTGTCCTATGTTAATACACTGAATAATCACAACGTGTCTTTGTTTGTGCACACAAAAGGTTGCGCAAAGAGGTCAAAACTGCACTGTACTGTCATTGTGTTGTGCTTTTGGTTGGTTTGAATTGCTGTTTATAATTTGTTACTGTGTTATTGTTATCCACAACTATTTGGCATTTAATAGATATAATAATGAAAAATATTCCTACGGGACAAATATTTGATTTGGGTGCAGTAACATCCTGATGAGACCATACTAGATGAAAATAACCCACTTGTACTTTAAAAACGTAGTCTTTCCTACTCACTTTGTTCAGCTTTGGACGGCGAGGTGTGGTTGAGTCTCTCCAGTGAGTCGCTGCTGCCCTCCTCCAGGATGTGGTCGAAGTTCAGGATGAACATCATGACCATGCCCTCCTCGTTCTTCACCGGGATGATGTGGGTGGCGCATAGGAAGTCCGAGCCTAGACGGCGGGAAATTAAACATGACCGTAAGCATCCCTTAATGTCACTGGAAAGAACTACCCGGTGGGACCAATCATCCCCAATCATCACACATTATGTGCAGTTGTACTTAATCAGGTTTACTGATCCAAAAGGGGCTTTCAACGCCCATGTTCAATAAAGGATAATTGGCCACACACGACCAAGGTCCAAGCTAGGTAAAATAACGCAAAATTGAAACTGTGATGGAAAAGGAGGAAAAGTCTTGAACAGGCATTGCCTCAGCAGATATTTAGTCATGGAATCCAAGGCACAGCATTGAAGAGCATTCTGTTGGGGGGGCCAGATTTTCAACATGTTCAACAAGCAATTTGATTGTCGAGAGTGCAGCTACACTTGTGAACTAAAGAAAAACAAAACAAAACCACCTTCCTAATTGTCACTATATCCATCAATTTACAAGCAAAGCTTAAAATGAACGAATACATTTCTGGATAATATTCTTACATGCACACTACGTCTGCGCAGTCCCATGATTATTGGTACTTTAAGTGCTACAATGCAACCACAGTAATTGCTGAACTTCAATTTATTATAAGTGCCAGCCTGCATTAATACGAGGGCCACATTTGGCCCACGGGCCGCCAGTTGAATAGCCCTGACATTGTACACTGAGAATGAGAATGTGACTTCTAAGAGGTGCCTGAAATGATGCTGATGTCCAGCCAGCACAGTCGAGTTTATCCTTTGAAACAGAATCCTAGAGGCTTGAGTCAAAGCCAACTGTGCCTCCACCACAGCATGCGTGGAAAGGGACCAAGGCTCCAGGATGGGGACGGACTGTGAAGCCCCCACTGTTTTCATTATGAGCTCCTCAAAAGGCTGCTGTTGGCTTTGGCGCCTGTTGGCGTTGCCCGTGTTGTGTATGTCAGCAAAACTGAAAGAGCCTCCAAACTCGGACGCTTCATTTCCACCCCCTTCCTCTTCCTTTCTGATGAACCAGAACGTGGAAAATGGGCGGGGTTCCTCTGGATGGCTGCGGTTAGTGGATCGTAGGACACGCCCATTACCAATTGGACTGACGCGCTTACAATGCTCACTCTCTTCTCTCTTCGCTATAACATGACGAAACAATCCCACAGTACAAATTGCCTTTACTGCCATTTAAATAGCAGAGTAGCTGTGGCTATGAGCTGTAGGGGCGGGGCCTAGGATCGCCCATTATCGCTCCCTTCTCAGACTACTTCCGGCCTTTGGTGGTATCCACTTAAACCATGGAAATACAACTTTCTGGTATAATACCTTACATTTCAGATTTTAGATTTCACATGCTTTTGTAGTTTTGTTTGTTAATATTGCTAAAGATTGATAATAAATTAAAGGATTGGCAAAAGGTGATTTTGAGAAAAGCCCAATTTTAAAGTCCCTGTAAAGGGAATTCAGTGATATGTTTCTAAACACGTTATACATGTTAGAAAGTAATTGCTGAAAACATGTGAAAAGACGGTGAATGATGTAGTACTGAATTATGGAGTTAGACCATTGAAGTGTTTCTCACCATTTTTTTGTTCCGACTAAATCATGACCCGATGGCATGGAGCGGTCATACTTGGCTAGCCCCGCCCCTAACACTATATGAGAGTAGAGAGCATTCGTCAGTGGTTCTCTCGCTCAATGGCAACGAGTTAGTACAGCCTACACTACTTTGCTATCTCGCCATGACGCCTTCGTCCCTCAAAGGCATCTTCCCTGAATGCCAGAATGCACATGGCAGGTCGGCCTCCTTATTTACAATTATTTTCTGTTCCGTTCTGAGCGCGGTCGCTCCCCCAGCTCCGTGCGTTCCTCAGTGGGCTACTGTCCCGGCTTCCCCTCTGGCTTCCCCCGGGAGCCCCACGGACCTGGGGGAGCCACCGCGCTCCTCACAACAAATATCCCATTTTCTCATGCTCTATTTTTAACTTCCGAAGTAAATCAAAACAACAAATAACAGCCCAATTTTGCTTTTCTGTTTTTACATTTGTATATGTATGTATTGGATTAGTGGTTTTAAACATGAGATGGGCTGCATCTCTCCCGCGATTGGGCGTGGTTTCAACCCCTGCAGCGGGCACGCCCCCAGCATCTCAGAGCAGCATCCTTTATTCCATGATTTTGAAACCTAATTCCACTTGGGGATTCCACTCGAGTGTAATACTGCTTCTTTTACACTTTTACAAACAAACTGTTTTGGAACTGTAATTGAAGTTATAGTATGAGGATCATCAATTAATCATTAATTGTTGCCGTGTTGTTCGTGTCCATGTGGCTATTCATCAAACAAACAGGTCCTACTACAAGCACTACCAAGCAACACGGGTGTTCCATGAACCTCCAAAAAAGGATTCATCATTCATTTCCTTGAATTGGGCTTCATGCAGTTTATCCCGCTAATCATGCGTAAACACATTGACTTGGACAGGTCTAATGTATATGAATGTCGACGCCCACAGTAAGGTACAGTAATGCTAACACTCCTTCAGGGGCCCAGGGGCTTTCCATTAACGTTCTTTGACATTCAAACCCATTTTCTGCTGATTGGACTGAGGGAAAAACAGAAAGCAGAGGAGGGGGAATAGGTCAAGAAGGGCTTTGAGGAGGAAGCCTCCGGAGCCGCTAAATGACGTTCAGCAGACGCCTCGGCCCTCATGCGGTCCTGTAGAGGCTGTATGGTCCAGCTGGTACTTTAGTACGCTGTTCTGTTAGGACCTGCTGTCTAAAATAGCATCTTGAGGAGCTGCATCTAAATCTAGTTGCTTTTCCTTCTAAAAATGCAAACCAGCACCTGTAGACCTTCCTGCATTCCTTTATCCACAATTTTATTTTCCACAATAACATTGTTTGCAACAATTATTGATTTCAATGTGACTGCAATCACACCACTCGAGAGGCATTTTAGCATCGGGTTTAATGTCGTCTATTGTACCCAGATGCATCCATTGTGAATCTGGGTGAATTGTGAAACAACTAAGATATTGCTTTTTAGGTTTTTATTTTTACTCCTTATAAAGATGTGAGATGTATCACTTAAAAAACTCAGCTTTTGAGATCCTGCAAGGCGTATTTCCTGAATTTCACGGCAGTTGAATCCCTCTGCAGCCATGCATTGAGCTAACACAGTAAGCATCCAGTGCCTTACTATCTCTGCACTGGATACACAGGTATGAAATTGGTATCGAACTTAAAAAAATGCATAACTATTAAAAATACTTACCCAACTTTGTGTGATTCTACTAATTCTACTTTTCATTCCTCATAAACTTGTCCATTACAGTCAGTTATGTAATATGCTTCATTTTTTGGAATCCCCTAATGGCATATAGAGCAGTTCCCTAACAAAATATCACAATACAATGACGTGTGAACACCTCCTGAAGTCAAGCTAATTTGATTCACTCCATTCACCTGGCCTAATGAAAACCATTATCACCGCTTTCACAGACGTCGCTCCCTCTCTAATCCCTCCAGTTATTACAGCGGCTGACTGTCGCACCACGGGAGGTGAATTAACGTGACCCCGTTCCCTGCTAATGCCTCACGTGCAAATGTTCCTCATTCATCAAATAGCAGACGAGGGAACTGGCACCTTCCATGCAATGTGATGGGGCTGGTAAGTTGTTAGTTAGCTAGGGCTGCTGCTGCTGCTGCTGCTACACCGCTCGGGGACAATGCAATTTTCCAGCATCGGATGAGAAAGTGTTTGATTGAATAACGACTTGAAGGGAAATTGCCTCGCAGAGCAACATTAAGCTCATTTAACAGAATTGTATCATAAATCATTATGTGCCTTTGCGGCCGGCCAATGCAATCAGCATGACAGGGGGCCGGATTGGTGGAGGTGTACGTAGACCTCCACCCTCACTGAGTCAAGAGAAGCATCAATTGGCAGGTCGACATTGCTGGCGTTGTGGACAACATGGTGAACTACTGTCAACTGTAGTCCATGGTAGTCCTCCTTGGCCCCGGTCTCGCTAGGAGAAAGTCCTGGCCCCTGGTCTCGCTAGGAGAATGTCCTGGGCCCTGGTCTCGCTATAAGGTCCGAGGCCCTGGTTTCGCTAGAAGGTCCTGGGCCCTGGTCTCGCTAGGAGAATGTCCTGGGCCCTGGTCTCGCTAGAAGGTCCTGGGCCCTGGTTTCGCTAGAAGGTCCTGGGCCCTGGTTTCGCTAGAAGGTCGTGGACCCTGGTCTCGCTCGGAGAAGGCCCTAGGCCCTGGTCTCGCTAGGAGAAGGTCCAGGGCCCTGGTCTTGCTTGAGGGTCCTGGACGCTGGTCTCGCTAGAAGGTCCTGGGCCTTTGGTTCGCTAGGAAAAGGTCCTGAGCCCTGGTCTCACCAGGAAAAGCTCCTGCACACTGGTCTCGCTAGAAGGTCCTGGGCCCTGGTCTTGGGAGGAGAAGGTCCTGGACCCTGGTTTATCTAGGAGAAGGTGTTGGGCCCTGGTCTAGCTAGGAGAAGGTCCTGGGGCCTGGTATTGCTAGAAGGTCCTGGGCCCTGGTATTGCTAGAAGGTCCTGGGCCCCGGTATTGCTTAAAGGTCCTGGGCCCTGGTCTCGCAAGGAGAAGGTCCTGGCCCCTGGTCTTGTCAAGGGAAAGTCTTGGACCCTTGTCTAGCAAGGAGGAGGTGCTGGGGCCTGGTCTGCTAGGAGGTCCTGGGCCCTGGA
>NC_137189.1:34742310-34767310 GCF_960531495.2 Zeus faber | reverse complement strand
CACACACACACACACACACACACACACACACACACACACACACACTGCATTACTGTGTATTTAGAAGGTGGGTGCCATTATAAGTATCACTTATAATACTATAAAAATAATAATCACTTAAAAAAGGAAACATATTTATATATATATATATATATATATATATATATATATATATATATATATATATATATATATATATATATATATATATACAGTATATGTACATATATATGTACATATATATATGTTTCCTTTTTTATGGTAATATAGACTGTAATATCACCTGAAATAATATGTTTATTGTTATGTTCCTTGTAGTTTGACCTTAACAACAATATAAATGAAATTGTATTTTATTTTATTATTTTATTGGTTGTGTATATAATATTATTTCACTACATTCATTTATTTATTTTATTCTCTAATTATAATGTTATTAAAGTATAAAAATATAAAAATATATAATATAAATTGGTATGAAAAGCATAAAATATGACATTCATATTTTGTGTTGATACTTTTATATTTAGCCCCATTTGAAGGTGATCAGTTTCACAGTGAATTGTACTGTAATCACATTTTCTGACAATTTCATCAGCTCCTCTCAAATTTTACATGTAAATGACCTGCCGATCCAATTTGGTGAGCATGAAATAAAAAGTTACAAGAACCCAGTGGCAATAATGGCAAAACAAGAGTCAGCATCTTGTGTCATTCAGGGGTGTAAAATGCTTCTTCCCCAAGACATGTCTTCCACTTTCTCACACTTATTTGGACAAGGGAGGCGGCATTTTAACAGCATCTTATTTTTTGTGCTCCAACTCCGCTTCCTCCAGAGAGAACAAAGCTTTCAGGGGAGTTTGGAGACGAAACATCCTCCAACTCTCAGTGTCTCCCAGTTTCTATTTTTCAGATCCGTCACAAGGAGACGGTTCCGATTTTATTTCCAGACTTCCGATAGGGGTAATATTTCCTAAATCCCATCTGGTCCCCAAGTAAAACTATTCCTTTGCTAATATCGCTTTCACAAACTAATTTATTTTTTATAACTTGCAACATTAACACAGAGTGGCTAATTGCAGCGGGCTTATTTGAGGCATCACTCAATCTAATACAGAGGATTAGTGATGCAAGACTCGCAAACGATTCGGTTATCGTGAACAAATCACTTAAATGACTCGGGAGTCTGGAGTCACTCAATTACTAGAGTCCTTGTTTGTTTTTTCCCCGAGTCTGAATCTCGATTCACGAATGAAAAAGAGTTGTGATCTGCGAGTAACACATTTGCCTCAAGCAAACGAGCAAGACCAACAAACTGCTTCAGTTTTTATTCACTGAATGGGCGAGCGCGAGAGGGAGGGAAACAAACTGAAAATAAATACTGAGAACTAGATAAATGTGGAAAAACAACCAAGGCATTGGGCATACTAAATGTGACAGATTTACGCTGTGCATTCCACCAAAATGCATAATTTGGATAGAAGTAAATTATTTTTGTGATCCACAGTTTGCATTCCTCCCTCCTTCTCCGTGTTCCGCGCCAACGGGTCGGAGGAGTCGGGGAAATCCAAGGGTGGAGGCGTCTGCCGCGTGATAAACAGCCCCTGGTGTAACCCCAACAACATCAAGACTCTCTCCCGCTCCTGCTCGCCGAACCTTGAACAGACCGTCTCATGCCGTCTATTCGACCTCCCCCGTGACTTCAGCCCGGTCATCATCACAGCCGTTTATATTCCACCGCAAGCGGACACTGACACAGCACTATCGGACCTGTATGATGGGTTGTGTAGACTTCAGAACAAACATCCCGACGCCGCTGTGGTGTGACTGAGGACCTTAACAGGGCGAACCTTAAAAATAGCTCTGGCAAATTTCCATGAATACATTGTGCCACCAGGGGGGATAGAACATTGGACCACTGTTACACACCGTACAAGAAAGGATACAAGACTGTCTCACTCCCTGCTTTCGGGAAATCGGATCATTCCGCTATCCCGTTGCTTCCTGTTTACAAGCCGTGCATCGTGTGTGAACCGGTGGTGATGAGGGACGTAAAGCGGTGGTCCGACCAACCAGAGACCACACTTCAGGACACTCTTACTGACGTAGACTGGGACAATGCCCAATCAAGTTCCAGTGATGTCAGGGAGTTCAACGAAGTAGCTACGAGCTTCGTAGCCACCTTAGCAGACAGCATCGTTCCCAGGGTGAAAGTTTGGATATTTCCTAACCAGAAACTGTGGGTCGATAAATGCATCGGCGGCGCTGTGAATGCTCACACGCCCACTTACAACGACGGCCTTGTATCCGGAAATATGGACAATTACAAAGCGGCGTCGTACAATCTGCGGAGGACGGAGAAGGACGCTAAACAACAGATGGAGTAACTGGACACCAGACGCTCGTTGTAGGGGCTGCGGACTACTACGAACTACAACAGCAGCCCCTCCCCAGCCATGAGTGTGGACGCCTCCCTAGTCAATGAACTGAACTCCTTTTTTGCGTGGTTTGAGTGTTGCAACAACACCACTAGCTCGCCAGCTAATTGGAATTACACCGCTGGGGATGAGCGTGCACTCTCAGTGTCCGAGCATGACGGTGAGGTGGCCCTCACCTCAGTGGTCATGAAGTGCTTGGAGAGGCTGATTAAGGAATACATCTGCGCCTCCCTCCCCCGCACCTTGGACCCGCTGCAGTTTGCGTACCACCAGAACAGATCCACGGACGACGCAGTCCCTCAGGTACTGCACACCACGCTCACGCACCTGGATGGCCGGAAGGGGGCCTATGTGAGTTTGGTGTTCATCGATTATAGTTCAGCTTCAATACCATAGTCCCCACCAGACTGGCTGTCAAGCTGAAGGAGCTTGGACTGAATACTCCGCTGTGCACCTGGATCCTGGACTTCCTCTCAGCCCGGCCCCAGGTGGTTAGGGGGGGGGGGGATGTCCAGCTCACTCACCCTGAATACCAGATCCCCCCCAGGGCTGCGTCCTCAGCCCCCTACTGTACTCCCTGTACACACATGACTGTGTGGCCAGGTCCAGCTCCAACACCACCATCAAGTTTGCTGACGACACCGTCGTGGTGGGCCTGATCAACGACAACAATGAGAAGGCCTACCGCGAAGAGGTGGCTGACCTGTCACTCGGAAGCCAGGACAACAGCCTCCTCCTGAACTACCTGGTTTGGGAAATGTACTGCTTAGGACAGGCGGGCCCTGCAGAGGGTGGTGTGTTCGGGTAGACCAGGGTAGACCTGCTACACCAGGAGGTGTAGCAGCAGAGCCCGCAGGATCATGAAGGATCCTCACCACCCCAACAACGGACTGTTCCAGCTGCTGCGGTCGGGCAAGCGCCTCCGCAGCCACACAGGGAGAACAGAGAGACTCAGATTCTTACCGCAAGCCATAAGAACTGTCAAAGCTGAACTCACCAGGGGTCCTCACTAAGTCACTCATATAAACACCACTGCCTTACTGTACTGTATGTAGCATACTGTACTGCAAGTTACTGTATCACTGTTCTGGGTTACTGCATACTGCGCTGTATTTCTGTTCTGTTTGGTATTACTGTATTGCTGTGTCGTTCTGTTGTATACTGTACTGTATATCTCCATACACACTTTATTCACATGCACTTTGCTGCACATATCTGTATATACAAATAGCCTAAGCCATATAAATAATTATATATTTCCTTAACTGTACTTCTATTTTGTACCCCCACTCTGTATTACCTTTTTGAGTCTTATTTATTTTTTAATTTAATTGTATTTATAATAATCTTGTCACTAACTGCATTACGTTTAAGGAATCAGTTAGTTTCAGTTAGTTGCTAGGTAGTAAATACGTCAGCTATTATAGTCGGTTTAGAAACTATTGTGCATAATCTCCGGGTGCGTTGCAAAGACATTTCACTGCATAAATGTATGAACGTATGTATATGTGTGTGACAAATAAACCTCTCAAATCTTGAATCAAATAAATAATTTAGACAGAAATAAATGATTCCTGCGACAATTCCATCCAAGACACAGAGCCGAAACGACTCTGACTCTCGCCCATCGTTCAGGAGGTCCTCACACACACAGGCGCGAACATAATCGTGAGACACTCGTCGAGAGCCGGATCTCAAAAAAAAGAGTCGAACCTTCCGTCACGATGAATAAACTTGTAGAATTATGACCAAGCAACTCAAAGGATTAATGAAGGTCTTTTTGAAAGCGCGAGAGCAAATTTGGTTCCTTTCACACCAAGTGAGTGGGAGACTATTTTTAGCTTGGGCCCATTTGTTGTGTAACGCATTTATTATTTCATATTTTCTGCATCTGTGGATTTTTTAAAAATTGTATTGAATGAGCTGCTGAGGAGTGTAAAGAACAACTCCGCCATCTTTCAACGTGTGTAAAAGTGAGTGATGAATGTATAGACACGGCTAATGCTAAATCGAATGCTTATTGACGGCCGTGATTTGAAGCAGCTTGCGGTCATGCAGCAAGCTGTAAACATTAAATAAACATCATATTATTCTAACAGCGCAGTGGGGACGGAATTATGTCCGATGCACAATACACACAACGTAAACAAAAACAAAGCCTGGACAAAAGCTCAGACCGAAACACACACACACACACACACACACACACACACACACACACACACACACACACACACACACACACACACACACACACACACACACACACACACACACACACACACACACACACACACACACACACACACACACACACAGCGTGTCGGCAGCATTAATTAGCAGAATGATCCCTGTCGAACTCTTAAGTCGGAGGCGATGGAGCGGCTTCTACACCTTCTTTCAACACCTCCTTTCAAAGACCATCAGGCAACTTTGGCAAAAAAGCTCCATGCTGACCTGAATATTTAGAAGGAGCAAAACTCGTTCCGCCTCCCTCCCTCCGTCCATCCATCCATCCCTCCCTTCACACCCTCCCTCCCCTTTGTCTTTCAGTCTTTTCTCTTCAGGACGGAATTTTACACCAATCTGTTCCTTCCATCTTTAGGGAGAAAAATAATAATTAAGGAGGAAATGGAATGACTCCCTACTTCGCTCACCGCCGCTGTGACGGACGGCCGGATAAAGGGACGGACCGAAACGGAAACACAATCTGTTCTTTTCTGGGCTCTAATCCTCTGCAGGCACGGCGGGGGGGTGGGGGGGTGGCGGTGGCGGAGGCGGAGACGGCCAGGGTGGCGTCGAGGCCGCGAAAAAAGGAAGGGACGGATATCCTGAAAGTTAGAGCCAGGTGAGAGCGATTCAAGTCTGCGGACACCCAACTGAAACGGCCGAAATGGCCACGTCGGCAAATCAGCCGATTGTTTCCGAACTAACAAAAGCCAGACACGACGGGGACGGCGTCCTCAATCCAAACCTGGCCAAATCCTCTGTGTGGCCATGCAGGGCTGCTGGAATCCCGTGTTGATGACCCGATGCGGTTTCCATCCATTTAAAGATTTTACGCTCCACCTCGCTTACTCCCTGGATTAGCAGCGAAGGCCGGTCTTGTAATCTGACCTGCCACTGCACAGATGTCACCCGGGGACAACACGGACCACCTACTTTGTGGGGACCCTATAAAAAAAACAACCACTCATTTGAGTAAATATATATATATATATATATATATATATATATATATTTATACATATATATATATTTTTTTTTTGTTTGTTTTTTGTTTTTTTTTACCTATTGTTATTATTCCTCCAGCGATTGTATCAGGCAAATCACAGGCAAATCTTTTTCAAATTTAGCACAGCCATACTAAACCCCAATAAACCAGGGTCCAATAAGCCCAGTATCAATTTGGCCAACAGGGGACGCTATATCAAGCATTGAAAACCCCAGCTGCCCCCCCCCCCGATTGACCGTGAGACCTGAACCTCGGTGTCAACGTGTCATTTGTCATGTTCAACACACATACAATACAACCTACACGGATACGTCCACCTGGGTGGATTTTCTGCCCTGTTTGGAGATTCTTTAAAACTCTCTTCTTCTCACGAAGTCAAGAAGTCCAAATAGCACCAATGTTGGTATGCATGGACATGGACATTGACATGAGATGAGATAACACTTTATTAAATCCCGTGGGGGGGGGATTCAGGAACTATTGGGTAGGATTGGGTAAAGAGCGTCTGAGGTATTAGCCACCAAAACCCTGATCTATCGCAGGTAAAAGTTGCAGTGGTATCACTCGCGGGGTTCATAGGGAAGAGTTGAGGGAGGCGGTGACTTCCTCGACGGACGATCGTGAGTCAACAACTCCTTCAATTTACAAGGGGCAATTACGTGCATTTTGAAGTATTTCGTTTGGAATCATTTCCCTTGAACTTAAATCCGTTTCATTTGACTAGAGGGCCTAGAGGGTTCTTCTCATCTTAAAAGAGTGATGGACATTCATTTATCCTCATCATAAAAAAAACCCAAGTTTCCTCGCTGGGATACTTCTGCGTGAGGGAGCAAACGTATGAGGAGTCATGGCAGCAGCAGCAGCAGCAGCAACACGGAGGAGAGTTCTAGTTTCAAGATGCTGGAAATTTCATTACAATCTATTTCCACTATCAATAATTAAGACAATGCAGCATGACACTGAGGGAGTTAAACACACGCGCGCACACACACACACACACATACACCAGAAACCACATTGAAATGAAAAGTCCTCATTTCTCACTCTCACTCACACTCTCCCTCTCTCCCCTTCTCGCCTTCTCATTTTCCCCTCTCGCCCCCTCTCCTTCTCCCTCTCCCCTTCTCCCTTTTTCACTCTCCTCCCTCCCTCTTCGCCACCTCTCTCCCGCTCTCCCCTTCTCCCTCTCCTCCTCTCCCTCTCCTCCTCTCTCTGGTTGATTCCCACTGACAGTAATTGTGGGAAAGGTGCATATGGGTTTCCTCTCTCTCTCTCTCTCTCTCTCTCTCTCTCCCCCTCTCCATCTCCCTCCTCCCCGTCTCCATCCCCACATCTGCTGGCTGAGGGTGATTGTGGAAAAGGTGCATATAGCCTTCTTGATCACTCTCAATTGGAGACAGCCATATTGGAGTCAGCCCGGATCATTTCAAACTGCAGTCGGGCCTTTTTCTGTGCATGTGTGTGTGTGTGTGTGTGTGTGTGTGTGTGTGTGTGTGTGTGTGTGTGTGTGTGTGTGTGTGTGTGTGTGTGTGTGTGTGTGCGCGCGCGTCCGGTCACCAGGCCGGGACTTGATGGAAGTCAAGCTTCACACGTCAGTGTCGTTTTTCTCTTACTCTACAGTGAAGAGAAAATACATGGCAGCCCATTACAGTGTGTGTGAGGAGGTGGCCCTGATATTTATATATTCAGTTATATTAAATTCACACTTTATGTTATACATACCTCAAACCTTAAACTGTAACGGTGTTTCCCAAACTTTCTGCCACGGCACACATCCCACTGAGTATTTACTGCACCGTGCGTATTATTATGGTCTACAGTTAGTGATGCAAGACTCACAAACGATTCGGTCGTCGTGAACAAAGCTTTTAAATGACCCGGGAAGTCGGGAGACACTCCGGCAAAAAGGTGAATCTTCGACCGAATTAAAGACAAAGGCAAAAAAGAAAAAAAAATCGAAAGGATTTGTTTGTCATATTTCATATTGAATGTGACAGATGTACTCTTTGCATTCCACCAAAATGAATAATTAAATTAACAGAATTATGAACAGCGTCATGCATTCCTGCGAGAATTCCCTTCACCACTCGGAGCCGAACTGACTCTTCTGACTCGTCCATGGTTCAGGAAGTCCTCCCTCGTTCACCGTGCGTTACACACACCGGACCAAACAAAACCGAGACTCGAAAAATGGAACGACTCTTTTTACCGAGTGACGCGTCAAGAACCGAATCTCAAAAAAGGAGTCTATCCTTTCATCATTACTCATGGTTTTCACTTTCAGAGTGAAACTTGTTCTGATAAAGATAGAGCTGCTGCTCTGCTGGAGCTGATCAAGTCATGAATTGCTGCTGCTATTTTAGCAAATTTGGCTATTTCCATTTTTGTGTATTAGGCTATTTATTTAGCTATTTCTATGGCTTTTTTTGAGGGGGGGGTATTTATTTATTATAATTATTATGCAATTTCAGTTTTTTGTTTTTGGCTATTTTTGCATGTTTGGCTATTGTTTTTTTGGGCTATTCTTGTATATATGGCTATTTTCTATTATTTATTTTGGGCCGAATGAACAGATTCTAATTCTGATTGTGAAATGTGATCTCCTGTTGTGGGGGAAACACTCACGTGGGCCTAACGCAGGCGGCAAACAGCCGTCTCTTCCCTGGACTCAGTAAAACTCCCCTGAGCCGAGGGAAGTGGTCGGCCCGAGCCGCAACACACTATATAAAGGTCATAAGTCCACAAACACAGCAGCCCATTGAGGAGCTGCTGTCCGTGATGGATGCTACCACGACCACAAATTAAGTTGAACCTTATTTTTGTAATTATCTTTTCAAACACTACATTCATAATGCATAATGCATAATGCATAATGCAAAACACATAATAATAGTCACATAGGTTTTGTTTCATGCAGCCAATGTACCAAAAATATAAAACCCCATTTCGCTGTGATGTTATGTCCCTTTCACCCACAAATTCAAAATAATACGATTACTTCCACAATGTAAAGGCTGTCCCCTCTAACGTCTCGCGAGATGAGCGACACATGCACGTAGACGCGTTAGGCAAGTGGCAATAAACAGCCAATCTATTTGGACGATCTCAAGGTGACCATTCACCTCTAGCCTATCACGTTTGTCGCTATAGAAAGAAGCCCCGCCCCTTGCACAAACAAACAGACCGTGAACGCAACGGCGGCGGAGACAGAGGGCAGCGTCCAAAACTTGGAGGAGAAGCAGAAAGATGAGGTATCGTTGACAACAGGGACACATACTGTAGATTGATAGTTATATGTTTTTTTTGGATAGTTAAGCTTTCGACCCAAAGTGGTCAGTAAATATCCATTGTGTAAAATATGTCAATAAGACGTGCCAAAAAACACCACAAAGGTTATTATTTATTTATAGTTAAAAAAGCATCATGCACCTGAGTCTATTGATGGGACTTATTTTAATTTGGAATATAATGTACAAGCAAAACTAGCCTACATTTCAATAAAACATATTATAAATCCACATGCCTTGATGCTGTCATTCTTTATATAGCCTGCCTATCAATTGTTTTTAAGCTCAATAAAAACAGATAAAATGGATTAATATAGATAATATTCATATTTTCTTCGTTTATTTTATTTTTTTGTGGCAACCAAAGGAACAGGAAAATACATTTGAACGGTAAGGGATTGCTTATTTGAAAATGGAACAACATAACTGATTACTCGCGTTACGATACTCGTTACAACAAAAAAGTAATCTGAATATGTGCTACCCCCAACACTGCATATAACATGCATATCTTATTGATGCAATTTAAGTTTATTACCCCTGCTATCTGGCGCCATCTTCCCTGGAAAGGACAAAAACTCCACAGCTGCAGATCTTAATATGCTATGGAGGAGTCCATTCAGTCCCCTTTATGGGGGTGGCAGATTGTTTTGTATTGACTTTGAAAATAACCCCTTTTAATAGATGAATGTTTAGTATTTATTTAAAACATGTGCAACTGATGTTATCTAGTTCCTTGTTTAATTGTATTTAGAGTTAAATCATTTTTGTTTCTGGCAATTTTTTCACCCCTCTTGTGCCTGTTTTGGTTTGGCTATGTCCCTATATCTGTTATATAAGTTATTTTCGCCAAATTTTTAGTTGGATCCTACGTCACTCATTTTGTAAATGTTTCCCCTTGCAACTTGTTTTCGGAGCCATCCTGAGTTGATTCTATTTTTCGGTCAATAAATCCCTCATGTTTGCCTCAATCTACCAGCGACTCCCGTGTCTGACTCACACTGTCCAAGGACACCATCCCTGACATCCCATAATATTCCCAGGGTGGACATTCAGCCCTATAAAAATCACCTTGGACGGGGGGCAAAAAAAAAAATGTAATAAAAAAGCGTCGGCCAAGTGCTTAAAATGTAAAAACGCTTCAAAGGATCAGCTTCAGCCTCTCCCATCGCACCTCGCTCATATAGTACCTGATGCATCGTGGGGAGGACAGGCCCGGAGTGGCTGATTGGGAGAAGGGGGAAGATTCCCGGTAGCCAGGTGACGAGGCATTAATTACAGTTTATTTAGTGATTTATTCATTTATTCATTAAACTTTGTTTACTGGATTTCCAATGCAACCAGGATCCATATTGTGATCGCACTCATAAGTTATCCAATAGGAACACAAAACAATATGGCAGAACAGGGCAACCGCGCGCACAAAAAGGGGGTCAAAACAGAAAAACAAACAAATATAATAAAACAATAATAATATATATAAAATTAAAAAATATATATGAACTAATTATAAAATGAATGAAAGGGAAAAACCAACATGCCAACATTTAGAGATCACCAGATCAGTCCCCCCCAACGTCCCGGATGCCACACACGGCAGGTCCCCCACGTCAACGGAATGTGTCATGTCCCCACCTCCACCCAACAAGAGAATACCAAATCAAATACTACAAAAATGTTATATATATATATATATATATATATATATATATATATACTGTATACTGTTTATATAAAAAAAAGTGTGTGTGTGTGTGTCTTCTGTGTGTGTGTGTGTGTGTGTTTGTGTGGGGGGGTGTCTGTCGTAATGCACTTACTCTGGAACTGTAATGGAAATGTAATTGCTTAACATGAGAAAAGAAGGGGGCCCTCATTGCACGGAATTTATTTTAATACCCATTAAGCGTGTGTTTCGGTTTTTCTTTTCCCAACTTTATGCAATTTAAAACCGCTTTAATCCAAACAGCATGAGAAGGGGGTGCGGAGGATTTCCATCCAGGCAAATTAAACGTCTCGCCAACAAAATGACAACGGCAATTACATCCTTTTGGTCAGACGTGCAATAAATGCTGTTATGTAACAAGGGCGGCCATGTGTTTGAGACCTCACTATACTGTAATACACCTCAATAAATGTTATTACAGCTGGATATAGAAGAGGAATATAGAAATGGAATATAAAAGAGGATTTTAGAAATGGAATATAAAAGAGGAATATAAAAGGGGAATATATAAATGGAATATAAAAGGAGAATATAGAAGTGGAATATAAAAGAGGAATACAGAAGGGAAATATAGAAATGGAATATAAAAGGGGAATATAGAAATGGAATATAGAAGTGGCAACCAAACCCGTATTGTCGCACATTTCTAAAATCTCCACGAGCCGCCAAATAAGTAACAAGCGGCTTTCTCGAAGGCAATAATATCTTCTCTAATTAACATAAATACAATGAAGAACATAATGTCCAAAGGGACCTGTCTAATATTTCCATAGCAGTACCAATGTTCAGCGGAGGATGATGTCTTAAGTTATGTCACTGTATAGTGTTGTCCTTAAGATAATTAAGTGAAGACTTTGAAAGCTGGCAGTCTCCTTTCCTACTCCCATTGAGTTAAGGCGGCCGATGGGGTATGCAAGGTTCTCTGTTTGTTTCTACATCGTGCTTGTAGCTACGGGACGGTGGGTACTTCGGCACAGTGCTTACACCGCTGCCTCACAGCAAGAAGGTCCTGGGTTCGATCCCCGCCTGGGGCGCTGTTGGCACCGCGCTCGGCGGGTTATCTCCCGGTGAGGGGCCTTTCTGTGTGGAGTTTGCATGTTCTCCCCGGGCTCACATGGGGTGTGTGCATGTGTTGTGTTGTGTTGTGTTGTGTGTGTGAGGAATAAAGAATCATCTTTTTCTAATGGGCTGGCTAACGGCGAATGTGCCAGCAGAGTTCACGTTTCAGCGAATGTTCAGAAAGCTAATTATTTGTAAATTTAACAGCTTATAGTCTTCAAGATTAATGGATTATGCAAGCTATTTCTGAGATACGTTTCAATGGTTATTCTCTATCAGAATGCTCTGTGTTGCGCTGGACTCAGTCTATGATTTTCTGTATTTTGTTTCATCGAGTTCTCATGGCATGTTGGACGGCGTGGGTTTGTAAAACAAATGCCTGTGAGCAAAACAAGGCCTTGTGTTTGTGATTCTGACCGGCGTCGAATTACACCGCGGCTGAAGTGGTGATTTAGAACTTGAGAAAATTAGAAATTTATTTTTTTGTTTTGTTGGTTTGTTACATTCAAAATTTAAACATAGTTTCCTGTTATTGTTACTTGAATTAATAATTCTAACTGCATTTTGATTGCCATGTAAAAGTAGACCCTTGTTTCCTTAGTTAAGATGATAAGTTAAGAGTTTATTTATATAGTATATTTATATTGTATGATGGTTGTGTTTATATTGTCAAGATTTTGTCAATTAAACATTCGATTTAATCATCTTCAATAAAGTTTTCTCACTGTCCCTTCAAAATGCAGCCATCACATGCTGCATGGTGCTAGTTTGTGACATGAAAGGTAAAAGAACCAAACAGCCATATCTTGGGTCCCCTGTTGTTATATCAAAATGGGCGTGGGTCCTGTAATGTTTGACAGTGTTTACTAGTTTTCACTGTGATCGCTTGTATTTACAGGGTAATTATACAGTCAGAACGGGAGAACAGCACAAACCTTGTTGGTTATGAGTAATTACAGTGTACTTAAAGAGTATCGATGGGATAACAGTGGAAACTTCATAATCCGGCCCGCCCCCTGTTATCAATCTGTATTTACAGAGTAAGTACTGTGATATACATATGTATATTATTACATTACTGTTTTGTTCATTTTTTTTGTTCTTTTGTTTTTTATTGGGTATTTTTGGTCATCGGCTGACAATACAATTAATCATTCCAGAGAGATAAGTTATGCTTTCTGCTCCAGCCTGCACATTATTTATATATTTATATATTATATAGAGTTGCTGCAGTGCTGGACGAACATGGCTGCTAGGAGCTCAATTTTTAAAGTCGAAAGACCTTGTTTTGCTTTTAGGAGATAAAATAATCAAATAATGTAACATTTTATGAAGAGTAGAACATTTGGATGTGGTGTCTTAGGCCGCATAAGGTCATTAATCAGTTTTACTGCCAGAAGTAAAGAATCATTTGAAATGACACGTGTCTACAAGGCCGGCGGTGGTATTGCGTTAAAAGAATCATTTTGGATTTTTTTTTTAAGTTTATCCCTGTTTTATAACCCCCCCTTTCTCCAAATTGTTCTCACAGCTCCATCCCTCCAACAGGAGTTCAGCGCAATTCATTGATGACTAATCCACAATCTCGGCTTAGTGCAAAAAAAAAAAAAAAAAGATCATGATGCCACAAGAATCAGATGTTGAATTCAAAGGGCTACTGAAGAAAATTATAGTAAAATATATATAAAAAAATATATATACATAAATATATATAAATATATATATATAAATATATATATATATATATATTTATTTATTTATTTATTTATATTTTACTATAATTTTCTTTAAAAAATGCTCATTGCTTTTATATACTATTCTTACCGGTGTTACACCCAACCTTCCGAACTGCGTGACGGTATTTTAGCTGTGTATTTATTACACATCTAAAATATTTGTGGAAACAAAGATGAGTGGATGGTAGCTCACCACAAGATAACTAATAAGAAATCGATGCACTCCACCGTATTTAGACTACAACTATTTCGACATGACTGTACAATAACCTGGCACATTTCAACACAATGCCATTGTACGAATATGAGAGAAATGTAGTTCATCTAAATAAGAGGCGCTTATAATTTTTGTTGTTGCAGTCCTCTAAAAGAGAAGCTACTTTCTCAGAAGTGCAAAAGTCGCCGCCGTCAATGTTACACAATTCAGCAGATCACCCAATCGGGAACACCGGTAACAAGAGAGCCACACAACAAAGAAAGCACCAACAAACTTCCCGATAAAAACAAGTCAAGTCAAGTCACACTTTATTTATAAAGCGCATTTCATACCAGGGCCACACAATGCGCTTTACAAAGAAATACAAAAAAGAAAGAGAGGACGTAGTTGTCAGCCGGTCATTACAAAAAAATGCCCGTGAACAGCAACAACAAAAGCGACAGCGACAACAAATACAACAAAAACAACAATAAAAGTGACTCTAACCACAGTGGCAGCAACAGCAACAGCAGCAGCAGCACTAAACAGCAGCAGCAGCAGCAGCAACAGAAAACAAAAAACAGCAGCAGCAGCAGAAGCAACAGCAACAGCAGCAGCAGCAGCAACAGAAAACAACAACAGCAGCAGCAGCAACAGAAAACAACAGCAGCAGCAACAGAAAACAACAACAGCAGCAGCAGCAGAAGCAACAGCAGCAGCAGCAGCAGCAACAGAAAACAACAACAGCAGCAGCAGAAACAGAAAACAACAACAGCAGCAGCAGCAGCAGAAGTAACAGCAACAGCAGCAGCAGCAGCAGCAGCAACAGGAAACAACAACAGCAGCAGCAGCAGCAGCAGCAACAGCAGGAGCAGCCACAGAATCAACAACAACGGCAGCAGCAACATCGAAACCAGCAGCACCAACAGCAAAACGACATTAAAAACAACAGCAGCAAGGCGCGCGCAAAGACGTCACCGGAACTGGAAGTGGTAGCTCTCACCCGAACCGGAAAAGTCACTCAGGTTAGAGATGGTTAAGTCGAGGTATAAGGTAAGAGATGTTCACCAATACCAGCAAAAACAAGAAGAATGTCTTCAAACAACTCATTGACTTTGCAAAGTCATGCTGCAGAAGCATCATGTTTTGCCAACGAACGCAGCTTGTGGACTCGTCCTCCGTTGCTTGTTTTGTATCGTATTGCGGCCGGAGGGATGGGGCCGAGCGTCCAATTTGGCGAAAAGGCTGAAACCCACCAACGTGCTACGTCAAGAGTGAGTAGAACACAAGACAACCATCCAAACTGCCGTGCTCCCTAACAACAAAACGCTGTTTTTTTACCGCTGTAGCCGGTGGCCTGGCCGGGATTCAAAGACATCAGGGGCTCTTCTTGTTACGAGACTGAGAGAAACCATTGGAAATCGGTTAAGGGTTAAAAAAAACAAACAAACAAACGGCGGAGGAGACGAGCCGATCTCACCTTCCGACAGGAGTGGAGAAACGCCGAGCGAAATCAATGCAATCGCAACGTTACAGAGGGGGAAGAAAAATGCTAATGTGTTAGCGTCGCCCTTGATTGCCCCGTCAGGGCTTGGTATTAAATGTCAGCATATATTGACCTTTAACAAGAGGTGACACTTGACCTCGTTGTTACGACACAGGGCCGTGAGCGAAAGGTCGCCGGTTTAACTCCCACAACAGCTGATGTGTTCCCATGCGTCCGCGTTGAAGAAAAAAAGAAAGACGCCGAGGTCGACCGCCGAATGTGAGCGTACTTGATGTTTGGGGTGGGCGGAGCTTGATTACCCGACAGGTATCGGCGATTATTTAACACTTCGTCCAGGGGATCGTGAATCGCGACACGCGTAATCGAAGATGGTTTTGAGATTTGCTTCCGGTCGATTTTTGCCGACTCTCCGTTCCGTTCCGGTTCGGTCAGTGTGGCCTACGGCGAGCGAGGGAGGACAAGGGTCAGGAGAGACGGCTGGTCGCGATCTCACGATAGTCTCAGTCATCAATGAATTCTCTTACATCTCGTACTCTTACGTGGATCATTTTTGTAACAGAATTAAAACTGCGAATTGTGAAAGTGTAAATCAGTCACGTTCACAACGTTCATTGCGCCAAACGCCACATTACTTTCATCCTCTGGAATTCTTTTCAGATTCGCACTCGGTGAATCCCTGTGCGTCCGGGTAAAGTTACCGAGTCGGGGAAACAAACCACTCAAAATGAACGACTCCCGAATCGCTTAAAAGATTGCTTCGCTGCGAGCGAGTTGCCTCGCGTCGTTCAACCTTCGCTCGCCGATGCTGTGGGAAACGAAACGACCGTCGCGTATAGAAATAATATTCTCAGTTCTTGATCAACATATGGTGACTGGACGGCGGCCGCCGGGGAGAACAAAGCCGCGGAAGCAGCGTGAGCCGGACTAATCTGTTTGAAGCTTTGGGACTCCACGCCGTGTCCCTGCGAAAGGTTATCTGGGAGATCATGGAGGGTGATGGACGGCTCTGGATGTCCTGTCACGCTGCTCTGAGGAGGGCTATAAATATTCTGTTTGCCGTCATTACCGTGGAAAAAAACAACACAACACAACACACACAACACACACACACACACACACACACACACACACGATGGTGGAGCTGCAAACCAGGGATTTTTAGACTTGAGTGTTTTAGTGTTGCTGTAACATAACGTACTGTGGTATTTTGTAGAATAATAAACACTGAAGTGTTAAAAGTTTTCTTAAACTGAAAGGTTATACATAGCCCCTGAATATATATATATTCAGGGGCTTTGCTTTTCTGCAATACAGCAAATTAGACTAAACATGTAATAACCTGCTTAAGTGTAATTATTATTATTAATTATTAACACCTACATTTTGAATTAACTTGCCGCATTTTGTAATAACCTGCACAAAGTATAATTATTTTGTAATAACTCGCCAAAGTGAAATTATTATATAATAACACCTACATTTGGTAATGAATTGCCTCTGTGTCATCATTATGTAATAACACCTGTATTTTGTAATAACTTGCCAAGGTCAGATTAAGTAATTTCAGCCACATTTTTGAATAACTTGCCAAAGTGCAAATGATTATGTAATAGCACTTGTGTTTCGTAATAACTTGCCAAAGTGCAGTTCTTATGTAATAACACCCATGTTTCGAAATAACTTTCCTTAGTGAAATGCTTATGTAATAACAACCACACACAGCTTGACAGCCGAAGCTGCAGGTGGGTTGCCATTTTGTGGTTGTTACCGGCCTCTGGGGCGACCCTGCCTAAGTACCCGCCATAAGTAGCACCTGAAGACTAAGGGGGGCTTAGCTAGAGTTTGGATAGGCAGTTAGAGGGATGGGGCTACGGTGATGTTTTGGCGTTGGGGCTGGATGAGCTCAGCGTGCTGCCGGTCAGAGTGGCAACCTTTGCAGCATCAGTTTGGGTCGTTTTTGTGTTTCGGGCCGGTACAATGAGCCGTGTTGGCTAGTGTGGAGGACTCTTTGAGAGCTCCGTCAGAGGAGTTGTTGGAGTGCTGTTTGCGTGAGCAATTGTTGAACATCGCAAACTATTTTGGATTGTAAGTCGGGGATAAGAGGTTGAAAGCATTTGTTTCGTACCAAAAAGCTCTGGGGGGGTTGTCTGGGGGATGCTCCCTAAGGTAGCAGGGCAGGGAAACGTGCGGCCGGTACAGGCAAAACTGACTTCAGTTGAGTAGTATCCAGTGCCGGCAACTAGGAAGGAACTCCAGCAGTTTGCAGTGTTCCTCTGGCGGTTTACACAGACCCTCACCTGATCATTTTTTTTTTTGCATTCTTTGCATTGCCCAAAGCCGCAGGTTGATGCGATGGATTTAGCTTTTGCAGTCCTTTTGTTTTCCCCCCAAAGGCTCTGAAAACATTGTGGCAGAGGCCATGTCAAGAGCACCTTGCGCTTACATTTTGTGCCGTACAGTTGACGGTGCAATCTCTCTGGTCCTCCGTCTCTCTCTTCGTTGCCACGCTATAATGCTTCTCCGGGAGCCGGAGTTGCTGAGTTGCATGGTGGAGATTTGGTTGGCTGGCTGGGGGAAACTCGACAGAATCCTCAGTATGGAACATGTATATAGTCTGAAAAATAGTTAGCTTATATTATTAGGCTGTGGAGTTGCCTATTTTTAATTTTGAAATAGCTGTGGTCTGCCGGTATTCCCGGTGGGAACCCTGTTTTTATGGGAGGGGGGGTGTGAGGACCCCTCCGCGCCACTAGGTGTTCCTGTGTCTTTTGTTGGGTTCGCTTCTCTTTGTTTTGCAGGATCCGGGTCCGGGTGGAGGCTTGTCATTAACTTCATGAGCCGCGCCTGGGCCGGGTGGGGTTTATGATACAAAAGCTCACCACTTTTCCACGGAGGCCCCCCCCGTCCTTCGCGGGCGCGGCTGTTGTTCTGTTTTGTTTGCTGCACACATTTTTTCACACATCCATACATGCTCACATGGCTGATTATTGACTTGGCTTACGCGTTGTTTTTTTTTCTGTTCTACGTGTTGTTTTGTTGTAATTAAATATGCTTAGGACCTATTCCTCACTTGTAAATCCGTCTGGTCTCCCATTTTTGTCGCAGCTTAGGAGCCTGGCTGTAAAAACTACGATATATGATGGGTTATGCCACATTAGCCTCAACGATGCAGTGAACAATTAATATGAATGATTTATGATGAATATCCAATAATTCATCGCATATTATAATAACAAACCGAAATCACAGTCTTCATTTTTATCAAGTGTCACACTATATCAAGCGTACATATCATGTTATGTTGGTGTCATTATTGATGACCAACTGACATTCTCGGACCATGTTGCCGCCGTCTCCCGGTCCTGCCGCTTCGCACTACTCAACATCCGAAAAGTCAGGCCGTACCTGACCCAATATGCCACTCAACTGCTGGTACAAACCTTGGTGATGTCCCGTCTCGACTACTGCAACGCCCTCTTAACAGGCTTGCCGGCCTGTGCGGTGAAGCCACTACAGATGATACAGAATGCGGCGGCGCGACTGGTGTTCAACCAGCCAAAGAGGGCACATGTCACTCCGCTGCTCATGGAGCTCCACTGGTTACCTGTAGCCGCCCGCATCAAGTTCAAGTCTCTTACGCTGGCCTACAGAGTGATTGCTGGGAATGCTCCCGCCTACTTAAATGCTCTTGTAAGAGCACATGTTGCCCCCCGGATGCTGCGCTCCTCAAATGAGCGTCGCCTGGCTCTGCCGGCCATACAGCCACGGCAATCCAGGCTATTCCCATTTGTAGTTCCACGTTGGTGGAACGAGCTGCCAAAAATGACCAGAGCGGGGACCTCCCTCTCTGTCTTTAAGAAGCACTTGAAGACCCAGCTCTTCAGTGAGTACCTCCTGTCCTGACCTACAATTACTTAGCACTACCTAGCAGTATTTATTGTTACACTAATGTTGTTGTTACACTAATCTCTATCGCAATGTAGCTTGAATGTTATTCTCCCTTGTAAGTCGCTTTGGATAAAAGCGTCTGCTAAATGACTAAATGTAAATGTAAATGTAATAAAATGTTATTACAACGTTATTACAAAACGGCGATGTTATGACAACATAAAGGTCAGATTTATGAAATGCATCATTACACAATGTGTAATCTGTAACAGCCTACATAATAAGCAACATATTTGACATTATCTTAAACGTAACAGCTCCTGGAGGACGTTGTAATTCCATCCCAGCGACTAATCTGTTTCGTCAAAACTTTAAAGGAATCACAAAATTCATATCTCTGGATCCTGGCGATGAAAGGACGACCGGGGTCGCACAAAACTAAGAAAACCCCAAAAAACTCTCCCCAAAAAAGAGAGCCAGAAATCAGAGAAACTCTCATCATAACACAAGGATGTCGGGGTCAGTTTTTGTCGTTCTAATCCAGGAGGACAAACGATTCATGAGCATTTTGCCGTCGCCCAAAAACACAAGGTTTTACAAGATAGTCCCAGATAAATCTAAAATGACTTGACAATCAACAAACAACCTCTCTTTCCATTGCTCACTCATCATTCAAAAGACCCGTTATCGAAATATCCATAATAAAGGTTAAAACAGTGGTGGAAAGTTAAAGTACTTTCGACTTTTACTTCACTACATTTTAAAGCAAATATCTGTTTCTGTCTACTCTGCAACATTTCTGGCACAGTCTCATTCATTTTGTTTAGTTTTTTTAATCTTGATTTATATATATAATTATATAATATATAAAAAAAAACCAGGATTCACATTTTTTGAAAGTACACCATACTTGACTGTGATCAACTCAGCGTGCATATTATTTACTCGTATGTAGTAAAATCAATATATTATCACCAATAAACCCATTCTATAAACTCACATTATCTAATCTGTGAATGGATCACACACAGAGATATTAAGCCCGACTCAATGAATGAATGACTGAACAAATGAATGCACAAACGACCGAATGACTGAACAAACTAATAGACGAACAGATGAATGGATAAATGAATGAATGACTAAATGAATGAATGAATTAACTGATGAATAAACAAACAAATCAATTATGAACAAACGCATTAACTAATGAACGGACTGAATGAAAGAACACATGAATGAAACAACAAACAAAGGCATGAATGAGTGAATGAATGAGTGATTGGTTGGTTGTGTTCAACCATGCTTTTACTGTGTCCTTAACACAAATGTAATGTATTCACACACCACCACCACACACACTTTACATGCATGAGGCTCCTTTGCTGCACCGCTGGGTGGGGGTTGGGGGTGGTGGGTCATGAAAGGGGGTGAATGGGGAAGAAGGAGTAGAGGTGTAGGGGGATGGGTCTAACCCTTCATGTGGTGTCTGGAGGAGGAGTTGGGGGAGGTGGAGGACAGTGGAGGAAGACGATGTTGGAGGAGGAGGAGGAGGAGGAGGAGGAGGGTAGAGGAGGTGGAGGAGGAACGGGATGAAAGAGAAGGAGGAGGGTGCAGGTGGAGGAGGAGGACGATGGCGGAGGTGGAGGAGGAGGAGGGGGTAGATGAGAAGGTGGGTGGAGGACAGAGGTGGAGGTGGAGGAAGAGGAGGAGAAGGAGGATGGTGGAGGGTGGAGGAGAAGGTGGAGTAGAAGGACGAGAAGGAGGAGGAGGAGCTTCCTCAGAGAAATTGGCTTCATTGAATGAACTCATTGAGATTTAATTGAGTGTGTGGGAAATTGGTTTTGAATATTTGTAATATTTTAATAACTAAAAATGTAAATATACATTTTGCTAGACATATTGTAAATTTTACGAGACATTATGGACACTAGGTCTGTAAAATAATTGTACATTTTGTTCTTAAATTCTTTACATGAATTTTTTCCCAATTCAGCACAATTTCTTCACAATGGAATTTAACATCTATATTTAGTTCTGAGGATGTGACTCATATTTAACTATTGAATTTAAAGGAGACATGGTAGACAATGGAAGGAATGGATTATTGATTGCGCTCCCTCTGCCTTAATTAACACCCAGGTTCACCAGTTAAATACGTTTCTGTGGTGTGGGGATGGTCTTGTTTGAGCAGCCACACCTGGCCTGGATCTAGATGATCGGGATCAGAGTGGCTGCATACCTGTTGCTCATTGGTTAGTCGAATGAGCAACAGGTTAAAACCCCCATCCCCACACACACTCCGGAAAGGAGACCGTCATGACATGTCACTATGTGCTCCTGGCTAATTCCAACTGGCCAACTCTCTACAATAAACTGATATTTACAACCCCGTCTTCTGTGTCTCTGTGCCGGAGGTCCCTGAACACGCCACTTGGGTGGTGGAGGTGGAGAAAGAAAAGCAAATATCTGATTATTGTGCTATTATTTGGTGTTTTTTGTTCATTAAACAAGATTAAAAAGAGATACAACTGCACTAGCAATAAATGCTTAAATATACAATATAAACCAGATCAGTTTTTGTCTTTGAATATTCAAACTGATATTTTATTATTTTATATATATATAAAATCAAATTACTGCAGGGTTATTCCAAAAAAGGATGTTATGTAAAGTAGAGATATTTTATTTAAGTTCTTAAATGCATTTTGTTTATAATTAATTATAATAATGATAATACTATAAATAACAATAAAACTATAAATTATAAATAATAATAATAATACGTTTGAAAATTCAGGGTCACTAATGTGGCTTTTATGCAGAGTTAATTCAATGAACAGGTTGTGTCTATTTTTTGTGTAGATTTTATGAATCTATTCTATACTTAGTGGACACTATAATTAAATGGATCCACGTCCAAATAGTAACAGACAATCCTCAGAACAGCCTCCTCGCACCATAGTCCCACATAGACACTGTGCTGATGCATTAGGGCTCCTCTGCCAGTTGCCACGACAACGGCACGCTGTACAGCACAAGCAGCACCGACTGGCTGTTTTAGTTTGTATTTTTTTCCCAGGGATGGAGATGGAATCTGAAATGCTCAGAAACGTAAGGTGCAGAAGTCGGAAAAAGAGCATCACGAGATGTTGAACCGTTGCCGTGACGACCGGCATGCTGCGAAAATGAAGAGGAAATACATTACAATACGATACAATATGAACTGCAAAACTGAATTTTTTTTTTTTATCAAATTACCCTTTCAAATCAGGCCTGGCTCTGAAACACAAAACTGGAATAAAGTGGAAACCGAAGCCTGGTGCCACCATCTTCATCATTTCTATATGATCTTCTTCATCGGTCTCGGCCGTTATGGCAACGGTGGTGGGGGGTCTCATGGGCTCACAAGAATCAATGACCAAGGCCCTAACAGGATATTCCAATTTACAGAATACGTTTTCAAGGCTTCTCAGTGGAAAGCATAATGGACGTAAAAGACCAACTTGGCGCTGAAGGGTTTGTGAAGGGTCCGTCTGGCGAAAACAAAACAATGTTTAATAATAATTATACTTGGAAATTTGGTTATAACGTACATAAAGAGAGCAGATCTCATCTTCACACACTTAGCTGAAGAATAATTACCGAAAAGTGTCACATGTTCATTTTTTCAGGAACAATGTGGACTTAGCGGTGTAACCACGGTAACGGAACATCAACAAAAAAATTACGCATGGGATCGCACTCCTAAATTGTGTCATCATAATAAAATATAGCTTTTTCAGTTGTTATAATACAGACACATACACAGAGTACACACCACATGTCAATAATATATTCATATTAAAGGGTAAAAAAACAACAACAATAAATGGAACAATGGATTTAAAGACTGTCAAATTGCTCTTTACTTGGACCAAACAATGGATAGCCATGTTGTGTCCTCCCTCTTGGAATTGGACGGAACCGAGATTTACTAATCTACTCCCGAAATAAAACCCATTGAAGTTGGTGTCAATAGATTGGGCGAGGGAACGACATTGACGACAATGATGTAATTTTGAGTCGTTTATTCAAGTCGGTCTTGGAGTGTAAAGGCCTTAATTCGGGTCACTCTTTCTTTACCTCCCTTCTCACCACCCCTAGCCCTAACCCTAACCCTAATTTCATTATATTCATTCTTTTACCCCCTTTGTCGTAATGGACATTGTTGTCAGACAAAAAACGATCCGACCATTTCAAACGTTGTGTGATGTTGGGGAAATTTCGTCTTTGCTACGCAAGGTTTGCAATGACTGCATGCTCCGATCGGCCACAACATTAAAACCACCTGCCTAATATTGTCAAGGTCCCTTTCCTGCCACCAAAATAGCCCTGACCCCTCGAGGCATGGACTCCACAAGTCTCTGAAGGTGTACGTTCTGAAGGTGTCCTGTGGTATCTGGCACCAAGACGTTAGCAGCAGATCCTCTAAGTCCTGTAAGTTGCGAGGTGGGGCACGTTCACGTGCCCATTGTAGCTGCTTTTGGCGGTGGGCAGGGGTCAGCATGGGCACTGTGACCAATCCATACACAGGAAGCTGCGATGCACTGTGTGTTCTGACACCTTTATAGAGAAGCCAGCATTAACATTTTCAGCAACTTTTTCAGCACTCCAGTAGCTCTTCTGTGGGATCGGACCAGACGGGCTAGACTTGGCTCCCCACGTGCATCCATGAGCCCATGGGCGCCCATGACCCTGTCGCCGGTTCACTGGTTCTCCTTCCTTGGACCACTGTTGGTAGGTACCAACCACTGTATACCAGGAACACTCCACAAGACCTGCTGTTATGGAGATGCTCTGACCCAGTCGTCTTGCCGTCACAACTTGGCCCTTGTCAAAGTGGCTCGGATCATTACACTTGCCCATGATTCCTGTTTCGAACAAATCAGCTTCAAGAACTGAGTGTTCCCTTGCTGCCTCATATACCCCACCCCTTGACAGGTGCCATTCGAAAGAGAGAAGCAATGTTATTCACTTCACTTGTCAGTCGTTTTAATGCTGTAGCTGATCGGTGTATAAGTCAATAAGTATTATTAATATCGGATGAGTAATGGACTTGAACCGGTAACCCGGTATCAGGAAAGAGCGCATGTGTCGGTGTTATAACAATTGAAAAAGGGGCCTTATCTATGTTTGCGCAAGAGGCAAATCCACACAAACCGAGGTTTCCTGTTCTTTGTGTTTTACTCCACAGTCCTTCAATCAAACCCAAAGTCAATTTCGGGGGAAAATAGCCAGAGTCGTATCTTCTTATCAGCGGGTCAGCTTTAGTTTGAAAATTGGACAGCGCCTGGACGTGGTTCAACGCAAGAAGAAGGAGATTCAGTCGTTACAACAACACCGATCCATAACACAGAATTTTCAATCTTGCATCAAAATAAAATAAAAAAGCTCTGATGTAGATCAATGGCATTTCACAAGCCGAAAAGAGCAAAGCATCACTTAGTGACAGTGTTTTATAGGTGTAGATACAGCTAGAGGTTTAGCTTTCTTGGCGAGTCACTTGATAAATATGTTATTTTTTGGTCAAATGATTCATTATGAATTATGCCAAACGCGTTGGCCTATTTTTATTGCCCTGACTTGAATTTCGTCCTCAGTAATTGCTTTCAGATTGCGTGAGACCGAACTTCGAGTCACTTAAAAGATTTGTTCATTTCAAATAAATCGTTTTGCAAGTCTTTCGAATGTAACACTTTTGCCTTAAAGACAAGCATGCCTTTTGTAACAACCTTTTAATTGCCCTTGTGTATGTAATGTGCCCCACAGATAAATCTGCCAAACTCAATATGAATTGTGCCAAACATATGTGTGTTTGGTCACAGCTACAGTCTTCACCAAAACGAGCAAAGGACTCGCGCCCGAGTCGTTTCGCTACGATCTGATCGT
>NC_137189.1:34674810-34737310 GCF_960531495.2 Zeus faber | reverse complement strand
ATGAGGCCTTCTATATGAGTGAGATCTAATATGAGTGAAGATTCAGGAACTGGATTTCTATCTCAAATTTGTTCAAACAGATTTTAGTGTACTGATAAGGTGGAATCAGTGAAAGTTTACCAAGTAAGTAAAATGGAGCCCGGAGTAGAGCTCAAATCCCATTGGCTCAGAACTAAGGGCTTGGCTGCTCATTCACAATTAAAGCTACACACACTGAAACAGCCTGCATTTAGAGGCATGTCACAATGGCTTGAACGCATAATCTGAGTGGTATTTTCAGCGAAAAACTTCAAAAACATGTTTTGGGGACCTCAGAGACCGATTTAAACAGGTGTAAAAAGGAGCATAATAGGTCCCCTTGATGGCACTTTCCATCGAGTTTATAGATAAGAGACTGCATCCATCTACAATACAATAAACAATGAGGTTCCGCCGCCAAAAGCTCATTTGGTCTAGTTCTTTCCAATCCCACAGGAAGGGATGTCCAGAGGACACCAGGAAGTCAAGCTCCATGAGACGCACGGCGAACTTACTAACAAGCACTTGACTGGCTCAGGATAGGAGCCCTGGTAAGAAGGAGGTTTTCTACTTTACGCTGGTTCTCTTCTGTCTCTCCATTCATTCCGTCAAAAAGAGTAAAATGCTGAGGTACCTTGGAGGTTTAGTCTATGTTTTTCAAATAAAATCAAGACAGCGGCAACTTGTGTTAAAGGATAAGTTTGGTATTTTCCAACCCCGACCTTCTCAATCGTAAAGTGTTCAGCGAAGTTGTTGCTGTGAACCGTTATAAATGATGGGAAGCAACATTTTCGTAAAGCCTGGGTGGAGAAACAGCAAACCTATCTCTGAAGAAAGACCAAATGTTTAGATTAACTAATGGATACGAAGCATTTGTAGTTCAATCACATCAAACACAACGGCAATCAGAAACCCTAACCCTTTTCTACTGGAAATAGCAATCTTCTTTCCCTATTCCTGGAGGAAGTGATGGTTCGTGACCCGACTTAAACTCCAGCCCTCCTGACAGACCTGGGTGGAACCTCTTTCATCACTTTTTCATCTTGCTAATCCATAATCAAGAGAATATAATCGCATGACCCAACCTGAGAGGAGCACGCAGAGAGCCGCCGCTCACCCCAGCCTCCTCCCGCCTCCTGTCTACCACTCATTACCAACCTCACCCGCATAAGAAATACCTCCAGCCAAGTCCGCGTGATGGAAATTTGAATACATTTAAAAAAATGCGATGTTTCTAGTCCTCTATGAGAGGATCATACACGGCGGGGGGTAAAATAATAAATCAAAATGGTTAATCTGTGATTACATCATATCTGTATGAGACCAAGGTTGCATTGGGAAGCATTACTGTGGACCATAAGGTCAATAGAACTCTTAGCAGTTTGACTATGATTGTGAAACTCCTCCGTGCAGATGTAAACAATCCTTGAACAAGGCGGGGCGAGGCCCCTCGTCCGTATCTCGCGCAGCGCTTTATCTGCTCGGTAGCGTAGAGAAACCTCAGCCACCCCTCCGCTGCCAGCGCTGCCCACTGTTATGCAAAGAGGCTTTAATCACCAGGATACATATCTCATTGTTGGAGGTCACCAAACGAACTCGACCTGAACCCATATATCTGATATAGACAGTTTAAACTTTTCCTCCTCGTCCCCTGGCCAGCCGGCCATGTAGCTTATCAAAAACAATAGCGGCTGTCATGGCCAGGTCGTGATCTGTGTGCAGTATTCATAAGCTGCATATGCCAGCCAATAGATTATCCCTTCAATCTACTACGGAGCCGGGGGTTGCAGGCTCAGGCTGCAGGAGTCTGCTGAGTCAGTCACTGGTAATATTCAGAGCATAATATCCTCTCCCTTGAAAAGGTCCATTTCAAGGATCATTTCAATGCGTAATTCGGGCAATGCGATTCAGTCGACTTATTTTGCCATTGAAAACAGTGCATAACAGTGCATGAATTAACTTTTCTCTGCTGAGGAATGATTTGATGTCCTCCTATACGGTGGATGAGAAGTCACAAAAAACCTGCGGTCGCAGAGAGTGAATCACTTTGGGCGACGCTTGAAAGCGGCGTAATGACCTGCCATGTCTAGCAAGCAGCTATGACCGCACACCAAATTGCGCAAAAGCGCCCGCTGTCTTCACTGCGTCGGCCTCACTAACACCCTACATCTTTTATTTGCTTCCTTCGAAGTTAGGCTGTCTTCACCAGCCACATTAGCCATACCATGGAGTTCTGAGTTGCTTGGATTAGTTTAAAATTCAAAAATATGAAGAAGAAGAGCACAACCAGGTCTTTTTCCCCATTGTGACATATATCTGAGTCTAAGGAACGTGAGATCAATTTAACCCAGATTGCCCTCCGCAATATGCAGACTAAAGACCAGAGCCCCAGGCTGCGCGGCTATAGACCACAACCACTCCAAAACAGGACTGCACAACGACAGGGAACATCCACATCCACAGCTGCTACACCCGCCCTCAGGCTTCAGAACGGGGAAAACTGCTCCACATAGCGCGAGGTGGGGGAAACTAAAAATGACCCACTTCGTAGCTACTTACAGCGGTAAGCGATTGTGAAAGTCACCCTACGAGCACTCACCCCGATCCTCATCTCAAAGGCATAGCAGCGGGGGCTTTCCTTTCCTCAATGTCACAAAGAGCACTAACTATTAGCGTGCAACCCAACACAACACAACGCAACACTCTTGTGACTCTACAACCCACGAGTTGTCGTCTGAGCTTTTTTTGTTCTATGGATCGAACCGAGCCAGCAGCAGCTGGAGGTTGAGTTAAAGCTAAATCCACCATATTACCCGGCGGTAAGTTCAAATGTTTTTGTTCTCTGGATCAAACCAAAGCAGCAGCGGTCGGACATTGAGTAGATGCCCAGTCCATGCCTTCACGCACAAAAAGATTTAACCTTTTTTTTGTTCTCTGGATCAAACCAATGCAGCAGTGGTTGGACGTCGAGCAGAAGTGTACTTCACCCCTTCACCCGCCAATGGATGGATTTTGGACAGGGTCATCCCACTCACCGTCCTTGCGGTGGTAGTTGATCTCCACTTTGCGCTCCTCGCTTCCCAGTAGCGCCTGGGCCACCTGGGCCACGGCGTGGCGGCTGGTGAACTCGCCGTGCAGGAAGTCGCACGTGCACGGCTTCTGCATGATGTCCGGCCGCGAGAAGCCCGTCATCTCGCAGAAGCCGTCGTTGCAGTAGATGATGGCGCAGTTCTGCACGCGGGCGTTGGCGATGATGAACTTCTTATCTGCGGAGAGGGGGAGAGATGTTCATTGAGACCATTCTTATAAACAGATACAACAAATTATGAATATAGTTGTTTTGTGGGAATAGCGGTTCTGTGCTTTATCTGGTTTAAGACAAGATAAAACTATATTAATCCCCATGGGGAAATGCAGGACCTAATTCAGGACCAATGGGGCAGCTTGGTCTTTGATTACGGACTACATTTATTTCATAAATAATGAGGTGGTAATCCGAGGTGGGTTCATCCAAACCATTCCTGGTTTCAAGATCTTTAGTAGTTCCTCTGAGCTGGTGAAATAAAACCACAAAGCAATATTTTTATGCTGTTGCTGATGATCATGTCAAACATTTCTGGGATGCAGCATTTCACTCGAACGCCAAAAAATAAGAAGGAACAGTGTGCGGGATTATCACCACATTCAGTAATTCGGTTTGAGTCACAAAGTGAAGAACTGAAGACAGTTCCACCTTTTATGAGATGAATGGGCCTTACAGCAAGGAGTCGTGTTTATGAATAATCCATGAAAACAAAACACAGCTGGAGGATTACATTAATGTTATTTAGGGGAAAGGGTAATGAAGGGTAATGCCTATGTGCATTACAGTATCTATTATGATCTGGATATAATTAGATCACTTTATCCCTGATGCTCATAGGCACCTTTATAAATAGCCCCAATTGCTATTAGAGAACAGGGAACAGTGTCAGAAAGTGACTCCACAGCGGCAGGGTCACCAAACACATCCAGTTCTGAAGGTACTTGGGATAATAAACTGACACGACCCGACAGGTGAACCTTCCCCACAGACTGGATTATTATCAGGTTTGATGTCTTTATAGGTTACATATTGATTAAGACAATAGACCTATGCAATAGCCTAAAAAACTCAAATACAACAAAAGAAAAAATACAGAAAACCGTACTTAAATTACAAAAGAAAAAGAAGAGAAAATACGAAAAACAGCAAATAAAAATACTAAAAACTTAAAAATACTAAAATGACAAGAAATGACACAAAACACAAGAAAAATATTAATATTCTAAATAAGACTCGGAGCAGTTGAGTACAAAGCAAAAAACACACGGCAGCGCTTCACTCACTCTGTCCCTCGAATTTCCGAATAATTATTCCCAGAAAGGTGTTTTGCGGCGCGACATGACCCCTCCGCACAGGCATGATTCTTCTCTTCCCCTCCGCTCTCCCTCTTTCTTTTCTCCCTCCCTTTCGCTCCTTCTCCAAAAGGGGACCAGGGGTGTGCGCTACCAAGTTGCGCTGCAGGTGACACCCGTTCCTTCTCCCCTCTTTTGTCACCGGTCAGTCAAAATGGGAAAAAGAAATTGGAAGAGAAAAATAAAAAAAAAAAAGAAAGAAAGAAGGGGATAATAGAAAACCCCCCCCAAAAAAAATTTAAAAAAAAAAGAGAGAGACAGAGAAATCCCTCCTTTCTCTCGCTTTCTCTCCCTCTCTCTCTCTCTCTCTCTCTCTCCCCCCCCCACACCAGCCTTTAATGCCGCTTTGTGGCTCCTCGGCGTCGGCCCCGGTGCGTCTCACCGGTGAGGGCGCACGGCGGAGCGCTCCTCCTGGAACAAAAGGAGTCTGGGAGCCGCTGCGTGGAGCGGCATCTCAGGGAAAGAAGCGCGCCGTGCGAGACCGTGCGGGAGCTGCTATTGTTGTGCGGGAGGGAGGGCGAAGGGGCGAGGGAGCGAGGGAGGGAGGGAGGGAGCGAGGGAGGGAGGGAGCGAGGGAGGGAGGGATGCTCTCCGTGCGAAGAGCCAACGTGGTGTGACGTGGAAAGACAACACGCACGCACGCACGCACGCACGCACACGGCGCAGGACTTGCGTGAGAGTTGACGCTCGGGCCAAAGAAAAGGGGGACCCATTAATTGGAAACAAAAGAGGAGCGAGGAAAAGGAAAACCCCTCCGCGGGGTGCGTTATCCCGATGAGTGGCTGTTCCGTTTAAATGAGCGTTTTGCTCTCCGCCTTTTGGGGTTTAGCACCGAATCGGACGGAGCGTCGCTCCTGAATTGTGGAGACAAAGCGGGATCCGAGGGGGGAGCTGGCCGCGGTGCTGAAACCATGGTTTCCACCTCGAACGTTGAATTCGGGTGTAATTCCCGTGTGTTTCATCTTATTTTATCTCATTAATCATAACTATATTTTATTTTTGCGCATTTTGGGAAGAGTTGTGTAGATTCCAGGGCTGGTCCCACAATTTTTGGAGCCCAAGGTAAGATCCAGAGATGAGCCCCCATTACCCCATAACTAAGTTTGTGTGTGTGTGCGTGTGTGTGTGGGGGTGTGCGTGCGTGTGTGCGTGTGACAAATAATTCATAATTTTCAAGGAATAAACGAGACAACAACAACCCCAACCCTCAAGCTATGTTTCATTTCTGAAGGGAAATATGCATGATGCTGTTACACTCAAAATTAAGACACACGCCGAACTTGGGCATATTTAATTAAAATGTTCTACTTGAAGGACATTTTTATTACTGCGTCCCTGTTGCTCACACGCAAATAATAAAACCTTACAAAATACTAATAATAGTCAAAAATGATAATAATACCAACATTTGTTTTGCCCCACTTTGATTGGACGGCGCCATAAGCAGCCGTCTACACAGCCTACAATTATAGGGTCCTTGGCCTAATCCGTGTCGGTTTTAGGGTCCTTGATGTGAAATAAAAGATGGAGAATCACTTTGTGGTGGGGGCTCGCTGTTATAACTCGCAAATGTCCTGCAGTCTGGACAATTCATTCATCACGACCTCCATGTCTCTCTCTCTCTCCCTCTCTCTTCCTCTCTCTCTCTTTCTCTTTCTTATTTCAGTCTGTTTTTGGGTTTGGGGTGTGTGTGTGTGTGTGTGTGTGTGTGTGTGTGCGTGCGTTTAGAATCTGTTCAGACTCCCTGTGTAGGATTAGAGGTGCCTGTGCATGATGTTTCCCCTCATGCTGATTCCTGTTACATTGCATGCTGATGAGATTTAACGTCCTGTCCTCCCTCCTTCCATTCCTCCATCTCTTTCTCTCTCTCTCCATCCCTGTCTCTCTCCTTCTTTCTCTCTTCCTCCCTCCCCTCTCCCCATCCCTCCATCTTCCACCCATGTCTCTCTCACTCCATCTCTCCCTCCCTCCACCAGCCTCTCTTGTCATCCCTCCATCTCCCTCCCATCTCTCACTCAGTCTCTCTCCATCTCCGTATCTTCCATCTCTCTCCTCCATCACTCTCCTCCCTCTTTCTCCATCCCTCGCTCTCCGAGTCTCTCCTCACCCATCTCTCTCTGAGTCTCATCTACTGTATTGTTCCCTCCGCTCTCCCTACCTGACTCACAGCAGTGGACCAGTAAAGGCCCCTCTCTCTCTCTCTCTCTCTCTATCTCCCTCTCTCCCTCCCTCCCTTGCTATCACTTACTCACTCCCTCCATTCCATGACTCACATCAGTGAACCAGTAAAGGTTAGTTCTGGCCCCCGGTCATATTCACATTAAAGGGAGTGACAAATTAAATTAAATTGTGCTTGGTCCTAATACACTCTGTGGACGGACGTCGTGCTCCAACACCGCTTCCTGTTTACAGTAAACACAGTGTGTCATAGAGAGCTCCGAAAACCGAACCCGATTAGATCCCAGACAGCCCAATTTAAAAGACGCCAATTTTAACATTTCTATGTATTTATTCATGGCCGGCGGCCATTTTTGTCTAAAGTGGTTTGGGAATTAATAGGTTTTTAGGGCGTACAATACTTATTTGACCAAATTTGGAGAACAGAATTGGGAAGGACGTGTGCAGATAATACATGGAGATAAGAGGACTTTTCTTTTCTTAACTGACTGTTATTTGTGAGTGTTCCAAGTTCAGTTTGAAATTATCTTTTCTGCCGATCAGAAGAATTTAGTTCCACACTTTGGCTGTTAGGGCTTTGTTTTTTAAATTCAAACCGAATAAAGAAACTACTCGGGTCATAATTCAGACCAAAAGATGTACACACAAGAGAAAATAAAACATGAAAAAAATAACTAATGGGGATTAATAGAGTATACAAAATACCAAAAAAAAAAAAAAAAAAAAAAAGCAAAATACTAAAATGTAAATACCTGACAAAGGAACTTTAGGAAGTTAATACCTCTGTATTCACAGGTATTGTGTTGTTGTGGTACTATCTTTAAATGGTCCATTGGCCATGAGGCTCAAAGAGTTAAAATTAAACAGAAGTTGTATTCGCTCTATGTAGAAAATCAACAGTTTATTCAATGTGATGACTGTTCCAATGAAATTACATCCTAAAGGCAACCGCGTCTCATGATGGCCATAAAATTAGATGTTTGTCTCAAAGACGGCGTTCAAAGTACCATGAATATTTAAATCAAGGTTAAACGATCCAATATGAATGCAAAAGTAAATGATACTCATTGAAATTCAGCACTTAATGTTTCAGGGTTCAACGTCTTGAAGTGTTTTGTTTTTTTGTCCTGTGGTGGTTACGAGTTCAACTGTTTTCTGTGTTCACGCTACAATGAGACGAGAGTGATTAACATTTTAATTCAGAAACTCAATCTGCCCCAGAGAGTGAAATCCCCTGTGATTCAACCATGAATCCTGAGGGGTGGGGGCAGGATTAGACAGGAAGGAGCTGGACAGAGAGAGAGAGGGGTGGGAGGGACAGAGAGAGAGGGAAAGAGACAAGTGACAAGAGAGCGAAGGAGAGACAGCAGAGAGAGAGACTGAGAGAAGAAGACAAAGAGAGGGGGGAGGGAAGGAGAGCGGGTGAGGGACGAAGGAGAGGAAGAACGAGAAAGAGGGATAAAGACAGGGGAGGTAGAGAGAGCGAGAGAAGGGGGAGAGGAGGAGAGGGGAGGAGAGAGAGAGACAGAGGGTGGAGAGAAGGAGACAGAGGACAGAGAAGAAGAGAGAGAGGGTGAGACAAAGAGGGGGAGAGAGAGCGTTAGGAGAGGGACAGAAACAGGAGACAGACATACGGAGAGAGGAGACAGCTGGAGAGCAGGATGGAGTAAAGAGGGAGAGCAAAGATGAATAAAAAGCATAGAAGTAAAAAAAAAAAAAAAAAAAAATCTAAAAACAGATTTAAAAAAGGCTTAATAAAATCATTCAGATCCATAAAAAAAAAAAAAAAAAAAAAGGACACTACACAAACATGCCGGGACTCAAACCCGCACCACCCTTGGTCTTTGGGACTCGAATGCAACAAGAAACTCAGTCGGACTACATCAATCATAGCGATAAGACGCTAAAAACAGCTCAATCAGGAGGGACTATATTGAGGAGAAAGACATTTATTTTGACGTTAGGAGTCCATGATGAATCGGTGCCAACACATAAATTCATATATGTATATAAATTAAAGATGGATCTCGGATAGGAGCTTGGCGATATCTCCCCCCCCCCCCCCCCCCCCGCCCCCCGCGTAGTCCTGTCGCTGGTGGTGATGAAGACTACGCTGTGTCTGTTACTGTGTAGATGTCAGGTTTAAAAACGTAAATGCCCTTAATCACGGTACAGACTTTGTAGGCTTCACATAAAATCCGGAGCATCCCTCTGGCCTCACCCCCACCCGGGTAAGGAAAAACTCCCGAAAACCCTTTGGGGAAAAAAACAAAAGAAGTAACCTTGAGAAGCGGCCAGGGCTGCAGTGGGTGCCGACTGGCAACATTAATAACGCAATGCCAAATCATAGGTTATGTCGTTTTACATGATAGATATCTATAGATGTCCTTTTGGAGGATCCGACGAGGCTTGACAATGGTGGAGGTGGGGTGGAGGTGGGAGCGCTTCAGATAAGAAAAGATAGTACTTTATATATCCCCCGAAGGAGATATTTGAGCGTTGCAGAACGGCATCTGCAGTGACGCAAGGAGAGAGAAGCCGGTAGCCAAATACTGGCAGGAAGTCATGTGGTTGGCTCCATGCAGGGTGTGGCAGGCCCTGATTGGGTGTGGTTAAACGGCAGAGCCGACACATTATACTGTGACATGATGGTAGGCAGTGTTCCTGACTGAACTTTTACTAAAAACTCCGTAGGAAAAAGACATGATGAAATCACAGAGACCAATTTAAAAACAGGCCTACACACTTAAACTTGTCGGGACTCTAACCTGCACCCAAACCAATTGTGATATGATACAATAATGCTTTACTGTAAGACCAAGTCTGACATTTTTCTTGCATCACAGCAGCAACATCGCAACAACATCACAGAAAAGAGAGAGAGATCTGACAAGAAACAAAGATACATACATTTAGCATAACAATCACATAAGACAATATCCAAGGCCTTTCAACGTACATTTGATCCGGGATTAAGCTCCGTATTTAATTTTAGGATTGTCTGGTGTACGAAAGAGTGCTTCAGTCTAAGCCAATTAAATCCTGGAACCGTGTATCTCCAGTTTGATGAGAGCAATTTGTATTCACTGTTCAGGACACGGTTGGGGTCAGAGACAATGCTGTTTCAATTGCAGAGCCATTTCATAGTTTCTCAAGGGGTTGGCCTACAATCTTTGAGCAGATTTTTATTTGGTGGATCAGTTTTGAATTTAAAGTAGTGGACAAACACTTGGAGCATGTGGCATTACGATACTGTAGAACACTCCTAATCACAGAAGTAAAAAAAAACAAAAAACAAAAGAAGAATTTGTCTTCTCGCCCAAAATACCTAAGGCGGTGGAAAAAAATGAACTTTGATGACTTTGTTTTGTCCTTTTGCAAACAATTTCAATGTGGTCTTTCCAAGAACAACAGATGGTCTATCATTACACCCAAGTATTTATATGGAAAATACCTGCTTGATCTGTTCATTATGGATAACGATAGGAACTCTATGAAAGTCAGATGGTGGGACAAATACGATCTCTTCCATTTTTTTCCCTGTTGATCTCAGGAGTGTTATCACTCCACTCGACCACTTTGTTCACGCCATGTGGGTGCTGCCCAGGGTTGCCTGAGTTACTTAACAGAGATATTAGAGCTGTATCATCAGAATACATTAGATTGTATTGACCTGGTGTATCTGCAAGGCAGTCATGGGTATAGAAAGGCAAACGCATGGCTGAACTCACACAAACCTGGGGGGCCCCCCAACATTGCTCACGATGGCAGATGAAAGGGTTTTGTTCACCTTCACAATCTGGACTCTGTTAGTGAGAAAAGAGGCCATTACCAATTAGAAACTAGGAGTCAAAAAAAAAGAAAAAAAAGAAAAACATAAAAATAAAAAAGGCCAAAAGCACGGCAACGTCACGAGCAAAAAGTCTATTTAAAGTGCACTGCGGAAAGATTTTGGGTCGGAGCATGGGGTGAGGACCTCCAAGGGTCTGACTCAGTAGAATTTTGACAAGATAAGAAAAACAAGGCAGTTAATTATAAAAAAAAATCAACAACCTAGTGCGATGATTTCCCCTGGCGACAGTAAAGAATCTCCATTACCATCATTAAATAAACGCAGAACAGCGTAATCCCCTCCACTCATTCATAACTACTGATGAAAAAGAACAAGATGGCAGCTTTGCAAGAGCGCTAGATCAGTAATTCTGTGTATGATTAATACATGAACAATATTTTCAAACATTATACTTATATATACTTAAGTATTGGATGGGCTCACCTAGCCTTGCTCCGGTAAAATTAGGGAAGTTCCAACAATCAAAAGCTGAGTTATTTAGGATATAAGATAACACTTCATTATTTTTTTCAGTAGTTATATTTCATAGAAGTTCAAAACCTAGCTGCATTTAAAAACTAAGATCCAGTTTTTATATTTTTATTTTAACCCGCCATAAAGACGTAATGATATATTGCTTAAATAACTTAAGCTTTCGAGACGCTGAAAGGTGTATTTCCTTAATTTCCCACAAGCTAGGCTAGTTGATCCCCTCTGCAGCCATGCACTGAGCTACACAGTTAGCATACAGAACTGTAGTAACCCTTTAAGTATGTTGCATAATCTCATTAATGCGTATGAAAGGGAATGATGAATTGCTGCATGGTCATACAATAATCATGTATGTGCCACGTATATGATTCCCTCATTCTATTTGATTTAAAGGTCTGCTTTTGTTTTTGTAGCAGGTTGAAATGAGCGACACAATGTTGATGAGGAGAGAACATCTATATAACAGTAGTCTAATTGCATGAATTGCCCTCACTTGTAATGGCCTCTTCCTCAGGTCATAGGGGCTTTCGATCCCTCAACATTATGCTGATGTTAAAGTCGTGGTCTTGAAAAAAAAGAAAGACAGATGATGACAAAAAAATGCTCAGTACAGTCATAATACCAACCCTAATCATCACGCTAATAGCAACCGTAGCTGTGATGAAGAAAGTATCTGTTGTAATTTTGATGATGACGGATGACCAGTCAATGGCGCTACAAACCAAAACAACGGGGGGCAATTATAACCCAGCACTCCGCTCCTGGCAGCATCTTCCATTGTGAGAAAATAAATTCCCTTCTACGTTAATCTCCCAACTGGCATGGGCATTTGGTTTCCTAGCTGCTGCTGCAGCTACTACGGGGGATTGTTTGTGATAAGAGAATATCTCTTCATAAGCCTGGACTCCCATCAGCCCCCGTTGGCCCATTCAATTTTTTCTCTTAATCTGTTCGGCATGTGCAGCAATTTAGCTCGGTTAGCCGGGCCTTGGCCTTTAATCCCCCAGGATACTCAGGGGCAAATGACTGCCTAGGCCCAGAGACCCAAGCCATCCCATCCCTCCATTCTTCCCCCCGTTGGTGTTGATCTCTGGCCGCTATTGTAATTGTTGGCACCTCTGTACTCACTCAGAGGCGGGAGAGGCTTCGGCACAAAAGGCATCTGGACAGGGTCAAAATGGAGTAAAAACATAAAAGTTAGAACAGATGAGCAAGAACGGCGGGAGAGGGATCTCAGATTGCCCAACCCCCAATGGACCTTTTGGGATTTTGTTTTTGTTGCTATTGTGCTCACGTTTTGTCTCCAGCAGAGTTTTTCCCTTACCCAGGGCCGGTCCCTGCCACAGATAAATGTCTCACCTTTTTTGCTATCTCTTTGGGGGTTTGTTGGACCAGAGTTCATGGAAAAGACGCGCCAGGGACGTGGTGTTGGCATGCCAACGATAGCCCCACGCCGTCACCTACAGATACCGGCGGCAACTGGCCCGTTAGCTCGCTATACCCCCCCCGGCCCCAGGATATGTCTTCTGTCACCGTCGCCATCGCAGCCAGATGCCTGCCGCTGGACAGATCATCGCCCAGGCGAGGTGTCATTCTCACAAATGTATCACCCTCCAACAACCTCCCCCAACTTGTCCGCCGACCAAGAGTGGAAAGACGTACGTCCCTGTAACGACAACCATAGAGAAAAGGTTAGTCGAGTTACGTGTTCGGACAAATTTGTTTCATTCACACGCAGTAGTTTCATTCGTGAACAGCTTTGCAGTAGGCAGCGGTGGAAGTAAGTCCCCAGAGCTTTTACCCAAAGGTAAAAAGTGCAATTACCCCTGAGCCAAAACAACTCCGTTAAGAGTGATTGTACCAAGCTGATATTTCTAAGTAAGTAAAAGGATATTAGTACTTGCTCTTACTTAACATAAGTACTTAACGCCCTGACATAGCCTACATTTCTACAGGTGATGCTCATGTGGATCCTGATTACAATGTGCACAAAAAACACTAAACTTAATTAACTTGACGATGTTACAAATTTAGTGGAGTAAGAAGTATAAATATTGTCTTTGAAATGCAGTGGAGTAAAACGTCTCTTAAGTAAATAATTAAGCACAGGAACACAGTACTTGTACTTGGCTGTTGGAGAAAAGGTCCCTGCCACACCATTTCCCCCCATTCCCGAATATAATTAGCATTAGTCATGCTAAGCTACAAGCACCATGCGGCCCGTGTTTGTCTGATCAGCCCAGTGAAACCCCCTTAAATCATACAGATCACACAGGACAGGGCACTTAAGCACTGCGGTCCATTTTGTTAATGTTACAGTTATTTTACAAGTGATTATGAATCGCTTCTGACGTACGTTGCGGTGTTGTTGTGGAGGGAGCTCAAAGAAGGGCGTCGCCTTTGCTTCCTGTGCTCAAGCCTTGGGCCGGGCACAGTAACTGCAATGAGGCGGGGGGGGGGGGGGGGGGGGGGGGGTTGCTTCAAAGCCAAGTATTGATTTATTCATATTGATAATTGGTTGACTTACAGATAACATAAAGATGTCCTCGTTACATATTTTAATAAAAAATATATCAGAGATGGGGTTTGACATGTTGTTTCTGTTTTGATATAACGTGGAGTGTACACTGGTTTAGCCCACCCTTATTCTCACCTGTGCAGATGGTGCAGTCCAATTTACCTGCGGTCATGGCCAGTACAAAATGGAGGCCTTTGGACCTGGGCGGCGGGATGGGGAAGCAGCCCAGTCTCCAGCTTCAAAGTTTTATTTACCGAAGCATAATATTGAAGTGGTGTGTTAGCAATGAAGTGTTAAGTTGTTGTGCCAATTTTGCAAGTAAATAATGATAATGAAAATATGTTAAAATGAGGTTAACAAGTTACTGTGACTCAATAAAATCAAATAAAAATCATACAAATTAAGAAATGTAAAATAAAAATGTAATGCATACAATATTAAATTAAAATAATTATTTACAAAAATGTATGTTCAAAAATATTGGGAAAAAGAGAAAAAGTAAAGAAATAAAATTAACGAATTTGGTGCAACGTGCATGGACAGATTTAACTGTTGTAAAAGTAAACACTCTAATAAAAAAAGGTAGAAATTAGGAATAAACTTTATTTTCTCAAAATAAAGTATATTAAAAACACGGTCCCTACAAAACACGCCCCTAAAAAACACCCCTGCTACAAAACACACCCCCTACAAAAAAAAACCCTACAAAACACACCCCCTACAAAAGACGTCCCCTACAAAACACGCGACTAAAAAACATGCCTGCTGCAAAACACACCCGCTACAAAACATGCCCCCTACAAAATCGTCCCCTACAGAACATGCCCCCTACAAAATCGTCCCCTACAGAACATTCCCCCTACAAAATCGTCCCCTACAAAACATGCTACCCTACAAAACATGTCCCCTTAAAAACAAGCCCCCAACAAAACATGCCCCCTACTAAAGACATCCCCTACAAAACACCCCCTACAAAATATGCCCCCTACAAAACATGCCCCCTACAAAACATGCCCCCTACAAAACAAGCCCCCTGCAAAACATGCCCCCTACAAAACATGCCCCCTACAAAAGACATCCCCGACAAAACACGCCCCTAAAAAACATGCCCCCTACAACACACACCCTCTACAAAACGCGGCCCCTACAAAACAGGCCCCTACGTGTAAGTGACGCTGGTGGCTGTGGAAGACGCAGAAGAATTAAAGATGGCACACAGAGCTCAGGTGAGAATTCCAAACTTCGACAAAATACGATGAATGAACATCTTATATGTTTTATATATATTTTTATATTATTTATGCTGTTGGATGTATTTCCGATTTGGCTGATTCTCACAGTGTAGATAGTGTTCATTTTGTTTATTTTTGTGCATTTTAATTAATTATTATATTAATGAGCCTAACCCATTTTGTCTTGTCAGTGAGAAACAAGTATTTGCCCATCACCTGAGCCAGAATTCGAGTGAAAAAGCGAAAGAAAAGTTGAAGGACTTGAAGGACATTTAACATCACCGACTTGCTGACAGTCTCTCCAGCTCCTGCTGCCGTACCGCACATCAATCCTGGCTGTTTCATCCTCCTCTTGTACATTTTTTACAAACCTTGTTGACTTTTCTGCTTTATTTTAGTGTAAATATTTTAAAGATTTGGCATTTTGGAATGGTGTTTTGTTTTTATTGATAGGGTTTTTTTTGTAAATGTACGTAAAATATATTCATTCTATATATATACTATATACTATACAGTATATATAGTATACTGTTCGCAATATGTGCAGTTAAAATGTTTGTCTTTTAAAAGCTTCAATCTTTAAAAATGCTTTATTGTCCTTTGTCAAGGGTTGTTTGATGTAGCTGGCTCAGCTGGCCAGGAGTCTACTATTAGAAAATTGTTAAATAACCAGGGTTTCCTTTTTTAAATTTTGAGTTGTATTGCCCAATTTCAAAAGTATATTCTGAGATTTACATCAGCCACAACATTAAAACCACCACTAATAACCACTGATATTGTGTAGCTCCCCCTGGTGCCGCCAAAACAGCTTTGACCCTTCGAGGCATGGAGTCCATACCTAGAGGGATGGATTGCAGGGTTCTTATGGGTGATTTCCCCATTTACCAAAGATGGTTATGTTTGTTTTTACTTTTAAAACTAAAAATGACCCATGTGTTCATCTCATCTCCAAGAGGGAGCTTTAATTCCTTCTGTTAATAATTCCCTTGGTATAAGAAAACCGTTTCTTTGCCTCAATTCATTTCTGGTGTTTGTGGGCTACACTTGAGTACACATTTCAAGTATTGAATATTTACGCATGCCTGTACTTACAAACCGACCTCCATGAAGCCTATTGTTTAAAAAAATCGAGTTACATGCAATGGTAGGGAGAATGCCATGCTGCATCTTTCTCTCTTTCTCTGTCAATTATAAATACTGTACTGTACTGCTGTTACATTTATTATTATTATTATTATTATTATTATTTTTATTATTATTATTATTATTAGTTCTGTGTTATTATATGTAAGATGCTTTAGGTAAAATATATACTGTATACTAAGACAAACATTTGACTAATTGACGCAAGATGTGAACCGTACATAACTATTCTGACTTATATATATATATATGAAATGTTTACACTTATATATGAGACCTTTTATGCTTTTGTAAACAACTTAATATAGGTCTCTGAAGTTTTCTGCTGAAAAAATACATTTTGATGGAGGTGTGTTTTGTAGGAGATGTGTTTTGTAGGGGGCGTGTTTTGTAAGAGGTGTGTTTTGTAGGAGGCGTGTTTTGTAAGGTCTGCAAGGCCACATCTGGATGTACTTGCTTACGTTGCTTACGCGGATGTGTCTAAAAGAGCAGATTTTTGCAGGAAGCTCAAAACAGTCATTAAACCCTGAAAACACAGTTTGCAACTGTTTATATTTCTCTGTGTTAGATCTAAACACTATCTGACTATACTGGGAACGTCCCTGTTTTAGAAAAGGAATGTCAACGTTTTCAAGGCCTGTATGGGCTGCCTCACTGGGCCCCATTGGAATGCATTTAAACACAGTGAGAAGATGCAGCAGAGTCCTAAGTATCTCAAGAGTTAGGCGTTCCTGGTGCAGCAAAGTCGTTGCTATGAACAGTTGTAAATGGTGGGAGCAAACTTTTTAATAGGGCCCAGGTTGAAAAATACATAACCTATCCTTTGAGATTGAGTATATTGTGTGCTGTTAAGGATCATGCATGCTATTGCAAGGGACATTTTTGCCTTCGAATGATGGCTCTTGAATTATTGGTCTTGAACTACTCAAAGCAATTCCCACAATAGTTTTCTCATAATAGCCCTTTTCAATTGATTCACCATCATTCCTCTACAAATCACTTCTCTTGAATTATTGCTTTTGAATTCACTTAAATACTTGCATTTCTCGTTTCGCACCCTGAGTTGTGAAATGATGGATCCGAATGGAGGTTTTCCAAGAATTTAAATGACCTTTCTTCATTGTGCTTGGGTATTATCTGTTTTTACCAAGCCTAGTGAATAAGGCTCTTAATAAACTGACTTTAGTGTATGTGTTTTCTTGTGGGTTTTTTTTTTTTTTGCAAATACTGACCATATGTCCTTTGTGTGCATGTTTGTTTTTGGGTTTATTCTTTGTAGTGTATCTGTGTTCTGGTTGCTGGGAGTGGGAGCATCAGTGTGAATTTGTTTACTGAATCAGAAGAATCTGCTCTACTTCTCTGCTACTTATCTGTCCTAATTTGGTGTGAAGGTGTTCATTCGCAATGGAGCGGAATGAAAATCTCACGAACGCCTAAAAAAATTTGACACGCTGTCTATCTATGTCCTGCCAAAAGTTAAAAATACTCTTTTCATGGATTAGTTGCCAACAATTTGAATATTCATCTTCATAGAGTTATTATTATTATTATTATTATTATTATTATTATTATTATTATTATTATTATTATTAGTATTATTATTATTATTATTATTATTATTATTATTCATCTCATTGTTATTACTATTATTATTTTGTATTATTATTTATGTATTATTTAATTATTGTCTTAATTAATGTATACATACAGTATGTTATTATGTCAATAAAGCTAAATTAAGTTGAATGAACTGTGAGTAAATATCTTCCCCCAAAAGAGATTGTTTTTAAACCTTTTACAGCAGAAGAAATGCCATTGTGATTCTTCTGCATATGTGTACATACTGCAGAAACACATTCAGACGTGGATTCACCTGGGACGATGTGGGGAGGTGGGAATTACGGCTGCATCTTGTCTGAAAACAGTATTTTTCTTTTATTCATGGGTATAATGAAGTGGTGTCTTCAGTTCATGGCATTTATATTTGGAGGGTGGCGTTATCTGAAGTACAGTATGATGCATGTTGCCATCGGTCGTAAAGCAGATTACCATGAAAAGTGCACAATATAATACGATCTTATCTGACCTTCTCTTAGAGTGGTTTGTGTTATGTGTGTGTGTGTGTGTGGGGGGGTGGGGTGGCATGCATGTGTGTGTGTGTGTGTCTATCTTGACGGTTCCAATGGGTCGCACTATTAGAAAGGTTTGTCTCGTGGGAGTTGTCCTGTCAGGCCTCTGCAATCCGAGCGCACCATCCCTCCTGTTCATTACCGAGCTGATGTCAGAACCCCTGGCACTGCTCCAGTCTACCGAAGCCTCATTGCTCGCTCGCTCTCTCTCTCTCTCTCTCTCTCTCTCTCTCTCTCTCTCTCTCTCTCTCTCTCTCTCTCTCTCTCTCTCTCTCTCTCTCTCTCTCTCTCTCTCCGAGCCAATCTGCGGTGGGTTAAATAAGCAAGGTTGTCCTGGCAACTTGTCCTCTCCCTATCGCCTGATCGCACACACACACACACACACACACACACACGCACACGCACACACAAACACAAACACACACACTATGGACTGGCACACACACATACATACCCCCCTGCAGTTGCCTTTAAAATCTGTCCTTCTGTCATGTGTGTGTGTGTGTGTGTGTGTGTGTGTGTGTGTGTGTGTGTGTGTGTTTGTCTACAGTGCTATAGTATATGTGGGGCGGGGGGGGTCACACCAGGTCGGGATGCAGATGTCTGTGTCCGTGGCAGCTGGAGACGGTCTCGACACAAGACCTTGATCAATGGCTTTCAGGACGGACTGTAACAGGATCGGTTCTCTCTTGGATTTCCAATCACGCCTGCTGCTTCTGTCGAGGCTTTAAGAGAGGAGTCACGGCCGTGGGATTGTTTGTTTCCCCATGGGAGGGCCCGGAACGCTGGAGCTATTGGGGCCGTGGCAACCCCGGAGGAATGTGGTGTGGAGATGATGATGGGCACAGGACTGGTAACGACTATAGACAGCGGTATTATATGTTACATGTAGGTCTTGACATAGAAATGTACCCTCGCATATAACTAACACCCGGAAAGACTGGTGTTAGGTGGTCCAAGAGGAGGTACAAGCAAGGGCGGAGGAGGTGTTTGATCCAGAAGGTTGGTGGGGATGCAAATACATGAGCTCTGGCAGGAAAAGATCCAATACGCAAATTTCCTAATCCAGTCCATCTGTAATGTCCTCCCCAGACCTCGACTCGATTCTCCACCAAGCCCTTTGCTCCTGAGAAGAAAGACATGGAGCACATCCTAAGCTGTTTCCTGAAAGCCCTGGCAGAGGGCTGCTACCATCTACAGTGCCATCACCTGGAGCAAGAGCCTCCAAGCAGGCGGACAAACCATCACTTTTTTTCAGAGCAGGAGACCGACTTCAGCCACGTCCAAGCTCATCAGCAGGACTGCTAGGAACACAGTGAGGGCGGAGGTAGAGGTGGACCTTGGGAGGCAGCTCAAACTCCGTCACCGCAGTGACCACCCTCAGGCCAGATTCTCAAGCTGACCGTTCCTTGGAAAAACCAGATGGAGGAGGCCCATAAAAGCAAAGTGAGCAAGTGCAAGGACTACAGTCTTCTGGCCCTCAAGGCCTACAGTCTTCTGGCCCTCAAGGCCTACAGTCTTCTTGTCCACAAGGCCTACTTTCCTCTGGTCTGCAAGGCCTACAGACTTCTGGCCCACAAGGCCTACAGTCTTCTGGTCTGCAAGGGCTACAGTCTTCTGGACATCACTTGTGTTCACATGAAGAAAGTCATCAGATCCACCACTGAGGCTGCTGAGAAGGCCTCTCGATGGCTGTGAATCAAAAGGAACGACAGTTGTACGACAACCGTCTATAGGAATCCTATCAATAGAGACTCGATTGAGCAAGGCATTCTACCACCAAGCTGCGACATTGGAGGTATCCAGTGGCCAGCAAAATTAGGTGTTCTCATAAGTGTGTGAGATACATGCTTGCTGTCTCTGTAAATAAAACCTTCCTGCAGAATGAAGTGCTTGAAGTCCTGGATAACTCCAGAAACAATAAGGCTATAAAGTGGATTCATTGAAATTGTCAGCATGTGGGAATGCTTCCTGGCACACCTTGTAACAGGAGCCTGGGCCTCCGCCACTGCCTATCCAGGGCAGCAGAAACCATAGAAGACTATAAAGTGATACTATGACGAACACGGTGGCAGGAGGATTTGGTTTCCATGAGGAGGACTTACTCCTGCAGGCACAGCATGTCCCTATTTCAAAACGTGGAGGAGCGTCCTTGGGCGTTTTTAGAAAAAATGCCATGATAGTCAATTCATAACATCTTCTTAGAAACTTGAGGGCTCCATATATTGACGCTATATATTGAGAATAATATTTACTAAATTATATAAAATGTATTTAGCTTGTTTGGTAAAAAAAAATATATATATATATATGATTTTTTTTATTTTTATATTTATATTTATATATAATAACTAAATAAATAATATGTATGTTATTTATATACATTACTTTACTACTATTTACTTTATATTATTACATTTATATTATTACATGTATTTATTTATATATATATATGTATAAAATTTATTATTATTATTATTATTATTATTATTATTATTATTATCATTATTATTATTATAATTACAAATTAAGGATATACCATTGCCTTCTATTAATGTAAAGCACTTTGAGCTGTGTTTTGAGTTTGAAAGGTGCCATAGAAAGGTTGTTAATATTATTTTATTATTTATTTATAATCTAATACATTTTATTACATTTAATTTTATTACATTTGTATTATTATACATATTTAGCATTTTGAATTATTTTATTTTAGTGTTATAATCATACTACTCTACACACTTTGTGTTTTCCATTCAGTGACGGAAATGCCCAAATCGTTATAATGATTATTATTATAATTATTGATTGTTATATGATGATGACGATTGTTGTTGTTATTTGATGGTTATCATTCCATGAATTAAAAACCACCAGCATGTAAAATCATAAAATTGTGTAGATTCACCGTGTGGAAAAATGCAATGTGCAGATGTTCAATGCACACATTCTGTAAATGTCTGCTTTTATGATGATGTTTCGAGTGGTAAAAGATAATGGCAAAACAACAGAAACACATGTCGCCCTCTGTTGGTCATTTCAGTGAAGTACATTTTCTGTAATCAACACAAGAAGAAGAAGCCTGCACCATTCCCACAACATCCTTTTGCAGGACTTCCCCCCCCCCCCCGATTCTAACTCCGGTCCAGTGTGTTGATCTGCTCAACGATGCGATTATGGTGAGGATGACCTCGGTGGCACCGGGGCATCACACTGATCCCATGTGATACTTTATTGATCGTCCTTTGGCTATTCTCATATCACGTCAGAGGCCAGAGGAGGTCAGCGCTGCAACCTCGGCTCTGGACCTTTCTGCGTCTCCCTCGAGGGAACTTCAGCGGAGGTAATTGCGGAGGAAAAGGCCTTAACGCTGTGTTTTCCCTTTAAGGGGCAATACAGTTTGTTGACCCTGTCACCCAAAATGGCAACGTTAAAATGATAATCTGTGAAATCCTGTTATTGATATTGATTTAAAAAAAGGCACATTATAACAAACAGCTATTCAATGTATATATGCCGTTTCCATTGTTGGTGGTAAGGTCCGCCTCCCCCACAAAGGAACTTCAGTAGAGGTAAATGCCAAGGAAAAAGCCTCCACACAAGCTTTTCCCTTTAAAGGGTAATATCTATCAGCCAGAAAGCAAGATCGCAGTCATAATCCATCAGATCAATTTGTAAAAAGAAATCCAATTTGGATCCCTTATTTAGCTGGAACTCTTTAAGATACAGCGATTCGGGGTAGTTACGCGTGTTCCTCTACAGGCTGTTTCCATTTTTGGCGGCGGACCCAAGAATAATAAACCAAATCAGCCGATTGGTAGAAGGCAAACTTTTGAGAAGATGAGGGTCAACCTGGACGTCGGGAAACATATCCCACAGAGTTTCTCACGCAGGCCATTAGTCCAAACTGCTTCAGCCCACGGACGCCCGGGCAGCGTGTTAAACAAAACAACGGCGCTTGGGACAGAGCGGTGAAACCCAGCCGCTCCCTCAAGGCTCTGAGCTCAACGGCTAATTTGCTAAATTGCGATCGTTTACACCGCGTTGTTTCCAAAGTGAAACACAATAAGCGATGGCGCCGGCCTCTCGGAAAGGGGATCCGCCCTTTTAAAATGTGGTCTTAAAGGGCTAAACCCGGGGGGGAGATGCTGAATCGCAGGCGGGTGGGCTGACTTTGCCGCGTAAGGTCACCGGTTAGCGCTCGAGTGTGGCGCTCGGTTCCGCGGTGCGACTCCTGTCCCGATCAGTCATTTACCGCTCCTCTTTTAAAAGGCCGAGGCGCTGCGCAGGACAGCAAGAGGCCACGTTTGGAGGAGCTGAAGGTTCTTGAGTCGGCACAGGAGATAAGATGGTCTTGGTCTATTTCCGTCCTGCCATCCGTCCTCCGTCTCCGTCTCCTATCTGGCTCATCTTTCACTCGGTTAAACCGAAGGTCCCTGTGTCCGTGGTCCCTCCGCGTCTGGCGACATCTTGAGCGGCTTAGCGTATGAGCCGGTGGTCCGATCCCCCCCCGTCCGTGCGGACCGCCTGGCGCAGCACTCTGCGGAGGGTCGGGCCTTGCGTCCGTCCGGACCGCCGCCCCCGCCCCCCCGCCCCGTTTGGCCACAGATAGCGACTTAAAGCACCGGGCTAGTTAATTCCAAAAGCCCCAAAAAGCCCTCAATCTCCACTACCCAGAGGCTTTTTTTTTTTTTTCTATTTTTTTTTCCAGGGACCATTTACAGCTTTTTCCCCTCGGCCCTCTTCAAAAACAGCTGAGCAGGAGAAAGCAAATCGGTCACGGCGAGAGGCTTTGCAGGTACCAACAACGTGATTGACGCGTCTTACAGGAGGGGTTTATAGAGATAGGCCGCACTGGACAAGCGTCTAATGCCGTGGATTTTTCCTTTTTTTTTTTTTTTTTTCCCTTTCTCCACCCCAACACCACCCACCAACCCCAACCGAGGTTTTTTTGGAGCACGGTAGGCCTTTCCTCGCCGGCGTATTGGGTCGCACAATTCTCTCGCCCCGAGTGCAGTGCTTTTCAACCACCGTGCCAACGAGTGCTCCCCAGTTGGCGCCGTGAAAAATGGTCAAATTCCAATTAAAAGACGATAAATAATGGAAACAAGCTCTTAAGTTTGGCAAGATCAAAATGAAAAAGGCTGCACCTACTCATCCAATTCATCAGCTCCAGTAGAACGGCAATGTGCTCGTCAGAACAACAACAAGTCCCACTGACGACTATTAGTAGTGATGAAAGGTTGGACTCTTTTTTTGGGATTCGGTTCTTGACGAGTCGTTCCATTTCTGGCTCTTGGTTTCGTTCGGTTCAGTTGGTGTAACGCACGGTGAGCAAGGGAGGCCTTCCTGAACCGTGCGGAATGCAAAGTGTAAATCGGTCACATTCAGTACGAATAATGTCGAGTGCCTAGATCTTAGTTTGCCTTGTGCTTGAATTAAGTTCAGCGATTATTTTTCAGTTTGTGAGTCGAAGTTTAACCCGCGACTCCCGAGTCATTTAAAGGATTTGTTCATCATGAACGAATCGTTTTGCGAGTCTTACATCACTAACTTTTAGTACGCTGTAACGATAATAAGCACAGTTCTATGGGTCTGTGATGTTTTTTAGTGGTTAACAGGATAGTGGTTTAGTGCCGTGGGATAATTTAACTGTAGAAAGTGTGTCGTGGCGGAGAAAAAAGGGTTGGAAACGTTGCCTCAGTACAGGCTTCATTATTAACAATATATAAAGCAAAATAGTGTTGAGCGAGTGTTCAAGAGCCTTCTCATTGGAGTTGGCAGCCACTTAAGGAGACAATGGTAACGCTCATCAATATTAGGGAGGTTTTGACTTGGAAAGTGAATACTGTGCTCTGGTTCAGGGCTTTGGGGCTGGTACTCTATACGGGCGATTGGTTTACACACACACACACACACACACACACAGACACACACACGCACGCACACTAATACCGCCGGGTTGTGCCTCCGGGTGGCCAAGGGTTAAAAATGGCGATAGAAATGCGAAGTGGACGGTACGGCGCAATTTAAAGCATCTCTCCTTTCCGAGGCTGCGTTGAGCGCCGCCCAATAAGCAGCTGTCGGTCAAGCTCTCGCATGGATCAGGTCTTTTCCGTCGGAGCCGGTGCCAGGAGTCACGCAGGCGGAAGGGGAAAAGGGAACCCAAGAAGCTCCCCCACAGCCGCTCACGCGGTGGTTTGTTTGGGTTCCCAGCGTTGGGAGGATCCTCCCTCTGAGTTAAGGCCGGAGGGATGCGCAGTGAGGGACATAGAGCCCGAGGGAAGTGTTTCCAGACCTTCTTTATTTAACACTTTTGACATTGCTTTTTAACAATCCCACGGCACTACACCACTGTGCTGTTCAAATCTGTCTCAGTAGAAATCTCACAAACGCATAGTACTGTGCGTCTTGTTATTATTATTATTATTATTATTATTATTATTATTATTATTATTATTATTATTATTATTATTATTATTATCATGGCCTACTAATAGTTATTGATGTAAGACTTGTAAATGAGTCGTCCGTCGCTGACACAATTTTTAAAATGAATGTCTGGACTCTGGACCTTCTCGTGAGAATTCCAACATTCCAATAGTCAGTGATGTAAGACTCGCAAACGATTCGTTCATATAGAACAAACCCTTTAAATGGGAGTCGTGGGTTAAACTTCGACTCACAAAATGGAAATAATCACGGAACTTAAATCAAGTACGAGGCAAACTGAGATACAGGCACTTCACATTTTTCATATTGAATTGATATCGTGACTGATTTACAATTTGGATTCCACCAAATTCATTTTTCTGACAGAATTCCACCCACAACTCAGCGCTGAAGCGACTCTTCCTCCTCTCGTTCACGGTTCAGGAAGTCGTCTCCCGCTCACAGTGCATTTCGCCAACAGAACCGAGCGAACCAAGAGTCAGAAAAATGGAAGGACTCTTTCTTTACGATGACTCGTCAAGAACCGATTCTCAACATAGATGTTCTGCTGGAAGTGAATAATTGGTGCAGCCTTGTAATTTTGATCTTGCAACACAAGCAAGTTTCCAATTATTTCTTTAAGTGTAGTGTAGTTAGTTTAGGTTTATTGCCAATATATTGCAGACTTTTCGAGTTTATTTTTGATGTTATTTTAATTGTTCATCATTAGGTTTACTGTATATATTCACAATTTTCTATCTTCTAATTACTTTTTATTGTTGTGTATAATTTTCCGGATGAATTCTGAGGTTTATTCCATCTTGCCATTTTATATTTCCTATTTTTATTCTTATTCTTATTCTTATTGCCTATTTAGAAGTAATGTCCATTCTGCATTATGTTCAGTATTTCAGGATTTCTCTATCTGAAAAGACTTCATCTTTATTGTGACGATGAGCGTCCAGGTTGGAGGGTCATTGCTGGTCCAAACTCTCACTTTCACTGGGTCTGAATGATTGATGCGGGAGAGAAAAGACCTTGTCACGTTATCAATTAAACACTGATAATCATATCACATTCCACTCAACTGGAGTATGGTGCACTACAGTTCACACTGTACACACTTTAGTACACTGTACACACTGTAAAACACTGTACACACACTGTAATACACTGTACACATGGTACAAAGTGTGCACACTGTAAAACACTTTACATACACTGTAATACACTTTACACACTGTACACACAGTAGAGACTAAAACACTGTACATACACTGTAATAGACTGTATACACTGTACACACTGTAATACACTGTACACACTGTAATACACGGTACACACATATACGTGTGTACATATAAGTATGTATATATAAATTTTTTTTACACACTGATCAGCCACAATATTAAAACCACTGACAGGTAAAGTTAATAACATTGCTTCTCTCTTTCCAATGACACCTGTCAAGGGCTGGGATGTATTAGGCAGCAAGAGAACAGTCAGTTTTTAAAGTTGATGTGTTGGAAGCAGGAAAAATGGGCAAGCGTAAGGATCTGAGCGACTTTGACAAGGGCCAAATTGTGATGGCTTGACGACTGGGTCAGAGCATCTCCAAAACGGCAGGTCTTGTGGGGTGTTCCCGGTATGCAGCGGTCAGTACCTACCAAAAGTGGTCCAAGAAAGGACAACCGGTGAACAGGCGACAGGGCCATGGGCGCCCAAGGCTCATTGATGCACGTGGGGAACCAAGTCTAATCCGTCTGGTCCCATCCCACAGAAGAGCTACTGTCGCACAAACTGCTGAGAAAGTTGATGCTGCTATGATAGAAAGGTGTCAGAACACACAGTGCATCACAGCTTGCTGCGTATGGGGCTGTGTAGCCGCAGACCGGTCAGAGTGACAATGCTGACCCCTGTCCACCGCCGAAAGCGCCTACAATGGGCACCTGAACTTCAGAACTGGACCATGGAGCAATGGTAGAAGGTGGCCTGGCCTGATGAATCACGTTTTCTTCTACATCATGTGGACGACCGGGGTTGGGGTCCGATCCGATGGAGCATCTGTGGGATGTGCTGGAACAACAAGCCTGATCCATGGGGGCCCCGCCTCACAACTTACAGGACTTAAAGGATCTGCTGCTGACGTCTTGGTGCCAGATACCACAGGACACCTTCAGAGGTCTTGTGGAGTCGGTGCCTCCACGGGTCAGGGCTGTTTTGGCAGCACGAGGGGTAGATACACAATATTAGTGGTTATTAGTGGTGGTTTTAATGTTGAGGCTGATCGGTGTATATATTAGATACAATACACTTTACTTGACTTTGTCTTTGTCCCTGGAAGAAAATTCGGATGTTACTGGAGCAGAAATCTCTCGAAAGTTAAAAAACATACAACAAAAAAAACGAACAAATAAAAAACAAATAAAAAAATACTATGTTACATAAGTATACAGTATATCGTGTAATAATATAAACATTAATATGGAAAAGGATGAAATATGCCCCTTCAGCAGCCTGTGTGATTCATTAGTCAGCAGCGAAATAAAATGCACAGCGACTTGTTCACATGTTGAAACTGTCTTTACGATAAAATTAAAGGACAGCTACAGTACCTATTAAAAGATGGGTCCACTCAGGCCTTATTATTGAAATGTTCTTCCCCATCATTTATCTTAAAAACAAAGTTTAAAACCTAGTTATAATAAATAATGATAGCAATAGCAGAAAAAAAAAGTATAGGCCTTTATAATAATAATATTATAAAGTAATATAAAGTAAAATATTTATTATAATATGCTGTAGTATTGTAGCATTTCTCTAGCTTTCTGCCTTGATTTCAAAATATATAACACATATTTTTGCATGAAGGAGGAGATAATAGTTATCCTAATAACTACCGTCCCATCTCTAAATTTTCCTGTCTGTCTAAAATACTTGAATAAAGTAGTAAACAACCAACTCAAGACTTTTGTAGCCAGGTATTCTGGGTTGATTCTCGCCAATCCGGTCTCAGGGCTAACCACAGCACCATCTCTGCAACATCTTAAATGGTAAATGATATTGTGCCGGCGGTGGATAAGGAGAAGCATTGTGCTGCTCTGTTCATCCACCTTCTCAAAAGCCTTCGATCCAGTTGAGCATTCCCTGCTCTCACACGGACTGCAAAGTATTGGACGTGACCCCAATGTGTAAAGATGGCTCCAAAACGACCTCTCTGATAGACAGCAGTGCGTGAAAACGGGTAATGTTCAATCTGTGTTTTTATCGATAACTAAAGGTGTCCCTCAAGGTTTTGATATTAGGACCGGTCCTTTTCACAATTGATATCAATGACATTGTCTGGTCTTTGAATACCAGCAGCGTCCATCTGTACGCAGACGATTGATAAACTGGTTGAAAAGCTGCGGCCAAAACTTGGCTTTCTTTATCGAAATAGAACCTGCTTTCCCATGTTTAGGAGAAAATAATTGTTGAAACTGTATTACTTTCTGTGTTGGGTGGTGGTGATGTAATACATAGACATGCTGCTGTTAGCACCCTGAAGCCCTTAGAGGCTGTGTATCGCTTGGCTGGCCCTGTCTTTGTGAGACAAGATCAACTCTGGTTCATTTACAAAACGCTCCTAAAACAAATGACCAGTTTACCTGACTTCACTACTAAACCTCAATGTAGGAGCTTATCAGACCCGCTCTCAGGACTGGATTACATTACATGTTCCACGGGCCAACTCCAAACTCGGAGGGACTGCTTTAAAATGTTGTGCGATGCTCTTTAAATATTGATTCCTTGATACCATTAGGAAATTTCAGAAATACCCTTACACATCTCATTGCTTTAGAATGTAATTGTTTTGACTAGGAATTGCTTTAACCAATGTTGATGTTTGTGTGATTATTGTCTTCTTGACTTATTTAAATTCTTTTTCTGCCTAATGTGATCTCGACAATATTGAAAATTAGGGTTCACCCCTCGATGTATCCCCGGGAACTAAATGAAGGTGAACGTATATGACGTGAAAAATTGTGTAATATATCAAAAAATATATATGAATCTTTGCGATGTATTGCTCTGTGCAGCACTGTAGTCCACAATGATTGACAATTATGTCATTATTTGATGTAGAATGTAGTTCTCTCTATGGCCGACAGGTGTCGGTATTTATGCATACATCAGACCATGGTTAGACATGAGACATTAGTCAGTACAAACACACACACACACGCACGCACGCACGCACGCGCACACACACACACACACACACACACACACACACACATATATATATATATATTAGGCAGCAAGTGAACAGTCAGTTCTTGAAGTTGATGTGTTGTAAGCAGGAATAATGGGCAAGCGTAAGAAACTAGGCGACTATGACAAGGGCCAAATTGTGATGGCTCGACGACTGGGTCCGAGCATCTCCAAAATGGCAAAGTCTTGTGGGGTGTTCCCCATATGCAGTGGATTATTGATGCGCGCGGGGGGGGGCGCGAAGTCTAGCCCGTCTGGTCGGATCCCACAGAAGAGCTACCGTAACACAAATTACATTTTACATTACATTTTGCAGACGCTTTTATCCAAAGCGACTTACAATTGTTCAAACACCGACGGACGCAGCCATCAGGAGCAATTAGGGGTTAAGTGTCTTGCTCAAGGACACTACAGCATGCTAGCAGGAGGAGGAGCCTGGGATCCAACCAGCAACCTTTAGATCACTAGACCACCAGCTCTACCGCCTGAGCTACCATCCCCTATTGCTGTGAAAGTTGATGCTGCTGTGATAGGAAGGTGTCAGAACACACAGTGCATCACAGCTTGCTGCGTATGAGGCTGCGTAGATGCCGAGCGGTCAGAGTGCCCATGCTGACCCCTGTCCACCGCCGAAAGCGCCGACTGTACAGAGGGTCAGAGCTGTTTTGGCGGCACGAGGGGATCCTAGACAATATAAGTGGTTATAAGTGGTGGTTTTACTGTTGTGGCATATGGGGTATTTATATATATATATATTTCTTTTTTATTTATTTATTTATTTCATTTTCATTTTTCAATTCATTTTTTCCTATATACTTTCCATACATATGATACTCAGAATCAGTTAGGAGGGTGAATAAACTGATTTAAATTACGTCACGTAAAACAACAAAAGTTACCAAAAAAAAGAAAAACGTAATACTTTTATATTCTTCATTCCTTATTCAATGGTGTCATACTCACTGTGGCCCCAAGATAGCGCAAGAGCCCAGGGAAAGTAAAAAACACGTACAGTAAACCATAGCAAACCCAACTCAGAATTGTAACGTTTTATTATTCACAAGCGCAGGTGGAGTGGATTTTAAGAAATGTCTTTATTTTTTTATTTCTATTCTTTCTTTAATTTTTTTTAATGTTTTTCTTTCTTTCTTTCTTTCTTTCTTTCTCTTTCATTTTTTCTATTTCTTTCTTTCTTTCTTTCTTTCTAGTTTCTCTCTCCCTACTTTCCCCCCTTACACTCAGTAAGTAGTACACCTCCAGGTATACATTCTAGTTTGCTTCCTCCTTTCCTTCTTTCCTTCCTTCATTCATTCATTCCGTCCTTCCTTCCTTCCTTCCTTCCTTCCTTCCGTCCGTCCTTCCTTCCTTCCTTCCTTTCTTTGTTTCATTCTTTCTTTCTTTCTTTCTTTCTTTCTTTCTTTCTTTGTCCTTAAATAACGAAGGTTCCAGTGTCTGAAACATGGTGTGAATAATAAAACAGGAAGGGCAGAATCATGAATATTTAACATATCATATTTATATATAATAATCATATTTATATATTTAAGGTATCAATTTTAAGGAGCTTGAGATTTGAGGTTTTTCTTTTTCTTTCTTTTTCTTTCAACCGCCTCAGCCTGCTCACCTTTCTCGGTCACCTCTCACATTTCTCATGTGATGGAAACAGAACGGAATGGTTGATTGGCACGATTATAAGAATGATTATTATAACAATTCATTATATTATTATTATCATTATCATCCTGAAATGATCCACTTATCAAGCCACTCTGCTGAGAACCTTTCACACACGGGTGCGATGTGAAGGATTCTTTTATTTTTGTGAAACGCAATCAGGCTGATTGCAGCCACACCCATAAGTATGTGTTTGAGTTTGTGTGTGCATCTGTGTGTGTGTGTGTGTGTGTGTGCGTGTGTGTGTGTGTGTGTTAAGGACAGGGCCAGCATGATTCCGATTGTGTGTGTGTTTGTACACACCAATAAGCCACAACATTAAAACCACCACTAATAACCACTAATATTGTGTATCTTCCTCTCGTGCTGCCAAAACAGCCCTGACCCGTGGAGGCATGGACTCCACAAGACCTCTGAAGGTGTCCTGTGGTATCTGGCACCAGGACGTCGGCAGCAGATCCTTTAAGCATCATACAGATGCTCGATCAGATCGGACCCTAACCCCGGCCGTCCACATGATGCAGAAGAAAATGTGATTCATCAGACCAGGCACCTTCTTCCATTGCTCCATGGTCCAATTCTGATGCTCGCGTGCCCATTGTAGGCGCTTTCGGCAGGACAGGGTTCAGCACGGGCACTCTGACCGGTCGGCGGCTACGCAGCCTCATACGCAGCAAGCTGCGATGAGCCTATCAATGGGCACCAATGACCTTGTCACTGGTTCACCGGTTGTCCTTCCTTGGACCACTTTTGGTAGGTACTAAGCACTGTATATCGGGAACACCCCACAAGACTTGTCGTTTTGGAGATACTCTGACGCAGTCGTCTAGCCATCACAATTTGGCTCCGGTCAAAGTCACTCAGATCCTTACGCTTGCCCATTTTTCCTGCTTCCAACACATCAAGTCTCAAGAATGGACTGTTCACTTGCTGCCAAATATATCCCACCCCTTGACAGGTGACACAAACAGTGTAAAAAGACAACCCAATCAGTTTTTTGTGAACTGTCTATTTCAAAAAACATGTCATTAAACAAGTTATTCAGATGTCCAGCCCTTCTCAACGTCATTTAGGGACTCAGTAGAATAAGAATGGCCGTGCATCTGAGTGAACTCCACCCATGGCTGGAGAATAACAAGCACCGCTAGGAACTGCTCTGCTTTTTCCTACATTAACATAAAGCAAAAAATCTCTGCGTTGTGGCGTTGGCAACGAAAGTTGTAACAAAATCTTTAATGAGGCCTAGTAGATCTAATATGAGTGAAGATTCAGCAACTGGATTGCTTATTTCTCGCCTTTAATTTGTTCAGAAACTGATTTCGGTGTACTGATAATTTTAAATCAGTGAAAGTTAGGGAAGAGATACAATGGAACCTGGAAGCCCCGCGCAAACACGATTGACTTACAGAATCCCTAACTTGAGCTCAAACCCTAGGACAAGGGGTCTCAGGAGGGTGGCTCCTCCCACTTAAACATCCTGGAACAGGATGCTTTGGGGCAAGTTAGAATGACTCGAATACATGATCTGAGTGGTATTTTCAGCAAAACACATAGTTGCCGGTAAATTACTGGGATAACTGGTAGCTCAGGGGGTAGAGCTGGTCGTCTAGTAATCTTAAGGTTGCTGGTTGGATCCCAGGCTCCTCCTGCTAGCATGCTGTAGTGTCCTTGAGCAAGACACTTAACCCCTAATTGCTCCTGAACGCTGCGTCCGTCGGTGTTTGAATAATTGTAAGTCGCTTTGGATAAAAGTGTCTGCTCAATGTAATAAAAAATAACCTTTCCAGCACCTTGAGTAATTTTCACTGTTCACACTTGCAGCTACACTCCAGAACATTTCCGTCTTGCACCTTTTCACACATGCCATGATAGATGCTGGAATAGATAGGGCAAGGGACAGTCTGTTCCAGTATAGATGCGATCATTTGGACAACCTGTTTCGGCAATGGACCTACAATATGAACCGGTTCGGTTTTTTTCCTGGCTCTCAGAGAAAGTGTCCCTGTTACGCGCGGTTGCGCACCTCTTTTTTGTTTCATTCAATTACAATAAATACATCTACATTAAAAACACATTAGTAAACGTTATTATTAGTTTTGGTTGGAGAAACGAGGGCAGGGACACAGCGGATCACGCAGCGAGCGAACACCCACTATTTTTTCTTTATATATTGTTTTCGGAATCAGCTCTACCCCTACAGTACTTTACATGCTTGTTCTGACAATGTTACTGCTTCCATTCAACACAGCCGTCTCTGCATTTTCCCCGTAAATTAAATACGGTCTTGAGGTTGAAAATTGCCAGAACAGATTTCCTGGAATATCGATCCTTGCTCCTATTCACTCATAACCCCTTTCAGGAACAGTTCCGGAACATTGCTGGGAAAGACTTCATGTGTGAAAGAAGCTGTATATCAAGGGTGTCCAAACTACGGTCCATGGGCCAACTGTGGCCCGTGGCTCATTTTTAATTGGCCCACAGCAAATTCTTAAAATATGGAATCTGGCTCACACATGAAACTTGTGCTTGACTGTATTGTACTTCTTAGTTTTAACACTAGGTGGAGCTACTGTCTTGACTAGGGCAGCTTCTCTACAAAACTAGAGTTAGCATGTCCAGAAACACAGTTGTGTGGCGGATCGAAGACTTGTCAGCTAACTTAAACCATCAAGTGTCAGAAAAAGCTTGTGCTTTTGATTTTTACTCAATGCCACAGACACCGCACAGCTGTTAATTGTTTTGCGGGGAGTTGACAATAACTTTTGCATTACGAAGGAGGTGCTTGATCTTAGGAGCCTAAAGGGCACAGCAACGGGTTAGGACATTTTTGAAGCTGTGTCAGATGCAACTGACAAGATTCGAGATTTGAGTTTGTGTGGAGTTACAACGGATAAGGCTCCAGCAATCACAGGAAGAGGCAAAGGAATGGCCTCTATGGTGTGCGCCAAGGTGCAAGAGACTGGAGATGAGGCTGTTAAAATGCACTGTATCATCCCCCAAGAAGCCCTCTGTGCCAAGACAGTCCAGCTTGGCGATGTGACGCTGTCGTGAAAAATGTCAACATAATTCAAGCACGAGGGCCCTACCACAGAGAATTTCAATCTTTCCTATCTGATGTCGATGCTGAATTCGGGGACCTATTCCACCATTCTGATGTGTGCTGTCTAAGCCGCGGCTCCTTGCTGCAGCAGTTTTATTCCCTCAGATCGGAAATCGACCGAATCTATCGATTCTCTGAAGAATCAACATCAGTTTCTCTCCCTACCCGACATCTCCCGGAGCTTGGAAAAGGCCAAGTTTCCTCTGATGAGACGCCACGCGTTAAAAAAAATGATTGATGGTTGAATGAGTCTGTTCGGCTTAACAGACATATGTGATCAAACATTTTCTCTGTTAAACTCTGAACAAAAGCAGATTGAGAACCAAAATGACCGACGCCCATCTTTGTGATGTTCTTCGCATCTCAACCACCAAACTTACTCCTGACCTGCCAGACCATCCTTCAGTCCAAAGTGCAGCATCACTGCTCCCACTGAGTGCAACGCTGTTCCCATTATAGGTGAGTGACAAATATATTACACAGTATTCATGTGTTAATAAGCCCAATTACTTAATAAATCCAGTCAATTAAAGTTGATAACATTTTCTAACAAACATCAGTTGATGTGTTAACAAGCCCAATAACTTATTTGCATAACAAGCTTGAAATATACCCATCCCCTTTCCCCCCTTATTTCCCCCCCTTTATTCAGAGCTGTGAAGGGGGATCAGCATTCTGACTGAGAAGCAATCTGAGGCAGCTGTTTTGAGAATGTGCTGCCAACCATTTTTGTAACAAAATAATTGAAAACTCATTAATGGAAAGCTGTGATGTAGGCTGTTTTTTCAAGCATAATTTACCTGCATTTGATTGATTCTTCTAACTTAAATACACTCGAGGTGAGGCGACATACCTCACCTCTAGTGAGTGGCCCAGCCCTTCGTATATTTTTGTGAAATACGTTTGGACACCCCTGCTCTATATGAACATGTTGAAAAGGAACATAATAGGCCTCCTTTCCTCCACTGTCACACACTGTGGACACACACACAAACACACACACACACACACACACACACACACACACACCCTTCTCCCCTTTCCAAATACAAATCCTAATTTGTCAGACTGGAGGCTGGGCTGACCAACAGACAAATGGTGAAGCATGTTCTGCTCTCACTCTCCCCATCTGTCTTTCCTCCGTCTCTCCACTCCGCTCTGTCGTTCCCCTCTCTCTCTCTCTCTCTCTCTCTCTCTCTCTCTCTCCCGCTCTCTCTCTCTCAGTTATGTGCACTCTCTCTAATTTGTTGTTTCCATCCCTAATTTTCTCTCTGACACTCATCAATTCTAGCTTTCTTTCTAAAAGTCAAAAAATTACCAAAAACAAGGTATATCTACTAAATAAGAATATTAAAAAAAAGGGTTAAGTGAGCATAAAAAGTTGGAAATGCAATTTTGAACATTTTGATTTATGTTTACAAAAGTATATTGAATAAACATTTTATGATTATTATTATTATTATTATTATTATTATTATTATTATTGTTATTATTATTATCTAAATATAAAGGCAGGAATCTATGTCTGTCTGTATGTATATCCTTTAATTATCTCAACAACCGTTCATCCGCTCTACTTCACACTTGTGAATTTAGTGAAATCTGGACATGCGGCACTTATAATTTTAATAAACGTTCAATAGACATTGGTGAGCCAGCGGGGGGCGGGGCTTCAGGGCTCTGTGTCTCTTCCCGGTGTATGACTTTAACCGGCAGGTTCATCTTCCATCGTGGAACACAGGACTGAATCATTGACATTACGTTAAAGTTGCCATTAAAATGTCTTAGAAAGACATTTTGACCGGGCATGCACCAGTATTTGAGAAAGTGAGGAATGCATAGTTATGAACACACACACACACACACACACACACACACACACACATTAATGTACGCGCTTGTACAACAGGCCTCCACCCACATATGGAACCACACACACACACACACACATACACACACACACACACACACACACACACACACACACACACACACACACACACAAATGTACACACTCAGACGGACACCAGGCCTCCACCTACACATGGATCCACAGGCACATGCACACTCCCACACACACCCACACACTCACGTGCACGCTCCCCCCGGCTGGAGTGTCTCATTAGTTCGTGCAGTGATGCAGAGGAGCCCTGTCATTAGCTCAGAGCCTCCCGTCCTCCTCCTCATCCCTCTCTTCTTCTTTCTTCCTCTTCCACTGCCGAGGAAGGAAGGAAGGAATCCTCTTCACTTCGTCTTCTTCGTCTTCTTCGTCTTCTTCTTCTTCTTCTTCTCCTCCTTCTTCACTACTTCATCACTTCATCTAGGATGCCGGGGGTAGATCTACATGACAAAGATCTCCTTAATCCCACTGAAGTCCTGACACCCCCTGGACCAGCAGAACCAGGATCAGCTTTTAATTTCTAATTGCCTTTGCCTTCACCACGTCCCCTTGTTAGGGCCAGAGACAGAAAACTCGATAGAAAAGAGTTTTGCTAAGACGCTAAACCCTAACTTTCTCTTTCCTTCCCACCTACAATTATATCACCCCTCTCTCTCTCTCTCTCTCTCTCTCTCTTTCTCCCTCTTTCTCTCTTGTCCAATCGCCCTTGTAGACGTGCCAACGCCCGCACCTCTGACCTCTACTCCGCCATCCCAATTCACCGTAATTGTTGATGCTACTGGCAGAGGGTTCACAAGGTCAGCCCCCCCCCCCCCCCCCAAAAAGGTGAAACTGTACGCTGAAGAAGTGGGAGAAATTGGACATAACTCTGAGGATTGTCGACTGAATACATAAATCTGATGTCTCCCGTCCCGCCTTCCCGACATTTTCTTTGACGATGGAATCAAAAATCCTAACTTTGTTCCGTTTCTTCGCACATACAAGTCGTTTGATTTGGCCAAACACAACCCAATGGACCCGGGAGCTCCGTCCACACCTTCCAATGTCAGTCAAAGATTCAGAAAAAATCCACACAACTTAACCATTGTTGCCACTAAAGAAAGCCTTTGCTTGGGCCAATTTTACCTGTGTATTGTATTTTATTTCGGACCCGCCTTGTATCATATGTGTTTGCACTGCCCAGGGGACTACGGACAGTAATTAGCTAGAAGCTGAACTAACACTAGAGCAATTCCTTTTCAATTGTGCGTAGCTCTGTAAATACACACACACACACACACACACACACACACACACACACACACACACACACACACACACACACACACACACACACACACACACACACACAAACACTATTTGGAATGAAATAATCCCACGGCACCACCCCACTATCTTTATCCTAATGTCACAAACCCATAGAATTGCGCCTATTATGATGGCCTCCTCGTAGTTAGTGATGCAAGACCTGCAGAGGTTCCTCTCATCAGATCATCGGAGGCGACGACCACACTTGATGCCGCCCAGCACCTCAGAGAGATGAGCCAGCCGGAGAACAGGGCCGAGCGCCAAGGACCTGGTGGCGCGACGGAGTCGCTGGTTTGACTTTAGCTGGGAGAGGCTGGATTTCCTGCTTCTGGAAACTCATTTTCAATGCTTGCGAATCAGAAAACAACGAACCAACAGCAAAGCCGCGGCTGGATCTGAACCCAGAGCCTTGACGCTACGAGGCAACAGGAATGACCACTGTGACATCATCACCTACAGATTGCGTCGGAATCCACCGGATCACAGAGCCCTGCTGGCTCAGAGCTTGTCTGAGGTGATCTTTTTCCAGCGATGGTCTTCAGTGGCGTCTCTTGAGATTAGCATTACGATTGATAATTAAGTCACAGCCTTGTACGTCTGCAGGATGACATTCTCGTTGGGGGAAACCGAGAGCCTCGAACAGTTTTAGGTCGTATCACTCTGAAGGGGGTTAATGTGCATAACGTGGTTAATGTATTGGCTGCACAGTAGCACAGAATATTGATTCAAGATGGTTTATCTGGGGTTTCGGTTTCTATATATCGATGGCTCGTGTTTCTATATCAGTGGCCTTTGTTTTTATATCTGTGGTTTCAGTTTCTATAGCTGTGGCGTCAATCAAGCAAAGTTGGGCTGGTGATTCTGCCCTCTAGTGGTCAGAGTAAATAAGTGAAAAATTTGGGTTTTGATTTTTTGATTTCATGCAAGATGTATCGCTACACTCCACACACACACACACACACACACACACACACACACACACACACACACACATACACACAAACACAGACACACGGCCAATTTAGCCCTGGCGCTATACTTCTTCCTCTGCAACTCCATCCCTCCCCTGCTCCCCCTCCCCGGTTCGCCTGACACTAATGCTTGTTAGTCATGTTTAACCCAGTGGGTGACGAATTCCTCCGACAGACAGAGATATCTGTTTACACACACGCGCACACGCACACGCACGCGCACACGCACACGCACACACCCGTCTCCCCTTTCCAAATACAAATCCTAATTTGTCAGACTGGAGGCTGGGCTGACAAACAGACAAATGGTGAAGCATGTTCTGCTCTCACTCTCCCCATCTGTCTTTCCTCCGTCTCTCCACTCCGCTCTGTCGTTCCTCTCTCGCTCTCTCTCTCTCTCTCTCGCTCTCTCTCTCTCTCTCTCTCTCTCTCTCGCTCGCTCTCTCTCTCTCTCTCGCTCTCTGGCTCTCAGCAGTTCCCACCGTTCACTGTTAAGTCACCGTATCCCTCCCCTATAATATCGCTTTGACGACAAATCACTGTTGTTTGGGTTGTAGAACCCATCAATCTGTGGAGTCGCCACTGGAGATGGAGATGGAGCAGCAGAGTGACTGTTTCAGTCAACTGATGGTTAATCCTGCAGTGGTTGAAGTACAATATGTAAAATGAAAGAACTGCTTATGTTATTGGAGAAACAATGACAGGTGCTTACATCACGTTACTTCCTGTTCACAGGGATGTCCATGTAAAGGCCATTAACACACAATGGTGTATTTTCATTATTGGCCTTGGTGACCGTATTCACAATTTTTACACTTTATAATCCACATAAGTGTCAATGAATTTGGAATTGGATGCTCTAAAGGTATGTTTTACCATTTGACATATGATAAGGCTTCCAATTTTTTTTCTACCTTGAGTTTCAACGTATTACAATTGGAGTTGACCGGGGGTTGAAATTAGGTAGGTTTAGGCAGGTCCCATTATAATTAAACCCTATATATTACCTGTATCATGATGCATGTTGGGCTTGGAAAAAGACAGTTTATCTACATACCTGTATATTGACCTAGAACAATAATAGTAAGAGTGCCGTAATTACAGTAATTAATGGTTGGTAACTGTAGGACAAAAATTGGTGGAAATTTGGCGTCTCAAACTTTCAACTGACCGCAGCAGAGCATTTGACCTCTCTGATGACAGTAATGTCATGGAATCAGTGAGTTTGTTCCCTTCAGGAAGATCCATATAGAAGCATATGACGACACTGGAAAGCCCATCAATACCTGTTAATTTAACTCCCAAAGTTGAGTGGATGGTGTCCGGCCGAGTCAACCCCCAATTTTAAGCCCTGGTGCAAGGGTCAGCAACCTATGGCTTGCGAGCCAATTATGGCTCTTTCGATGACGGTATATGACTCGCAGACAATTTTGAGCTAAAATTTTTCATCACAATTAACAAGGAATAAATAAATATTCTGTGTCATTTTAAAGTAAAACAGGTAAGAGAAATTACAATTTAGAAAATAAAATCTAAAATATAAATGTGGCGGACAAAGGGGCATAGTCAAGCACCAGCTGCGGAACACAGAAAGACTCCGGGGGGCCTTTTACTCGGCGCCCTGCCCCTCCTGGGTCTCTGCTCAGGCGCCACTTGTGGGAGTCTCTGCCCACAGGTAAGGGTTTGGGGAGGGAGACGGAGTCTTTCTGGACGTGGTGCGCCCACATGGCCAGAGTTTTATTGTTCATTTCAATATGCGGCACGCAGGCCACAATTATATATATCACTGAGGATTATTATAATAATTGTAGATAATAATGATCCTCTTGGGCGCAGGAGGAATGGCGTTCTACTGCTGGGCTGCTTAGGAGCCCGTGCCCCGATCCCCTCTGTAAGACAGACAAACGTTAAGAAAACTCCCTGTCTCCAGTCGGACCAATCAGCTGAACCCAAGTGGACAGAAATGGAAAAAACTTCAATATGTATGTGACAAATAATCTCTTGAACTTGAACCTGAAGACCAGCTGATTCTTAAAACTTGGAAGGAGCTTCCCGTCACGTAGCGCACACAATGCAGCGTGTGAGTATTGGCGCATTGACCATGTTTGGCTCTGCATACGCATGTGAGCAGTCTTTCTGGCATCTGAGAAACATTAGGAGCAACCTACGCTCACGTTGAACTGGTGGAAGCCTCAGCGCAGCATGAAGCTGAACCTCACTACGTATGAAGCAGACTACAAGGCCATCAGCAAAACCATGCAGCACCACAAGTCGCATTAATGGTAAAAAGTATTTCATTTATTACTAGTTAGCTACAGCATAACAAAAATATTATTAAGAAGAATAAAGAGAAATTCATTATATATAGCGCTTTTTGAAGTACTCAGAGATGTGTTATACGTCAAAAATCTATGCCTTTCCTTAAAAAATGCACGCATTAAGTTGCATTCAATTTTATTAAATATTATATGGCTCACAAGGAAATACATTCAGAAATATTTGGCGTTTATGGCTCTCCCAGCCCAAAAGGTTCCCGACCCCTGCCCTGGAGTTAACCAATTTTTACCAGGCAAGGTCCAAACTTCCCCCGTGTGTCCCTACCGGGTTCCATCTCTTGACTGTAAGCCTCTTGATGTATCCAAACATGAGGAGGACAATGTCTTTATTTGTCTGCCAGTAAACCAGTGCTATTTCTATCAGACAAACACTCCTCTCACCCGTCCACCCTCCTGCGTGTCGCCCCTAACCACCATCCACAGTGCAATTAATGACCACAGTGCTGATGCTCATCCGCTCATCGTGCATTTCACGCCGCATGCTTTTACAAATGACCAAACACTCCATATAATAGCACATCATTTAGCCAGAGTCCTCCAGCACCCGGCTGCATCCAGATCCTCTGTGATGTGATGGAGCGCATTAATTACACCCATCTGCAGACAGCTATGATTACAATTTCACACATTTGAATGGAGCACATTTGCCACAAAGCTGCGTCGGAAGACCAATGACTTGAGTGTGTGTGTGTGTGAGTGTGTGTGTGTGTGTGTGTGTGTGTGTGTGTGTGTGTGTGTGTGTGTGTGTGTGTGTGTGTGTGTGTGTGTGTGTGTGTGTGTGTGTGTGTGTGTGTGTGTGTGTGCTCGTGCACATGTATGTTTGCATAGTAATCCATGCAATCCTTCGGAGACGTGTGCACACGGATGCTGACAGCTCCGGCGCTTAAGCAATATGCTGTAATTGCTCGCAAATGGTCCCGAATCTGTATCTTAGCACATCTTCATTAGCGGGTTCAGCAGTCTCCGGGAGACGGAGGGACAATGGAGTGTTGGGAGTTAATTCTTTGCCGGGCGACTTTAGCTGTTTGCATTTTCGGACAAGTTTAATTAAGCGATAGATTAAGTTTCTGAAGGGACGGTTTAATGTGCCGAGTCCCTGCGCTTGTGCCGCTCCCGTAAACAGAGTCGGCTGAAGCGATGAATCGGTCGGGACTCGAGTCTAATGGGCTTGAAAATAGACATAGGCGTCTACATTTTTATTTTTAACACAATCAAAACCTCTTAGCGCATCTCGTTTGCACTTAGCGTGCTCTCTCCCCATTCGCGTTTAATAGGTAAGCATATTTAATATTGCTTTTAAGGATAATCATACGTTTAATAATTATGGAATCGGAGCCTCGGGGTTATCTGTGTTTTCTTTAATTGCACAGTTCCGTGCCCAAAGTACTGTTTTCCCATTCTGTTTTGCCGAGCTCTACTGAATGCTGGATAATGAGTAAAACCAGCGCTTCTTCACTACGTCTCGAGACTTCCCTTGTCGGGTTTCTGCAACGCATTAAATGGATAATGGGTGTGAAGTGAGTGGCGGCACGCGTTAAATCCGTCGCCTTGCAGCGGTGAGCGGCTTTTTCTTTTTTTTTCCCCAGTCATGTCTGGAATCCGGTTTGACCTGTAATACCTCAAAGATTATAGTGGCTAAACTTCCCACTGTGTGCGTTTAGGCTCTTTGTCCACCCCTGGAACGGTAGGACGCCCTTAGCCTGACATTCAGGGATCATGGAAGGTGTGTGTGTGTGTGTGTGTGTGTGTGTGTGTGTGTGTGTGTGCACGTGTTTGTGTGTGTACGTGCACAAATGCATGTGTGTCCAGTGCCCATGGGAGCTAAAGGTAGGGTCAAGGTTCATGGCAATTAGGAGGCATCTGGAACCGTTAATTAGCCGATGCATGGAGTTCTACCATTGTTGATAGAGGCTCCATCGACTATAACCTTTTCCCATCAAGTGATATTCCTGTTTGGGAGAAGTCAGGCTGATTAAGATGGTGTTTTTTTTTCTTCCAGGACAAAACTGACATAACCGCCGCCGGCTTTGAAATGATAATGGCACCAACAACCCTCTCTCCACCCGCCCCCACCGCCACGGCCCTAAAACACCCCAACAGGATGACAACTAAAGAGCAGCCTTGGAGACAAGCGTCGCCTTTAGAAACTCTCTTTCAACTCCCGTGCCCCCTCTTGAGGCGCTGCCGCGTCTACTGAATTTACATCAGGGACATTTTTCTCTCCTTCCCTCCCTCACTCCCTGTACTGCATTTCATTTTTTATTTTTTTTATTTTTTTTGTCTCTTTCTTTTCACCTGTGATCCGAGCCTGCCTTGAGCGTTTTGATTTGCCTCTCCGTGCCTCGGAGCCGGGCTGTGAACTTTCAAAGGCTGCGAGTAAAGCTTGTTGAAACTCAGAGGGAAGACGGGAGGAGAGACTGGGAGGGAAGAGGAGGGGAGAGAGGGAGAGAGGGAGAGCGGGAGAGGGGGAGAGAGGGGGGATCTAAGCCCGGGAGCTCCAGGGCTGGAAGGGAAGGCAAGAGGGGAGGGGGGAGGGAATATGGAGGAGGTGGGTGGCGTCCGTGTGATACTGTGGAATTATTGGGAAGTAATGGGGATTGACAAGGCCACCGAGGGAAAGGTAGAAGGTGAAAGGTAAATTGAAGAACGTAGGTAGAAGGTAGAAGGTGAAAGGTAGAAGGAGGAGGGTGGAGAAAAGGTAGTAGGTAGAAGGTGAAAGATAATCGGTGAAAGGTAGAAGGCACAATGAGGAACGTCGGAGAAGATAGCAGGTAGAAGGTGGAAGATGGAGGTTATAAGGTGGAAGTTAGAAGGTGGAAGGTAGAAGGTGGAGGTTAGAAGGTGGAAGGTGGAGGGTAGAAGGTAGAAGGTGAAACGGTCAGTAGAAGGTACAAGGTGAAAGGTAGACGGTACAATGAGGAACGTCGGAGAAGATAGCAGGTAGAAGGTGGAAGATGGAGGTTTTAAGGTGGAAGTTAGAAGGTGGAAGGTGGAGGGTAGAAGGTAGAAGGTGGAAGGTAGAAGGTGGAAGTTATAAGGTGGAAGTTAGAAGGTGGAAGGTGGAGGATAGAAGGTAGAAGGTGAAAGGTGGAAGGTGGAAAGTAAAGGTTTGAAGGTGGAAGTTAGAAGGTGGAAGGCGGAAGGTGAAAGGTAGAGGGTGGAAGTAAGAAGGTGGAAGGTGGAGGTCAGATGGTGGAAGGTGGATGTTAGAAGGTGGAAGTTAGATGGTAGAAGGTCAAAGATCGGAGGTGGAAGGTGGAGGGTAGAAGGTAGAAGGTAGAAAGTGAAAGGTAGAAGGTCGAAGGTGGAGGTTAGAATTTTGAAGTTAGAAGGTAGAAGGTAGAAGGTGAAAGGTGGAAGGTGGAAGTAAGAAGGTGGAAGGTGGAGGTCAGATGGTGGAAGGTGGAATGTGGAGGTTAGAAGGTTGAAGTTAGATGGTAGAAGGTGGAAGGTGAAAGGTGGAAGGTGGAGGTCAGATGGTGGAAGGTGGAAGGTAGAGGTCAGATGGTGGAAGGTGGAAGGTGGAGGTTAGAAGGTGGAAATTAGATGGTAGAAGGTGAAAGGTAGGAGGTGGAAGGCGGAGGGTAGAAGGTGGAAGGTAGAAAGTGAAATGTAGAATGTGGAAGGTGGAGGTTCAAAGGTGGAAGTAAGAAGGTGGAAGGTGGAGGCTCTGTCTGTCGTCCTGCGTTGTCGAGGCGACGTCGGGACTTCCTCCTCCACCCTCACCCCCTCCACCTTCACCCCCGTCATCGTAAACCGCAAAGTACGTGGGCGCTATGGCGGCATCCCCGCTCCCAGCCGGCGGGACAGGATGAGGCGAACACAACGACACGGAGGCCATTTCTCCACCGCCAGCGGAGTGATTGACAGGCGCCGGAGGAGGAGTTGGAGCTGAAGGGTGGGGGGGGTGGGTGGAGAAGATGGAGTGATGGAGTGCTCATGGGGGGGGGGGGGGGGGGGGGTAGCTATTGAATCCTCCTTTTTAATCTGTCCGTCAAGGTTATTGAAAGTGCTGTCTTCGTTATTAGAGCGTCAGCCTTGGACTTGGAGTGCGGCCGTAAGTGCGGGGAGAGAGAGAGGCACACACACACACACACACACACACACACACACACACACACACACACACACACACACACACAAAGACACACACAGACACACAGACACACTCACACACACACACACACACACACACACACACACACACACACACACTGAAACACACTGGAAAAGACACCCACACCCGTGTGTGGGGTAAATACTGGCTGTAAATACATGCTGCAGGGACTTTGAGGTATGAGCTAACAAAATAACACACACAATAACATACACAAAACATGCACGCACGCACGCACACACACGCGCGCACACACACGCGCGCGCACACACACACACACACACACACACACACACACACACACAGCATGTATTATGTTACCATGCACCAAGCGCATTGGAAAACTACTTATTTTTTAACCTTAAACATTTTTTCGGAGGGGCAATTGTAGTTACCAGTGCATCATATTGTTTGCAATATAACATTGTAATAATTTAAACATAAGTCATTTTAATAACTAAGTGACAACATCGCAATTATTTCATTATTAAAAGACAATAAAAAAAAAAAATTAGCCCCTCCCACGGCCTTTTAGTTTAATTTATTGTGTTCATAGAGGACAATTTGTATTATCTGTATCTGTTTGTATATCTTCCTTTTTAGACTGTTGAGGGTTTTTTTTAATGCTACTTGAAAAAGGTCAAAACGTTTTCTTTCAATGGGAATTCGAGGCCGCCGCCGCGACGGTCCCTCGAAAGAGTGAGGGTTCGTTTCCCTGCAGTCAGACAAATATCAGCACAACCGTAATTGGACACAACAGCCTTATTCACAGTCACCGAATAAAACCCCGAGAGACTCACCCACAAACGGAACAATCCAAAAAGACCAGAGAGAGACGGCGACGACAAATGGGCGACCACGGCAACGACCGGCAACCGGCAACTTCTGCGATCGATGCCGGAGCTACAGACGTCGGGGGCTCACGGTTCAAAGTTCACCCGAAAAACCATCAAAGTTTGAAAGCTGTTGGGGGTTGCTCGCAGCGTTTTTTTTTTGTTTTTTTTTTTACGTTTTTTCTTCTTTCTTACCCAGCGTATCGACGGCCGTCCTCGTCATAAATATCTTTTGGTCTCAAACGTTCCCCTTCCATTCGAACACCGGACCCCCGTGACCCCGGACTCCCCCCGGCCTCCCCCCGGCCTCCCCCCGACTCCCTTCGACTCCCCCCCTTTCACTGATCGATGTTCATCAGCAGCAGGGACCGGCGCTGACTTGTCAATGGGTCCTTATTAGCATTTCCATCACACTTTGGAATAATATCGTATTATACTGAATCACGGCTGACAGATGACCGGCTGAGTGGCGGACCGGCGCTCCTCATCACGGCGTTTGGAATTTTTAATCCCGAAAAAAAAAAAAACAGGCGTCAGAAGTGTCAGAAGAGGTGGGGGTGGGGGGGGTCGATTTTTTTCCTTTTTTTTTGTCGTTGTTGTTAATCGATAATCGAGATAGGAGATTAAGATGGACTTCACATAATGAAAAGTCGTAAAAAAATATATACTTGAAATGAAATGGTGTTCAGTGTTGGGGGGGGGGGGGATGCCCCCCCACCGTTTTTTTTTCTTTTTTAATAAAATCATCGTTTAGAAACGCTGCCCATTTGCAATATCCCCAAAACCCGCATGAATGGCGTTGCATGGCCGGCCAAACGGAACTAAATGTAATTAAATTCCGTTCAAGGTTAATTTGTTTCAGTAATGGTATTAAGTTTGTATATAGAGTGGAGCCCTTTTCCTAAATACCAATCCATTTAATGTGTGTTATTAAAAGATGATGCTGAAATTAGGCCGAGCATATAAACGTTAAACATAATTAGTCGTAGCTGGAGTGTATTTTCTCCGCATCGGAGGGCGGAAAACCAAGGTGATTTTTTCGTTGTTGATTGTCTCTTCAAAAAGCCATGTTCCATTGGCCCATCGCCCGGGTATTTATGTGTCTTTGGTCAATATTGATTGCCCGCTGCCCTCTCGTTCACCGAAATAACCCTCTTTTAAGCCGCTAATGAAAGAGTGACTGCCTTTTTAGAATTGGTCGCCGCCTATTCAACACAACCTTCTTTTTCAAAAAACGTGGTCGCAGATTGACTTTAAACGGAATCATATTCATATTTCTTCCCCCGGCACAAGGCTGCTCCCTCTCAAAAGGAGAAGTCCAGGATTACCAAGTCATGCACCGAGCGCCCGATGCCCGGCCACGTATCGTTGGCTCCACAATATCCACACTATACCTTGTATTCAAATTCGCCTGCATTATTAATTGACAATTTTTTTTTCTCCCCTATAATAATGACGCCTCGGAAAGACTTCTTTCCATTCTTCTACAGGAGAAGAAAATGCAATTTTGCTTGTGTGATACTGGCATTTCATATCCTGCCCATGAACTCCCAATGGACACCACAAAAAAGCAACACTGTGTGAATGGAATGTGAGTTTATTTGAATCGTTCTGTGAGATTTTTTTTCCATATGAATTCATCCTATTCATCTTCTTTCGACCGTTTCTGCTTTGTTAAGCAGTGGCTACACTGTGTGTAAATGTTTGTTCAGGTGTGTACATAATTATCGAAATAACCCCAGTTTACACTCCAGTAACACTTAGAGTAGGACTGGGCCACATATCATTATAATCATTATATTATCGAGATTGCGATATGGGACTGGATATTGTCTGGGATGTTGTTGATTTTATTGTAATACCGCAATATAGTTAAATGTTGTCCTTGCTTCATTCCTTAAAGGCTTTGTTACAGTAAAATAAAAATAAAAATCTTGATGATATCTAGTCTTGTATTGTGATATGGCTATTATATCGATATTGCAATATGGCGATATCTTATGGGATTTTGGTGACTGCACTTTCGCAATATAGTTACATTTGGTCAATAAAGAGCATCACAGTAAAGTTATGCTCACCAAAGTCCCAGACGATATCCAGTCTCATATCGTGATATCCCCATTATATCAATATTGCAATATGAGATATCCTCTCGGATTCTGTTGATTTTATCATAATACAGGAAAGTAAATACAGCATTATAGCAAATCAGAATCCCAGATGATATCTAGTCTCACATCGGCATAGTGATATTATATCGATATTGTGATATGAGATGTTCCGATGTTCTTCCTCCACAGCAGCAGCAGCAGCAGCAGCAGCAGCAGCAGCAGCAGCAGCTGCTGCTGCTGCTACGGCGACGTAAAGGGACTCGCGTGTGACTCACGACAGGCCAATTAATGAGCCTTCAATTGGGAAACGGCCGCTGCATAGGTCACCTGAGGAGCGTAATTAGAATGCATTGTGGATTCCTCCGTCTTTCGTCCATTTTTTTTCCGGTATTATAATTATCGAGGACGTTAAATTGAAAGAGGGAATGCGAGCAATCAATGGCGCGGCGTTGTAACGATGTTGGTTGATAGATTTAGATAAGGATTAAAAAAAGGGTGAATGTTTATGGGAGAAAGGCTGAGCGGCTGAGTGGGTGTCTATGTAAAAACACACACACACACACACACACACACACACAGACATACACACACAAGGCTTAGGGCGAACGTTAATGTTGCCCACGAGGCTTGATAGATGAGCGGCCGGAGCTGTGAATAGGAGCCAATTACATTTATAATGTCAGACACGGCACAGAAATTAGCTCCAGATTATGATGTGAGGGCTAATTGCGAAGGAAATGCTTAAAATGATTTAAATCACCAGGGCTATTTTCCAAGACATTAGGACATTTCCAAGATAGCCGCCGCCGCCACAGCACTAACAATTTGTACCACCCCATTTTATAATTACATTTAATAGGTTGTCTTATCAGCACTCGAAAAGTGGATTCGGATTATCACCAGGGCCCCCAGACCAGACCAAGGAACAGAATTGTCAGGTTTTTTCTTATTTTTTCTCACTTTCTTTCTTTCTTTCTTTCTTTCTTTCTTTCTTTCTTTCTTTCTTTCTTTCTTTCTTTCTTTCTTCCACAATGAGTGTGAACCATTGGAAAAAAAGAGGGGGGAAAAAAGTGTGGGGGGGGGGGGGTTGGGGGGAGATAATATTCTTGGGGTTAAACTCTTGGATTGCCTCTGTCAAAAAAAAAGGTAGAAAATGGAGCGCGGAATGGCTTTGTATTTCCGCGCAGGCTGTCTGGGAGGTCTTCCATTGGCATTCAGCGCCACTTAACCCGCCCCCCACCCACCCCCGGCCGCAATAGATTTCCTGCAGGCTGCGGGGCCGGGCAGGGTGGGGGGGACTTGCTGCCGGGGCCGTCCTCACAACTGACCCCCATCCGCCGCCGCTGACCCCCGCCATTGTCGGAGCTCCCCGCATTCAAATTGTATGTTAATAAGGGCGGAGGAGTGGAGGGGTGGAGGAGGCACGGAGGGGTGCTGGGGATGTGAGGGGAGGGTTAGAGACAAGCTTTGCTATTAAGTGTACGCCAACACTCCAGTCGTGGTCCCTGCTGCTTATTAACGCTCGTGGTGCGACTCCTCAACAACAGCGGCGACATTCATGAATTATAAATTTTTTTTTTCACCATGAATGAGCTGCTGCTGCTTTGTCCGTCCATAAAGGCCATGACGCTGGAAAGGTCTCCAGGCGGTAAAGCGCTCGTCAGGAGGAAAACTACAGTAGACTTGTTTCATATACACTGTATAAACTGTATATATATATATATACATATATATATACATATATATATATATATATATGTAAATATATATACTACATATATATATATATATATATATATATATATATATATATACAGACGACATGGTGGCTTTTCTATGGTTTTATTTAAACTTATCCATCAAACTTTAATATTTCAAAGAATCCAGCAAGTGTAGGCAACTCTCTCTTTCAACGGGTCTGACCACAACTAACCATCTGTAGTGTAGTGCCTGGATCACTGATCACTGTACGTGGAAACCAGCTCATAATGTAGGCTGTGTGTGTGTGTATGTTACTGGTTAAACAATAATAAACAAATATATATTCTTGTGGGAGTCTCTGCCCACTGGTCGGGTTTAGGGAGGGAGACTGACTGACTTTCGGGCAGTGGGTTGCCGACATGGAAAGGGTTTTTATTATAACATTGAACAGAAAGGCTCGCTGGCCAAAATGATAATGATAAACATTAGCGCTTAGATTCAGCGCAGGAGAAATGACACTCCGCTCTGGCTCCTGGGCGGCTGACAAGCATGTGCGCCGATCCAAGACCGACAAACATTAAGAAAGCTCCCTGACCCGAGTAGGACCAATCAGCGCCACGTGGGTGCTGATTCGGCCAACTTGAGGCAGTTGGGCGGCCATGGGAACAGAAGCCATGCTGCTCTCTGCACCCACGCTTAATTACGCCCCTTGGTCCGCCACATACCCCTACCACCCAGCTTAGGCCGGGGAGCCGTCCGGGGAGCTGTCCAGCTCGGGTACAAACCTTCTATAGTTGCTGGCCAGCCCCAAGAATTGCTTCACCTTCTTGTTCTTGGGTCTCTGTGTTTTCGCGACCGCACCATTTTTTTCAAGCTGGGGTGGGACCAGACCATCACCCAAGTGGTACCCCAGATACGGTACCCCCCCGTCCCACAGGACACTTCTTTGGGTTGGCCATGAGCCCCGCCTGCCTCAGAGACTCAAGCACTACGCTCACATGCTGCATATGCCGGTGTATGCTACATGCAGACGCAGAACGTGGTCCATGAGTCTCTGGAAGGTGGCTGGGGCTCGAACAATCCGGTGGTACCACCCAAATGGAGTGGAGAACGCCAACTTTTGCTTGGACTCCTGAGACAAGGGAATCTGCCATTAGTCCTTGGTTAAATCCAGTGAAAAAACGAGCTGCACCGGTTCTCTGACCAGTTGGTCGAGAAGTTAATTGACCCGGGGCATTGGGTAATGCTTCGGACTTCGACACAGCGTTCACCCTTTGGCAGTCTACGCAGAACCGGACCAACCCATTGGACTTACCCACCAGCACGAGGGGGCTAGCCCAGTCAGTCGTGGACTCCTGTATCACCCCCATGTCCAGCATGGCCTCTAATTCCGCCTGCACGATTTTGCGTTTATGTTCAGGCAGGCGATAGGGCCGAGAGCACACCTTCACCCCGGGGGTCGTCTCCACATAGTGATGTATGAGAGACGTGAGGCCTGTCAGGTGGGAGAAAACATCAGAGAAGCGACGCTGAAGTGCAGCCACGTCCGCCCCCTGGGATGGAGAGATGGTTACTAAACAGAGCCGCAGCATGATCAGCCACTTTTGGAACCTTCAGCCCGAACTCATCCCGCTCAATGACCAGTGTGACCAGAGCCATGGACGCCACCTCCCTCCATTCTTTTAAGAGGTTCAAATCTGTCAAACTGTTTGACCTCATAATCAACCTCTCAAACCCGCGATGTGACCACAAAAGGCCCTTGCCACTTTGCAAGTCATTTAGAGCTGGACGTAGGGAGCGACACTAACACCTTTTTTCCCGGTGCAAATTGTCTGAGCATGTTGTATAAGAGGCCCTGACATTGCTAAGCCCGGAGCAGCCCATGATAACTGCCGAATCAGCACGTGTAACTCTCAGGTCTATAACATATTGTATCTTGTTCTTACTTGTGCGAGGCCCTACCTCCCAGTTTTCTTTAATAAGTTCTAGCACCCCCAGGGTCACCTGCCGAAGGGGAGTTCAAAGCGAGAAAATCCCATGGCGGCCTGGGCAACCTCCGGCACAGAAAACAGCAGAGGGTCCGACAACTTATCCCAATTATGGCCATCGTCGTGAATGAACTTCCGAATCATGTTTTTCAGCATTTAATTAAAGTGCTCCACCGACGGTCTGGAGACGGTAAAAGCTGGTCGGAATTGAGTGGATGCCCAGTAACTCGTTAAGTTCCCGAAGTGTACGTGACATATAGGAAGTGCACTGGTCGGTCAGGATTTCCTTTGAAATCCCAACTCGGGAGATGATCTGAAACAGCGCATGCGCCACATTTTTGGCGGTAATACTGCGCAATGGCACCGCCTCGGGGTACCGGGTTGCATATTCCACTAGGACTCAGACAAAATGATACCTGCGGACACTGGGGTCTAATGGTCTAATCCATACCCAGTTTTTTCTAAAGAGACTTCGACTAGGGGAAGGTGTCTCAACGGGGCTCTTGGCGTAGCCAAAGAGTTGACTAACTGCCACTAAGGACATGCCGGCGTACCATTTACGCACATCTGCCAAATGTCTGGCGAATAGAAGCAGGCCATGATCCGCTGTTGTGTTTTATCGTGACCTAGGTGCCCGATCATCGGGCTATGGCGAGCCGCCTGTAAGAGCATTTCCTGGCGGCTCTTCAGGACCAAGAATTTTGTTATTTCCGCTCCTGTCTGAGTGTCACGGCTCACTTGATATAACCTGTCCCTAATCAGTGAAAAATACGGGTGAGTGAGCGCGGCATCTGGACGCATCAATACGCCATCGATTTCAACTACCCCCTCGAAGGGGGTAGTTGAAATTGAAGGCATAGGGTATCGTCCCACGACTGCTCCAGCGGAAAAACGTCGATAGGGAAGGTCAAGGGGACCGGGGAAGATCCCACTTGGGATTCCGCCACCCCCGGACCCGTTGCGCCCGCCGACTACCCCTCTGTTTCATTGCCACGCAACATTCACATCTCCCCACTGACCAGGTGCGCACTCCCCCAGCCTCTCTCATCAACATGTCAAACCCTGGCCAATCTGTGCCCGAAATCAGGGAGTGCGACAGGCGGGAACTAACCGCAGCCTTCACCCTATGCTTTTTCCCCTTGTAACGAATTTCGAGCCGGACCATCGGATGGTCCGATGGTCTTACAGGCGGCTCACCATAGCCCGATGGCTGGGCACCTAGGTCACGATAAAACACAACAGCGGATCATGGCCTGCTTCTATTCGCCAGACTCCCCATGACGCTTCCACCAAAGCCCCGGGTGGAACCAGGTGTTCCGGGATTATAGTCTGAGTCACCCAGAGTCCAGCAAAGCTGGATGTCTACCCCCTTGTAGCCTTACCGGTACTTGGTAGGCCCCTTCCCGACAGGGGGAGGGCTGGCGACACGGATCACCTGGTCGAATTCCATCCAGGCCGCCCGCAGTGCCCCCAGACGTCTGCTTCCTGCTTTCCCGCGGCAGCACCGCCCTGGGAGCTGACGGGAGACAGAGAGGGGACAGCACTGAAAGCGGAGATAGTGTCCCGTGGCACCACAGGACCAGGCTGGTATACATACGCCTTCCTCTGGCGTGGCGGGAGCGGGACCATGCGGGGAAAAAAAGAGACGTCTCCCGAAACCCGTGGGTGCAGTAGAGCCCCAGCTGTTCCCCTCTGCAAGACAGACAAACATTAAGAAAGCTCCCTTCCCCAAGTCGGACCAATCAGTGCTGTGTGGGCGTTGATTTGGCCTACTCGCGGCAGGTGGGCGGCCGCAGTAAAGGAAGCCATGTGCCTTCGGCTTAATTCTTCTATTAATAGCGAAAATGCTAAGATATAAGATGAATATCTTAATCTTATTGCAAGTTAGAGATGGGTTATAAAAAATAAGTTTTCTTAATTTCTCCAATACCGTTAACAGTACTGGTAATGTCTGAGCTTAGCGATACTACGGTCTTTAATAATTAAGCCCCGGGCCCATTTAATACTGGGTCTCAGTATCCAACCCCCATTCCTCCGTTTCGCATTGAACAGCCGAATCCGATACAACTGACTCAATTCTGAGTTGGGTACAGCCCTAGTTTTGTGACTGCAGAATTTCATTTGTGGCCGTGTTTGCGGCTGTGGGTGGGTTTCCCATGCTGCAACTGACGGTTATCATTCTGAAGTAGGGCTGCATGATTATGGCTGAAAAGATAATCACTATTATTTTATTCAATATTGTGAGCACGATTATTTATCGCAATTATTCATCAATTTTGGGGAACAGAATTATTTTATGTCAATTTTTGTAAATCAACAGAAAAGTTACATTCAGTACATGCTACATTCAGTACAATACAGTTACAGTCAGTTACATTACACGTGCAGGTTCTTTGCAAGAAAAAAAAACAGCCTACCCCTCTCCATTATGCATTTACAGTACGCTGCGTGTGCATTTCTCAAAATGAAACGAATAAAAAGAGTGTTTTTTTGATGTGTTTACTTTTTCCTAATTGAACGAAACAAAAAAAGCCCCATGTCTCCCGTGTCCGCCGAGCCTGTGTGTGTGCATGCTCCACGGAGCCTGCAGCGGACTCTCGCTGGCGCACGGATGCACAGATGATTTAATTTGCCACACATATATAATTGTGATCAGACGAAAAACAAGGGCAAATTGTACTCTGAAAGAGAGCTGAAAGTCGACAACGCCGCCTGCCGGAGCAGACAACAATCCGTGGCGATACCGGTCCCCTGTCTATCTCCTCCGTTATATTTTGTGAGTGCAGAAGTTCACTCGTAACGGGCTGGTTAGACTGCAGCACCATCATGTGATCTGTGTACTCTTGTCAACTCGCGCATGCGTACAAGGGTTTGTACATCTGTGCGTGGTGGCATTGTTGATCACAAAGTCCATCCATAATACTAAACTGATCCGCATGAAACTCGAACGAGGCCATGTTGGAACTGCCCCAAATACAGATGTATTCAGATTGTCTGTGGGTTTCTCAGATCCATCACAACTGCACTTGCCGCCATATTCGTGAGGACCTAGCTTGTTGACCAATCACAAGACTGCATTGCTATCATATGACCTGTGTGAGGCATCAGTTGTGGATGCACGCAGACCCTAAGGGGCTGAACCCCTAAAAAAATTATATTAATTGTATGTGTGTGTCTGCGTGTGTGTGTGTGTGTGTGTGTGTGTGTGTGTGTGTGTGTGTGTGTGTGTGTGTGTGTGTGTGTGTGTGTGCGTGTGTGTGTGAGTGTCGACTTTGGTGCAGTTTGGACACGCGACAAGTGTAATATTAATAAACTCTCAATAAACCGCGAACGGCAAGCCAGTGGGGGGGCGGGGCTTCAGGGCTCTGCGAAGACAAAGATTGTCTTCCCACGGTGTGTGACTTTAACCGGCAGTTTCATCTTCAGTCGTGGAGCATGGGACTGAATCATTGGCATTTTGTCAAACTGTGCCATTAAACAGGCATATGAATGGGAATACATTAGTATTATTAAAGATAGATGAATTGTGGGGGCATATCACAGTTCGACTGGAAAGCTGTTCCAACACGGGAGCATAAAACAGAGGGCTGCTCTGCCAGCTTCAGCATTAACTCTTGGAATGTGTGAAAGGCCAGAGGACCTGAGCGACCTGACCGGCTCATAGCTGACCAGCATGCTGGAAATATCACTTGGTGCCAGGCCAGCGAGAGCTTTGTAAACCATCACAGATATTATTAGTGGATAAGTACAACTGTAATTGTAAACAATCTTTTCAAGAATTTTTCTGCGTAATGGGAGGTTATTATAGGGTTAGTGCGGTCAGTCTATCACCCCTCTTGATAAAAAGTGCGCCATCAAGGAGAGATAAAGGGATGATTAGAATGACATTTGCTAACTGTTTTTCAGATTATCATCAAAATCCTGGAGGCCCAAGGACAAACACAGCACCAAGCAGAGGTCACCACGGCCAGAGGGAGACAGCTTTAACCCTCGAAGAAAAGTAATTAGTTTGTTGAAAATGAGGAAATAAATGGATAACAGTGAGTTGTAGTGATGAGTGATGATTCTCATGTAAGAGTCCTCTCTCGATGTATATGTGTCAGGATTATAGACTTGTACACACATCTGAATCAACACATCAATCCAGGTTACTGAGGGGATCACATCTCCCTGACCAGGGTCACTGATCTTCCTTTTAGCCCTTCTTCTTGACCTGGAGGTATAGAAGTCCTGAAGGGTGCACGGGTCACAGTCGATGATCCTTTCTGCTGCTCTGATAAACAGGGTAACACTTTCAATTACAGACATTTTTCGTAGGTTTAGATTTCTGGGGTCAATTTCACTCCAAACATAAAATATGTCTATTTATTTTAACATCATTTAGATTTTGGCAACAGAGGCTGCAATAAAAGTGTTGAGGGTGACCGTCTTTTTTCATCAGTGGCTCACAGGGTCTTCCAGTGCCTATTCACATTGTTTAATACATTTTACATAAGAAATTATTTAATAAATATATTTGATTTAAACATTGAATTGGCAACTTTTTAAAGACTAATTGAATTGACTTTATTTATGCCCATTTTTTTTTTAAAGTATATTGAGAATATATAATATACTTTTGGAGTTCAATATTCTTTGTATATTTTTTTAAATTGGTGTGTATATATATATATATATGTACATATACACACACACACACACACACACACACACACACACATATATATATATATATATATATATACACACACACAGATACATACATATATATACACATATACATATATACTGTATATATACTATATTCTAGCTTGTACGAAAACAATAAAATGTGGGAAAGGGTGTGCTAGAGGGAAGGACGGAGAGAGAGAGTGAAAGAGAATGTGAGATAGAGGGGATGCTAGGGGCAGAAAAGACAGAGATGTAAAGAGAGACAGAGAGGTGTGAGAAGGCGATGCAGAGATTGAGAGAAAGGGAGGATGAGAGGCCTGGAAAGACTTGAAAGAAAGGTGGTGAGAGAGAGAGAGGGAGGGGGAGAGAGAAAGCGCACTAAAGAGCAAAAGAGAGTGATGTAAGAGCAAGAGAGAGAGAGGTGATGTGAGAGACTGAGAAGGGAAGAGCGATGACAAAAGACAGAAAGAGAGAGAGTGAAAGAGATGGGGGGGAAAAAGAGAGATTTAAGCTATAGGAGAAAGGTCGACAATGTAGGACGACTCCACACCGGGCACAGTGGGGAGTGACGATGCACCGACGGGATGACGGAGGGATGAAGGAATGCAGTGATGGAGAGATGGGTGGACGGAGTGATGGAAGGATGGAGTGGTGAAGGGATGTTGGGATGTAGGGAGGTGTATTCTGTCTGTGTCATCAACCGGGGGCTTAGGGCCGCAGTCCTCCTCCCCTGGTGAGCGATCATCCCCCCATCCCTAACCCCTCCATCACCCAGAGGAGGATTACAGCAGATTAGAACGTCTCAAGGAGGAAACGTCGACAACAACAAAATGTCTTTCAACAAAAACTTTAAATATTTCACCTCCAAGAGAAAACATTGTAATTGAACACCAAGGGACCCTGAAACGGGGTCAAATATTATTATTCTTATATTCAAATATCAAATATAATATATTCTCATTCTCATCTTTGCATTTTCTGAAATGACTTTATTGATGTATTTTCACGCAGCCTTTGAAGCCTGTCGTCTTGTTCTTTTCTTCTAAGGTGGTGGTGACGTAGCCTGGAGGTATGTTTTGGGTCATTATCTTGCTGTAGGAAGAACCCCTGACCAACTAGGCGTAGACCAGAGGGTACTGCATGGCGCTGCAGAATGCTGCGCTAGCCCTTTTGGTTCAGGGTCACTGTGCAAATCGCCGACTGTGGATCCTGCAAAAGGGCCCCCGACCATCACGCGTCCTCCCTCCATGCTTGACACTTTGGTGTCACACACCGAGGAACCGTGGTTTTGCCTCCTTGGCGTGATGGACCCGAGAGTTCAAATTGTGATTCATCGGTACATGAGACCTTCTCCCAGTCTTCCGCAGCCCGCTGGCTGCTGAAGACTGCGGCCTCTTTTTCTTATTTTGTCACCTTGGAATTTGTTTTTTCTTACCGCCACCGTCAAACCTGCAGCTCCAAGTCTCGAAGAGAACAGAAGAGACTGAGGTCACGCTCACACCTATAAGTCCGTTTGCCTCGTCTGAATCCGAGTGGAATCAAGACTTTTGGTTTGTTTTCTATGTTGGTCCCTTTGGGGTTCACACTGTTATGAGCTGTGGGGCCTGGCGCTCTAAGACATTGCATTGTGGGCAACGTAGGAGCACTATTTGCGCGTGACCTCTAAGGGGGGCCCCATACACTTGCTGTGTGTTATTACTTCATTATTAAAGTTAGAACATGTCTACTGTGTCGAACGTGTCTCACCGCTTGTTGGAAGTTCCCACCGCGAGCCGTTGCGACATACAGGCCGCTCTGGTAACAACTGCACAGAGAGACAAATGTAAACTAATGCCCGCCTGCAACCCATAATAGCGTGTTTGGTTCACTTCCTGAAATTGGGCTGAATCAGGGCGGAATTGTGTTGCCATCGCAATCGAACCGCACGAGGGTTCACTCGGAAGCGGATCCGGCCACGCCTCCCGCACACGGCCAAACGGTCTGGGAGCCCTCGTTTTGGTCGATTACTCCGTTCACACCTGCCCAAACGAACCAGGGCCAAGGGGGTCAACGCCCCCAGGGCTCCTTTCTAACGGACTGAGCACGACATATGTCGAAACACTATTTATTCATAACTTTTTCTGTTGGTATAGGGAAAACTATTCTCAGGATGATTCTTCAATAAAAGAATAAGTCGTACTGCACGTTTTACTTTCATCCAAAACCATTTTGAAGAAAAGATAAGGATACAGCTTCTGAATCTACGTTCACAGGGTGTTTTCGCTGTAAGAGAAATATATATATATATATATATATATATATATATATATATATATATATATATTTTTTTTTTTATATCAATTAAATGTAATATTAAGAACTCTAATGTAATAAATTATTTTTCCTTGCGGCGAAATGGAGTTTGTCTTTCAGCCTAACGAGCCTTGAATCCACTGCAGCAGTAATCAAACCCTGTTCCCTTATGTGCACGCACGCACGCACGCACGCACCCCACACACACTTCTGCCACTCATCCTCATCCCTTAAGTACACAAACACACATACACCCACCCACCCACCCACCCGCCGACACACACACAAATAGACACATACGAATAAATAAATAAATACAGACACATATACAACACACACGAGTAGACACATATACAACGCACACAAATAGACACATATACAACGCACACAAATAGACACAGATACACGCACACAAACAGAAAGACACAACTATAGACACACACACACACACACACAAATAGACACACGCACAAAAAATAAACATACTCACACAAATATGCAAATATACGGATATAGAGACACATACAATAGACACACTTCAAATACAGACACAAACTGTATAAAGACAGAGTAAACAACAAATTGAAAAATCCATTGCGCACAACTCACATACAAAACACAACATCCAGATGCACACACACACACATACCAATAGAGACACACAAGTACACACAAAAATTGCAAAGGATAATCACACACACACACACATACACACACACACACACACACACACACACACACACACACACACACACACACACACACACACACACACACACGCAGGTCTGTATGAGAATCAGGTCCGTTTCTCTCTCCCTCCCCCCTCCACCCTCTTTACTCTCTCCGTGAGTCATTAGCTATTCCAGACGGAGAGTGATCAGTGGAGCCCGGCTGGCCGGAGACAATTAGAGACCCCGGAGGTGGCCGCACATCACAATGAGCCCCACGGCCATGATTAAAACATCAGCCGTGCACAGGGAGCGGCTGACAGGGGGGAGAGGGAGGGGGGGGGGGGGTGGTCGGAGGCAATCAGAGTTTAGTTCTATCAGAACCGGGGGATTTATATATATTTTTTTTATCCTACGAGAGTTGTCTGAGCAAGTGGTCAGAGGGCGGGAAGCCACGGCTGTGTGGGTGTGTGCGTGCATGTACGCACGCACACACACACACACACACACACACACACACACACATATATATATATATATATATATATATACAAACACACACACACACACACACACACACACACACACACACACACACACACACACACACACACACACACACACACACACACACACACACACACACACACACACACACACACACACACACACACACACACACAAGGGAAAACATCCAGTTGTGTGTCATCTTTGCAGCTGAATTCTGCCAGACTAGTGATGAAACGTTTGACTCTTTCCAGAGATTCAGCTCTTTACTTTCAACTTTCCGACTACGTCTGTTCCATCCAGCCGGTGCTTCTCGCGTCGAGCGAGAGACAGAAGAGTCGGCTCGGAGTTGGTGTGGAACGGAACTCCGACAGGCTGACGCATGTGCGCGACGAGCGCCGCAACCCTGGGATCCCGTCTGAGATCCCGTCTGAGCGGCGAGCGCCGTTGTCGGGTTCTCGACAGGAAGTACTTGTTCTTCCGTTTGGTAGAACAAACGGCGCATCAAACTCAGCAGATAAACACTTTCCCACCAAAATCGGCGTGTTGACTGGCGGCTGCCATTGGTGTCCGTTGTCTTTGTGGCCGAAAAAACCCACCCTTTTCAGATCGAACACATTTGGATCAGTTGGGGCGAATCCAGGTCTGTGGCGCCTGCACCTATTTCAAATTGAACTCCATTAAGATAACCGGGGTGAGGTGTTTAAGGTGACGGCCGCGAAATTCGCAGTATTGCCTGAACCCGGTTGTTGATCGCCTTATTCGAGTGCATGCGGACACGCCGGTTGCCTCCTCCCGGGGCGCGTGCAATCACTGGCGTCTCGGCACTCTCGGTGTGTGTGTGTGTGTGTGTGTGTGTGTGGCTACAGGCATCGAGTCGCCAACACGACGACTCATCTGCCGGCGTCGCTCGCGACTGCCGGGTCATTTCGAAGATTTTTGTTTCGCCGCGAGCGAATTCGTCGGGGAGTCTTGCGTCACGACGCCAGCGCAGCTAACCTCTCTCCCCTGACCCCCTCACCCCCAATCAGAGGCTGTGGAGGGAACGGGATAATTATTATTATTAATGTGCATCCTCGAAAACCAAAATCTAGACCTATAGGACACTCACACATCACCCCCCTGAACGCTCGTTATGCGTTGTATTATTTTTTTCTAACTCTCGTTTTTTTAATCTGCTCCCGCGGTGCTCCTATGCACTGTGGATACTGTGCATTTTCACCCCCTCGCCCCCACACACCCAAACGGTGTGAAATAATTCCAAGATAATAATTTAATAAATATTTAACATTTTTTAAATATTTTTCTATATTACACTGTATGTATTTTAAATTGACGTTCAGTATGTATATTTTCATAATATATACATCATCCCTTAACGCTCATTATGTGACATTATCTTGAACCAAATTTAATCTACTCCCACGATGCCCTTTAGCACTGTGGATACTGTGCGCCCCTCACCCCCCCCCCCCCCCTCAGAAAATAGGTGTGAAATTATTCCAAGGTGATAAAATTCAGGGGCGTGCAGCAGCAGCGCGGGTGGATAAGCGCCGCCGCCGCTGCAGCGTGGCTATCTCCAGAAGGGTTTTGGCGGCTTTGATATGTATCTGGGTGGAAGGGAGATTTAGATAACAAATCCCACAAGTGGAGGACTGCTCCGACGGCGGCGGCACGGCGGCTGCACGGCGGCACGCTCAAATAACACTTACACACTCTCACAGCCGATTTAACGGGGAGATCTACTGTACGTCAGGGGGCCGGACAGCGTGTTTACATGGACACACCATAGTATTGACCCTTAACGCTTACAGTAATTGACGCGTTCATTTTTATTTCATATTGTCACTTTCAGTAAGGCTGCTGTGATGGCGTTGCCGAGTATTGTTGGATGTCGCCATAATCGCTATGACTCACTTCGTTCGTATGAATTGTTTTTTTTCGTTGTTTTTTTTGCCGCACTTTGCAAACACTATAGAGGATGTTTTAAACGCTCGTTCATGAAAAAAATGCCGATCTTGGCAACTCTCTGTTGTTTTGTGGTGTATTTTCCTAATGGTTTTTGTTAATTTTTATAGGCATATATTTAATGTTTATCATTAGGTTTATGGTACATTGCCAATTTTTTATCATCGTTTTATTCATCTTTCTGGTTCACTGCTGTAAAGCCTGGTTCATGCCTCTGCCAAGATACACATAAACGTCCCTGCAGAGCCTCGCAGGCTATGGGTGTTAGGGGTAAGAGAAGCTCGTGGAGGAGCCGCCACGCACCTCCTCCCAAATTTTAACAAGGCGTTGCGCAGTCCTGGCGCGTCTAACAAGCTCAACTTTGTTCGAACCCGGATTTTTGTTTGCATTACGGGTTTTACAGTTTTCTAATAATTGTATTTATTCTAGGTTTTCTGTGCATCATGGTTGACTAAATGTGTGGACACATTTAGGTTGTACACAAAATCTGTATCGAAGCAAGCAGCCACACAAACGTCCCTGGACGACACCTGCGCATATTCCGCGGGCTCCCGGGTGGGGTTCCCATTGTGGTTTACCCAGCGTTACCCCTGTCCTCACGGCATGGGCTGGCCCCTCACCCCCATCGCCCTCTCCCCTCCCTCCCCTTGTACCTCTCGCCCAGGCCTCCAGAGCCTCTTCCGCCTCTCAAGGAGTGGGAGCGACAGCGCCTCGTACCCGACACGCGGGCCCCTCCTGGGGCCCCCGGCCCGGATCACAGAGTCCCCGCGGTGCGTGGCCCTCGGTACCCTCTGTTCTTACGGTTCAGTCGCCGCGGAGCGAGGCCTCGCGGGAGCTCCACTCCACTGGCTGCTCGGAGACCCGCGGCAGAAAGCATCCACTCCGCCGTAACCACGGTACACCACCCGACTCCCCTCCACCCCTCCAGCACATCAAGAATGCAGGAGGGAGAGCGGTGGCACCAGGAAAGGTACAGAATCGTGTTCTCCGGTTCTCAAAACCTGTTTCTAGGTTCCGTGGGAAAGGCCTCGGGTGATAAGGAGATTTTAAAGCAGTGAACTTGAACATTTAGAGGAAAAAATAGGATATCTGTCTCAGTGTCCATCTACATATGTATACACTCTAGAGAGAGCAATATTGATAGCACCGTAATTACACTGAGATTTGTGCAACAGCAATTTTACTAGGATCTCTGATAAGCCCCTTTTCAGTGTACTCTTAATTGAACTCTTAACTTTAGTCAAGTTAGGAAAATACTATGTACTAATTTACTAAAAGGTACAATATATATATATATATATATATATATATATATATATATATATATATACACAGTATATATATCCATTCATCCACCTAGAAATGTAAGAAACGGGAAATACAAGAAATAACCATTAAAAAAAAAAAGAAAGAATTCAAGATTCAGCAAATTCCAAACAAAAAATAAACATATATATATGTATATATATATATATATATATATATATATATATATATATATATATATATATATATATATATATGTACATATGTCTGATAAGTACACACTTGTTTCCCATTGCCCCTTATTCTTATTTACCTCTACATTTAAGTGTAATTTGAACACAAACTTCAAGTTACAAATTTACAATTACTAATTAACTAATACACAAGCAAATACGTACTGTATATATATATATATATATATATA
>NC_137189.1:34607310-34672310 GCF_960531495.2 Zeus faber | reverse complement strand
AATTAAAACTTAATTTAATTTAATTTTTAACTTTGATTATTTTAAATCCTTTTTTAATTTTCTTTTTTCTTTCTTTCTATCTGTGGCCAGAGTTCATTTTTAAGTCAATTGAAAACAGTGCTCACATCTTTTTTGAATCATCACAGTAAATCAGGGAGGCGCACATAATATACCTTGACATGACTTAAAATGTACTCTACATTTTATTTAAAATTACTTAGTTATTATTATTATTTTAATTTTAATTTTTTGATGTCATTGAATAAAAAAGAAACAGGAGTAAAGCCTTCTGAGTTATGAGAACACTGTCCAGACAATTAATAGACCACACACACACACACACACACACACACACACACACACACACACACACACACACACACACACACACAGTGCCACTTACAAATTGTTCCATTCCCTGACTGTGAAAAAAAATGGGAATAACCCCCCGGTCACAAAAACAAACTTTGTGAATACTGAGAGATTTTGATGCCTCTATTAAGCGCCCGCAACGCTTTGAGTCCGTCTGAATCGTCTCGTGTGATGTCCATGAAACCAGCGCTACGTTCTGAATGCTAATGGCTCGGCGGGCAAGCGAGCGCTAAGTGGAATGATGAAGTGATGCAACTCTGTCCTTGGTTTTAAAGCCGCCAGACGTTTCATTATGGATATTCACAAAAAATAAAATAAAATAAAAAAATTATGGATATTCAACCGTAACTTTGAAAAAATTAGCAGAAAATGGGGGATCGCGGCGGGTATCGACGGCCTCAAAAGCCTGTTGTCTTTAAACGCAGTTTTTGTTTCCTGGGACTTCAAACGGGAAGACGTGATGATTGAAGAAACGAAAAATGAGAGTGAATTGATATTGAAGAGCAAAAAAAAAAAAAAGAGAAAATTCATATGAAAGTGAAAGACTTTAAATAAGGAACCTCTGCAGCCCGGAGTGTGGAGCCTGTCAGATGTCCCCTCTCACCGCCCGAGTGACAAACACGGCAGCCATATTTAGAACGAAGGGAGGAGAGAAAGAAAGAGACGGAGACAAAGAGAAGGAAGGGCGAACATTTGAGATGGGGAAAGTGACAATATAGGTAATTACAACACTTCACTCTAATTCGCACAGCTTGAAACACAGCGTCACAGCCGCGACTGTAAAACTAAAGCCATTAGTTTACTGCATTCGGTGCAGTGTATAATAATAAAACTAAACTTCTGAGGACCGCCTTTGCTGTGATTGAAAATTGTGAGGACATTTCAGGCTGCGAGGACATTTTCCGTTGCATAGACCGGGATAAGAGGCATTAAAACGGATGGACGTTTTTGGCTGTGAGGACGTTCTGGGCTGTGAGGACAAAAAAACGCGTTTTCACCATATACAACGAGCTGTGCGCGTTTTGGTTGATTATAGAAATGTGTGAAAATGTGTGTGTCATGTTGTTATCAAAGACAAACCTTTGACATTTTTGGGTGTGAGAAAATTTTGGGTTGCGAGGAAATATCATGGGGACATTTTATATTGTGAGGACATTTTTGGTTGTGAGGACATTAGGTGGTCCTCACAAAAACCACTGCTGTAATGACTTTTCACCATATGCAATTAGCACCCATGTTTGAGTATGTTGTGAGGACATTTTTGGTTGTGAGGAGGTTTTTGGGTTATGAGGACAGTTGTGAGGACATTTTTGGCAGTGGTCACAAGAAATATTGCTTGAATTACTTGTTTTTACCATACATATGAGCATATACATGAGTTGTGCACATTTACAAGGGGTCGTGATAATTATGGAACTTACAAAAAAATTTGTTTTACACAATGTGTGTGTGTCACTTTGTATTGCAATCCTTTTAAGGCCCAACTTTGCCATGATTTTTGGTCATGGGGACATTTTAGGTGGTCCCCACAGAAAAGATTGCTATAGTTATGTCTTTTCACCCTATGCAACGAACTGTGCACATTTTAGCAAGCTCATAATTACATGATTGTATATTGAGTGCGTATGTGTAATGTGTTGTCATATGTGTGTGTTTGTATTGCTATACCTGTGAGGACCACTGTTGCTATGATTTTTGATTGTGAGGACAGTGACAGCGGTCCTCAAAAAAAGATTGCTGTAATGATTTATTTTCACCGTATGCAGGCATGCACGCACACACACACACACACACACACACGGTTCTTTTGTCTGGACTGTGTTTCTATCAATTTTAGACTGTGTATGTGCCTGTCCTGTTTGTGTGCATCTGTGTGAGTGTATATTCCTTTCTGTGAGTGTGTGTGTGTGTGTGTGTGTGTGTGTGTGTGTGTGTGTTATTGTTTCTGGGTTTTTCACCGGAGTTGCGCTGACCTGTGGCCCAACACGTTCAGCGCCAGACACCGCCGCTCTCCTCGTTTGCTCTCCTCCTTCGCTCGTCTGCAGCCGCTCTGTTCATCTGCAGCGAGCGATGGAATGTCCGTGCCGGGCGGACGGACGGATGGAGGGATGGCCTCTTCATTATTTAGAGGAAGTGCGGGAAGGGATGGCTGCTGGTATAACACAGCGCGGTATTTAATGTTTGATAAAAGACCTCGCTGCGCCCTGCGGGCTCCTCATTTCGGTTTAAAAGCAATTGGGTTTGAATAGGGGTTAGTGTGTGTGCATGTGTGAGTGTGTAGAGGAGAGAGAGAGGGAGAGAGAGAAAATGTCTGGGTTCACGCGTGTCAGGGTTTGAACGACGAAATGTTTCCTTTGCAAAATGCACGTTGGTATTTGAGCAAAAACACGCAGACTCGGCGTGTCCTTTCAAAGTTGACACATTTAGCTTCTGACATTCATGTGTGTGTGTGTGTGTGTGCGTGTACGTGTGCGTGTGCGTGCGTGTGTGTGTGTGTGTGTGTGTGTGTGTGTGTGAGAGAGAGTGCTACCTGTGTCAGGAATCCTCCAGAAGCGAGAGCTGTGATCTTAAAACAAAATGAGCTACTTATCCTTTATCCGAGTGGTTCTATGTGAAACCGAGAGCATCTACAGAACCGCTCCCTCTGGTCCGAAGAAGGATGCAAAAAGCTAAACAAAATGGCGTGTGTGTGTGTGTGTGTGTGTGTGTGTGTGTGTGTGTACACCAGCCGTTCTGTTTTCTCTTCTTCTTTTCTTTCTCTTTTCCCTCCTCCTCCTCCTCCTCCTCCTCCTCCTCCTCCTCCTCCTCCTCTTCCTCCTCTTCTTGTTTGGTAGAGGACGTACCATGACAAACCACGGCTCCATCCCCACGTCCAGCCATCTGCTTCCCAGGTCACCCTGACTGCTGCCGCCACCAAACCGCCGCTAGACGTCTTCACGGGTGCCAAAATCTGCACCCGAAACCCTATTGTAACCGACCTGGGACTCCCCCACCTCCAAATAATACCTGGACCTCAGTTATGACAGAACCAAGTATTTCCTGGATCTGAACTGCTCTGGTACTTAAAATTTGTTTCTAAAATGTTGATTCTCTCGCCTGTTTCCTGGCCTCAAGGTCCTCATAACCTAAAAATGTCCTCACGACCAATATGTCCCTCACATTCCAAAATTCCCCCCACAACCAAAAGTGTCCCCCACAACGATAAATGTCTACAACAACATAAAATGTCCTCACAATGCAAAATGTCCCTTATGACCAAAAGTGTCCCTCACAACCATAAATGTCCTTAACAACATAAAATGTCCTCACAATCCAAAATGTCCCTGACACCAAAAATGTCCTCACAATCAAAAATGTCCCTCACACCAAAAATGTCCTCACAATACAACATGTCCCTTACGACCAAGTTTCCCTCACAACCATAAATGTCCTTAACAACATAAAATGTCCTCACAATCCAAAATGTCCCTGACACCAAAAATGTCCTCACAATGCAAAATGTCCCTTACGACCAAAAGTGTCCCTCACAACTATTAATGTCGCTAACATAAAATGTCCTCACAATCCAAAATGACCCTCACGCCAAAAATGTCCTCACAATCGAAATGTCCCCCACAACCAAAAGTGTCCCTCACAACCATAAATGTCCTTAACAACATAATATGTCCTCACAATCCAAAATGTCCCTGACACCAAAAATGTCCTCACAATGCAAAATGTCCCTCACGCCAAAAATGTCCTCACAATCCAAAATGTAGCTCACACCAAAATTGTCCTCACAATGCAAAATGTCATTTCAGAAGGCTCAATACCTCCTTGTGAATAGCGGCTGCGTTGACAACAGAGTGATGGATACATTGAGAAACATTTGAGACATTTTTAGAAACTTTGCGTTGACAACTGACCGTCAGAATGTATTTATCAACAGGAAGAGGTTGTTGTCATAGCAACCTGTAAACAATGTAAGTTTTCCACAAATAAGATAATCTTGAAAATATGGTGCATTTTAAGCAAACTGATGAGGTAACTTCTCAACAGCACATCTTTCGTTTGACCCCTCACCCCAACACTGTCAGTGAGGATGTTTAAAAAAGGACATTGTGGATTCTGACAATGGACCGTCAAAATCGAATTTTCATCATGAAGCAGTTGTTGCCATAGAAACCCTTAAACAACAACCTGACAAATAACGTGCAATAAAAAATGGGGTACAGAGAACAACAGAGAACAAAGTTGCCGTTTACATTACATACGAATACGTCTACATCAGTATAATGACGTTAGCTTCCCGTTCAAAACCGACGACAACAAAACTCTTAAAATGCATGTAAAGTGTGTTTTCCTCAAAATGAACTCATCTTGTCATTAATGTACGTTTTAAACAAATGAATGATGGAAGGCCTTCACAGCGCATCTTTTGTTTGACTAGAGGCGATGGAAAACAAAACGGTGAAATTATTTCGAGCAAAATTCGCACATTGTCCCTCCATTTCCACAGACGGACGGACGGACACTTCACTCATCAGCGGAGGGAAGCGTTGCGTGGACAACGGGCCTTCAGGATCTCATTTTCAGAGAAATTAAGAAACAAACAAACAAACAAAAAGCACTTTAGGAATGAAACGAGCGGTGTGTGCGGCGGTGGGGTAATATGACGAGGAGGGCCGGAGCGCGGGGCCATTAGAGCGCTGTAATGCTGCTCCGGGGCGCCGTGATGGATGGCCGCCGGCACTGCGGCCCTATTTGCACACAGTCACCTCTGCGGTGGCCGCCATTAGCCGGGCTCCCCGTCCGGAGGAGGAGGTAAAGGGTGGAGGGGTGGATGGAGGAGGGATGGAGGGCTGTCATTAGGAAGGTGTTTGTATCTCACACTCTGTGTGAGATAGAGATTTTCTGCATGATATAAAACTGTGGTTTATGTGTGTCTGGTGGGGGGGTATTCTTATGTGTATCAAATACAGTAAATATCATATATATATATATATATATATATATATATATATATATATTGATAGTTTTTAAATGCGATGCCCACATTTTTTTCGATTTCAGGTTAGCCTTATTTTATTTTATTATTTTTTATTTTTATTTTACGTCAGCTTTACTTTTTAACAGATGTGTTTAAATGTTTTCATTTTTATTATCTTCATTTACCTGCATATACATTTTTAAAAGAGTTATTTCAATTCCAATTCGATTTATATTTTAGGTTAGCCTCACTTATCTGTTTATAGATATTTTGAACAGCAATGATGGAATTCTTCCATTTTTATTTCATGTTACCTTTACTTTTCTATCTATCTATCTATCTATCTATCTATCTATCTATCCATCTATCTATCTATCTCTATATCTATCTATATATATATATTTTATATATATATATATTTTATATATATATATAATTTTTTTTAATAGAAACATCTATTTTTTATTAACTTTTCTTTTAGGTTATATTCCATTCTTCAACCCTTTGGTTGCCAGTTGTTTGGGCAATGTAAACATGCGTTTCCCATGTTAATAAAGCTCCGCAAATTGAATTGATAGATAGATTGAGAGAGAGAGAGAGAGGCATTGAGTTTCTTCACGAAACTAGGCTACTTAAGTACAAGTGTGTATTTGTCTTTGAGTGTGTGTGTTTCTTCCAACAGACAGATGTTTCTTCCCCCGTGTAACGTGTCCGTCTCTCCATGGATGGGGGGACGGTGGTGGGGTGGGGGTACCAAACCCACTCAGTGTAATTAAGACAAATTAGCCTCGCGCTCACGGCAGCATATGTCTGGAGCTTTTGCCTGTTTACTGAAGATTATCCGACTCCAAATAATCGCTCAGGTTGACGAGGACATGTTTTCTGTCCATGCCTTCCCTCTGCTCTCTCTCCCTCTCTCTCTCTCTCTCTCTCCGTTTCAGCCCATTGCAGAGCGGTGGCGGCGTGATCTGAAATCAAAGGGGTTTCTATTTCAAATCCCCCACTTTTCTGTTGTCCATTTCTCTCTCTCTCTCTCTCTCTCTCTCTCTCTCTCTTTAATTTCCACTCCCTCTCTCTCTCCCTCCCTCTCCCTCTCCTCCCTCCCCCAATGCCATTTTGAGGGAATGAATTACTTTGGGCTGTCACTTGGTCCAGGGCCAAGAATTCATTTTTGCGGGTCAAGTGTTTGAGACTCATCTCTGACAGGAACCATCTCATACCATAACTACATGGATGGACCTTGACTCTGAGTGCTAGCCCTTCTTTATTCTCTCTCTCTCTCTCTCTCTCTCTCTCCCTCCCTCTCTCTTTTCATATGCATGCTTAAAAAGACCTCTGCGACTGTGTTGGTCTGGCTCCACGGACCAGAAAGATGGAAAGAGGCGATAGAGAGAGAGGGAAGGTGCAGCGATAGCGACGGAGAACAGCGGCGGGCAGGCGGGCGAGGTGGAGATCAATAACGTGAATAAATCGGTTCAACTCGGCTTCATGCAAAACTTAAATAAGCAGTGAAAGCTCAAACGGTACAGTCCGGTGTACTTGAAGGACATTGAAGGGGAATTACAGTCCCGCGGTAAGATTTTAAACTATCATCCCCCCCCCCCCACAGATTTGGACTTGCGACTTAAATGGACGTTCCATTGCACTTTCGCCCGTGGGAGGTCGGGTTTTCCTGAAAGCTTCAATGGAATGCAGCATCATTTCACTTGTTTTTTGTCTTTAGTCGTGATGTAAAACATCAATCCAAGCAAATAAACAATGTGATCAGTATACAGTATATATTTCTTTCCCACCAGCAGGCGAAGTAAGAAAGGACACATTTAATTTATTTTCCGACGATGGATGTAGAAAGATGTCACGAGCAGCTTGTCACGACGTGAAGTTATGAGTCAAACTCAGACTTTTGCACGGCCCAGTTTCTGGGTAAAGACAGCGAAGCACAAGTTCATTGAGGCAGGGAAGGTGGAACTCCAAATAAGGGCATATACGGGACGGTGGAACTTCAATCAAGGACATATACGGGAAAGGCGGAACTCCAAGTAAGGGCATATACGTGTATGCATCACCGCCAGGGAAGGTTGAACTCCAAATAGGGCTCTTTACAGGGAAGGTAACACTCAAAATAAGGACGTATACAGGAAGGCGTAACTCCAAGTAAGGGCATATACTGTACGTGACATACAGGTAAGGTAGAACTCCAAATAAGGGCATATACGAAAAGGTGTAACTCCAATTAATGGACATATACAGGAAGGTGGAACTCCAAAAAAGAGCAGATATGGGAAGGTGGAACTCAAAATAAGGGCATATACGGGAAGGTGGAACTCCAAAAAAGATATTATTAGTGCTAGATATTATCATTTTAGTGCTGAAAATAGGTGGAATTCCCCTTTAAATCAGAGCATAAAGCCATTGAGCAAGCAGCAGGTAACTCATTCGCTAATGAAAACCTGAGCGATAAAACACAATGTGACACTCTAAACTGTGGTGAAACAGAGACGTTTGGTCGAGACGTCCGAACTTAAAGGCGTGGGTGTGTTTTGTATGTGCCTGTGCGTGGTGACGGGGACAGCCGGGCGGCGGTGGCATTGGACTGCGGCGGCCCATCTATTTACAGTGCGCTCAGGGGAGCTGATAAACAAATGTTGAGTAATTTCAGCCAGGAGTAATTACCCTTGCCGCTGACAAGGAGAGTGTGTTAGCACTCCCCTTCACCCCCGGCCCTGTCCAGAAGGCTTCCAGCGCGCGCACATACAAACACACACACACACACACACACACACACACACACACACACACACACACACACACACACACACACACGAGTGTGTGTATGTGTGGCTGGTGTCCAGCAATCGATACCAAAACAACACCTTTCCACCTCTCGCTCGGAAACGGACTGCGAAAAAATATCACGTATTCATATTCCCAACGCTGCCTAATTTAGCTATGAGTATAAAAAACAGATACAGATAAATAAAACATACACCAAAAATGAAAAAATTAAGATTTAAATATATAAAAATAAAATGTATTATTCTCGTTCTTACAGCAAAATACAATAAATAATAATAGTATAATAATAATAATAGTAATAATAATAATAATAGTAGTACCTTTTTATTGTTTAAGAATAATAGAATAAAAAGAATAAAAAATGGTAAGTTAGAATATAAATTATAAGATAGAAAAAAAAAATTGAATGAAAACTGTTGATCTTATCAGAAAACAATGTGCGATAACCATATCATTTTTTGGAACTTATTTATATGTACGTATATATTTTTATCTATCTTTGGCTAATAAACAAACTATTTAAAAAATAAATCGCTAATTTAACCTTGAATTATTTAATCAAAAACAGACTTAAACATGGTAATTTAACCAAAAACAAAGTCAAGAAAAGGGATTTATTCACCTTCATTAGGATTGGGGAAAACTGATCAATTGAATTAATAAATAAATAGAGAAACTTTTTGCGATCAAAGTCACTTTGGTTCTACATTCTTATCACTTTTCACTCATTAAAAGATTGAAATGTAATGAACAAAACAAGCAAATTAATTTCCACCTCCACCTCCACCCGAGGCTCCGTCCGCCGGCGATCGATCGATTGTGGATCCCAATTCCCAGGCAGCCCCCACCCCCCCTGCGATCAATACGCACGCCGAGGGATCGATCGGGAAACGGCCTTTCCGATCACACTGTAACGAGGGAGGAAATAATGGAGGATAAAAACAGATTAGGGAAAATCAAAAGACGGAGGGAGGAAAATAAACAGAGGAATAAATAAAGGAATACATGGGGGAGGTTCAGGCCCGTGGTGGGGGGAGGAGGGGGGGGGGTATGGCATGTTGACACAGTTGCTGGGTTGAAGAGGGGGAAGGAAAAAGGGTGAGGAGAGGAAGAGACCGATCAAAGGGATGAGAAAGAAAGAAAGAAAGAAAGAAAGAAAGAAAGAAAGAAAGAAAGAAAGACAGGAAAAAAGAGAGATTGAGATAGGGAGGGAAGGTAGGAAAGGGGGGAGGATGAAAGAAAGAGAGAAAGAAAGAAAGAAAGAAAGAAAGAAAGAAAGAAAGAAAGAAAGAAAGAAAGAGGAAGGGAGAAGGGGAGGGAAGGAAGGAAATAACAAAAGGTTCGTTGGGATGGAAGAAGGGGTGAGAGACGGAGGAGAGGAAAAGAAGAAAGAAAGGAAGAAAGAGGTGGGTGGGGGTGAGGAGGGAGTAAGGAAGAAATTAAGAAAGAGAGAGAGATGAGGGGTCGGCAGGAAGGTAGGAAAGGTGGAAGGATGGAATAAAGAAAGAAAGACCAGGTGGGAGAGGGGGAAGAAAGAATGAAAGAAAGACGGAGGGAGGAATGGAGGAAGGGAGAGAGCGAGAAGGGGAAAGGGGAGAGGAGGTAAGAAGGAAGGAAGGAAAGAAGGAAGAGAGGGCGAGAAGGGGCAGGAGGGAGAAAGGTTGGCGGCAAGAAGGAAGGAAAGAGAGAATTGAAGCAAGACAAAGGTAAAAAGAAAGAAAGAAAATGGGGGGCAAGGGGGAGGATGAATAAAAGAGGGAGGGAGGAAGTAGAGAGAGAGAGTTGAGTTTTTAAAAGGAGAGAAAGGGAAAGAGGGAGAGAGGTGGAACAACGTCAAGAAAGACAGAAAGGTAAAAAGAAAGAAAGCTAGAGATGCAAGGGGGAGACGGCGGGAGGGAGGAAGGAGGGAGCGAAATAAAAGGGAAAGAGCTCAGAGGGAAGGAGGCCAGGAAGGAAGCAAATAAATGAATGAAGAAAGAAGGGAAGAATAAACAGAGAGGGGTGAGAGAGGGGGAAGGAAGGACGAAAGACAGCTGCGGAAAAAAAGAGAGAGGGGAAGGGTGGAGGGAGGGAGGAAGAAAGAGAGCGAAAAAGTCGGGTGGCTGGGGGAGAAGGAGCGAGGGAGGGGGAAGGAGGAAGGGAGGGAAGTGAGAGAGAGTGGGACAGAGCGCAAAGGGAGGGAAGGAAGGAGGAAAGAGAGAAAGAAAGAAAAAGAGGAAGGAAGTACATTTGAAAAAGAGAGGGAGAAACCGAGCGAGGGGGGAGGGAAGGGACGAGGGGAAAGAAAGAAAGAAAGAAAGAAAGAAAGAAAGAAAGAAAGAAAGAGGGGGAAGGAAAGACATTTGAAAAAGTGAATAAAAGGAAGAGAGAATCGCACAAACTATGACTTCTCGTTAAAAGTTGACACTGTGTGTACGTGTGCGTACGTGTGTGTACGTGTGTGTGTGTGTGTGTGTGTGTGTGTGTGTGTGTGTGTGTTGTGCTGCATTCACACGGAACGCGGTAGACGGCAAACCTGAAGTCACGTTAGTGGCCGAGAGCGTGGCGGCCGACCGGCAGAGAAATGATTTGAGCTTCCCTCCGTTCCCCCGCGCCGGAGTCACAGCCGGATGCTACGTAGCTCCCTTCCAGACACGTCGGCTGCGGCCGCCAGGATTTGGTGCCGCCGCTGATTGCTTTCTCTGGAACGCCGCACTTGAATGGCTTCAATAAAAAGCTGGCGGTCGACACAAAAGTCGTTCTTTTTCTATCGATTCTATATTCTTTATCATTCCATCTATTAAATGCACGGAAGCTGTTGGGTGGTTGTAGCGGGGAAGGAGATGGAGGATTTGGACGCGGCGGCGAATAAGTCGTGTAAAAGAAGGGATTCTATTGCCAGTGGAAAGCAAGTGATAAGACACTGATCACTCGGTTAACAGATCATTGATCACTCAGTTAACAGATCATTGATCACGCTCAGGAAACAAATCTCTATAGACGCTCTCTCGAACCCACATAACAATATCCATAAATATATCCACAATGTAAAATGATGCAGAGTCAAAGCTGTTTGGAGATGAATGTGATGCTTTATAGACGGCTTGTGTAACGCTGATCAACTATGAATGACAATATGTTTCAGAGGGAATTTAACATGAGTTTAAAATATAAAATGTTCATACGAAGCGGCATTTTTATACCTACAAGCATTACTAAAATTCTTCATATATATAAAATAACAGACAGGAAATAATTTAGTTTAATAAATGTTCTGCAGTCTTTGTACATCACCATAACAACATATCTTCACGCTTGTTTCATTTTGCCGTGGTACCTACCGCTCGCCACCTTACCACGGTGTAGGGGTTTGTGTGTCCCTTAACTCTGGGAGCTGTGTTGTCGGGGGCATTAGCCCCTGGTAGGATCTCCCAAGGCAGAGTGGTCCCAGGGGAGGGACCAGACAAAGAGCGATTCAAAGGACTCTAATGCAACGACAAACAAGGCAACATGGTACCTCGCCCGGAATAAGGAAACTGGGGTCCCCTCCTGGAGCCCGACCTGGGAGGGGAGCTCACTGGCGAACATCTGGTGGTCGGGCCTTGACCCATGGGGCTCGGCCAGGCACAGCCCGAAAAAATACCATGGAGCCGCCACCCTGTGGACCCACCACCTGCCGGGATAGGCGCTGGGGTCGGTGCAATGTCAGTCGGGCAGCATGCAAAGGGCGGGGGCCTGGGCCTGCTGATCCTCGACATCGTAGACTAGTTCTAGGGACGTGGAATGCCACCTCTCTGGCAGGGAAGGAGCCAGAGCTGGTGCGGGAGGCGGAGCAGTACCAACTAGATATAGTTGGGCTCACCTCTACCCACAGCACCGGCTCTGGAACCAAACTCTTGGAGAGGGGATGGACTCTCTCATTTTCCGGAGTTGCCCTGGGTGAGAGGTGCTGGGCAGATGTGGGGATACTCACAAGCCCCCAGCTGAGTGCTGCTGTGTTGGAGTTCTCCCCAGTGAATGAGAGGGTCGCCTCTGTGCAACTACAAGTTGCTGAAGGGAAAGCTCTGACTGTTGTTTGTGCTTATGCACCAAACACCAGTTCAGAGTATTCGGCCTTCTTGGAGTCTCTGGGTGGCTGACTGGAAGGGACATAGGGGCATAGGGACTCAATAGTTCTATTGGGAGACTCCAACGTTCACGTGGGCAACGATGGAGAAACCTGGAAGGGGGTGATTGGGAGGAACTGCCTACCTGATCTGAATCCGAGTGGTGCTTTGTTATTGGACTTCTGTGCTAGTCATGGATTGGCCATAACCAACACCATGTTCGAGCGTAGGTTGGCTCATAAATGTACCAGACCACCTTAGGTCAATGATCGATAATCGATTTTGGCGTCGTGTCATCAGATCTGCGGCCATATGTCTTGGGCACTCGGGTGAAGAGAGGAGCAGAGCTGTCGACTGATCATCACCTGGTGGTAAGTTGGATCAGATGGCGGAGAAGGCTGCCAGACAAACCTGGTAAACCCAAACGTGTAGTGAAGGTGAACTGGGAATGCCTGTGTAACGGGTGTGGTTAGGACCCAATTGCAGCACAAAGACAGGCAGGGATATTTGGTAATGTCTTTTATTTGTAGAGCAGACGGGAGACAGGCAGGGAGCAGGCAGGATACATCGTCGGGGACAGGCAGGTTCGATAACGAGAGGTGCAGACAGAAGACAGGCGGGGGGGGGCAGGCAGGATACGTGGTCGGAGCGAGGCAGAGCCGGTAGCGGGGAATCAGTCCGGAGAACGCTGGAGAGTCTGGTGCAAGCATCCAAGACAATCTGGCAATGGGTGACTGGTGAGAGAGGCATATATAGTGGTTATGGTGGTTATGTTCAAAACCTCCATTGCAGAGGCGACTGCTAGGAGCTGTGGTCTGAAGGTAGTCGGTGCCTGTCGTGGCGGTAACCCAAGAACCCGTTGATGGACACCAGCGGTGAAGGAAGCCGTCAAGCTGAAGAAGTCACTGAAGCAAAAACCCGGGTGTGGGAATACTTCCGGGGAGGCGATGAAGAAGGACTTTCGGTTGGCCTCAAGGAAGTTCTGGAAAACTGTTCGGCGACACAGAAAGGAAATGCAGGGCTTGGCTCAGGCTGTGTTCAGCCTGGGAGGATAACTGCTGACCCGGACTGGGGATATTGTCGGGCGGTGGAAAGAGCACTTCGATGAATTCCTGAACCCGATCAATACGTCCTCAGGGGAAGAGGCAGAGTCTGAAGAAAGTTTACTCCAGGGTGCTGGAAAGGAGGCTCTGGCCGATTGTCGAACCTCAGATTCAGGAGGAGCAATGCAGATTTTGTCCTGGACGTGGAAGAGTGGACCAGCTCTTTACCCTTGCAGGGTTGCTGGGGGGGTCGTGGGAGTTTGCCCATCCAGTCTACATGTGTTTTGTGGACCTGGAGAAGGCTTTTAACCCTGTCCCTCGGGGGATCCTGTGGGGGGTACTGAGGGAGTATGGAGTACCAGGGCCGTTGGTACAAGCCATCATGGCCTTGTACAACCAAAGTGAAAGCTGTGTTCGCATTCTCAACACAAAGTCAAACACATTCTCAGTGGGTGTTGGACTCCACCAAGGTTGCCCCTTGTCCCCGATTCTGTTTGTGATATTCATGGACAGGATCTCAAGGCGCAGCCTAGGTAGGGAGAGTGCCTGGTTCGGGAACCTCACAATTGCATCTCTGCTTTTTGCAGATGATGTGGTTTTGTTGGCTTCATTAGACCGTGACCTCCAGCACGCACTGGGGTGGTTTGCAGCTGAGTGTGAAGCGTAGGGATGAGAGTCAGAAAACGGTGGATTGCTCCGTTCGGGTTGGGAGCGAGTTACTGGCCCAAGTGAAGGAGCTCAATTATCTCGGGATCTTGTTCACGAGTGAGGGGAAAATGGAGCATGAGATGGACAGGTGGATCGGTGCGGCGTCCGCAGTGATGCAGGCGTTGTACCGGACTGTTGTGGTGAAGAGGGAGCTGAGCTGGAAGGCAAAGCTCGCAATTTACCAGTCCATCTACGTACCAACCCTCACCTATGGTCATGAGCTTTGGGTAGTGACCGAAAGAACGAGATCGCGAATACAAGCGGCAGAAATGAGTTTCCTCCGTAGAGTGGCTGGGCTCAGCCTTAGAGATAGGGTGAGGAGCTCGGACATCAGGAGGGAGCTCGGAGTAGAGCCGCTGCTCCTTCGCGTCGAAAAGAGTCAGTTGAGGTGGTTCGGGCATCTGATCAGGAGGCCTCCTGGGCGCCTTCCCTCCAGAACGCGCTGGAGGGAAACTCGGGGCCTCCCAGGAGGAACTGGAAAACTTTGCTGGGGAGAAGGGGGCCTGGAACTCCTTGCTCAGCCCGCTGCCACCGCGATCCGGGCCGGATTATTATTATTATATTATTGTTATTATTAATAATAACAATAATATTAATAAATATAGCTGCAGGCAGCAATAAACAGGGTCCAGTTTATTTGTTTTAGGTAAGTATTACAGTTTGTTTTTTTGTGAAATGCATCACAAGTTACAAAAGCTACAAACGTTGTGGACGTTCTGGACCGATCAATATGGACTGACCTCAAGGACTGTAAAGAATTGCTTTTTTATTGTGTTAGACATTTTTTCGGCGTCTGGAACAATAACAAAAAACAAACTTTATAATTACTTGAAAACAACCGCTTACTTTTTACTTTAAACCAAACTTTGTCATCGTTATAACTTACCTTGTTGTGTGTAAGTACATGTGCAGACTCAGTGACGGGAGGAGATGTGTCTCGTGTGCATCAATTATGCTGTACGTATTGACCCAGGTGTACGTATTTACGGAGATTTACAATACCAGTTGAACTTATGAAATTTTAGTGGTGACTTTTTTCCTTGAAATACATTTTCACTAAGTTACATTTCCATGAAATACAAAAAAGGTAGTGGTATTTCTAAGAGTAATTACCATATCACAGCTTCTATTTTTCTGAAGCCTCGCTGGATCTTGAAGGCATCACTCAGACATACATTTGAGTGGATTCAAGTCGACATTGTCACCAGTTTTTGTCAACTACTGTTTTTTGTAATTAAGTAATGGGGACTACTCGTTGAGTCATACTTATTCAGCCCAATTTTTTTCCCTGCATGTGAATGAACAATTGCATACCATGATCCCTGCTTGATAATTGTAAATGTATTTCCCAATATTGTTAATAAACGTGAATCATTATTATTTAACAGTGATTTTTGAAGTGTTCTATCAACTGGCATCACTAAATCATGCAACGCAGAATAATAGTGATCTACCTCAATGTGGCCAGTAAACGGCTCAGCACACATTATTTGGAATATTCTCTCTCTTCCTGGAACATTATCATTTATTCTACCAGATTTTAAAATACTTGATAAAGAATATTTTCTTGAATAAAAACATCGTCTAGGTAATTTTGTGTCCATGTGCAAACATTTTGGATTTTGTTCTTAAGAACTGCTGCTAAACTCATAGCAGCACATCGTTTATTTCTGGAGTTTTCAAATTGTAAATCATCCTGTTGAAATGAGGCTCTTAACACTGATAGGTATGGGGAATCAATGTTTACATTGAACGTTTTTCCATTAATTTTTTTTTCCCACAGTATTTTTCCTAATTACTTTTTAAAATATTGTGACTGACCTTGAGCACTGGATTTTTGGACAATGGCTTAATTATTTTCTTAGATTTTCGGCAATATTTCGGCATCTGGAACAATAACAAAAACAAACTTTGTAATTACTTTTCATAACAACAATAAATACATTTTATTTTATAAATATAATAAATACATGTTACTTTCAGAGTAATTATAATTACTAGTTATTACTACTCAATTGTATTTTTTTGGTTAATAATGTACAATTGGAAAATTCTGTTTAATAAATGACTTGTCTATATTGTAATGCAGACAACATTCATTATTTGTTCATTTTGTTTATGAAAAGTGGCATGTCAGTCAAGCAAGACCAGCTTAATAATTGGGGTCAAAGTTGTTTGGTTTTACACAAATATCTGCTATGTAGGTAGATTCATTTGTATGAAATTTCAAATCAAGTGATGCTTGTAACATGCCATTTAATTGTGTTCGTAGCTTCTGTCATTGTTGTGTTTCAGATAGTTTTTGCTATTTTTTAGACATACTGTATTTTGCCATCAAATGCATTGGGCCGCGTCTGTGATATAGATCAAATTTGGTCGGTTTTTCATTCATTTCTATCTATTTTTACAATATCAACAGGGGATAAAGCCGGGTTGGACTCCTAAATATAGCTGCAGGCAGCAATAGACGGGGTCCGTTTTAGTCATGTTTGTGACGAACTACATTTTGAAGCGTTGGTGTTTTTCTGTGACTAATTACAATTTCACGGGTTCTAACATTCAGAACCACAACCTGTACATTTATAGAATATTGGATGATGTCACAAAGCTTTTCACTCTTAAACTTATCTCATTCTATTACCAGATCGAAAGTTTTCGAACGTTGACGTGTAGCACAAACGGCTACTATTGATCAAATTTAGTCCGTTTTCTACTAGTTTCTGCATGTGGATCGATTTGGATGAAACTTGAACTATGACACGTCTGTGACTTCGAACAGTGTCCGTAGCTATAGCAGTCATCCTGTTCCGGACAAAAAATTCTGATAATAATAAAAATCCAAACCATTACAATAGGTGATCCATCCCGACGGTATGGGCCCCGATAAATATAGCTGTAGCTATATATATATAGCTTGTTTTGTAATCACATAAACTTTCTAATTAATTTATATAACAAACACAAATACATGTTACTTTCAATTTGTGCTTTATTGTACTTTTTGTGCTAAGAATCTACAATTGAAGAACTCAGTTAAATAGATGAATTGCCTGTAATGTAATACAAAGGTCTATTGGACATTAACATTCATTTGGAATTTGACTTATTATGAAAGGACTTGTCACTATTTAACACCAACTCCCTTTTAATTTTAAACCTGCTATGTTGGGCTGTAGAAAGCGGCATGTAAATTAAGTTTCTTCAGAACAATGGTCTATTTTTGCCTCTAAACCAAACCTCGTCATTGTTATAGCTCACCGTGTTGTGCCCGTGTAAACAGAGCTGCAGCCACAGTGACGAAAAGCGTTGACGTCTTTCTGTAAGTAATTGCAATTTCACAGGTATTAGTTTTAAGACGCGGTCCTAGTACATGAAACGCATCATTCATTCACACAGTCGGGGTGGACTCCACGTGGTGACCAGTTTCTGTGGATTAATGTTTTTTCGTGTCCAAGTTTTCCGATTCTGTGAAACAGGAAAACGGTTGACGTTTGTGCGTGATTTTTTTCCAATTTTCAGGATACTATTTTTCCGATTCGTTCCGAGAATATGACGCTCATCACGCACTCGCAGATTTTGTATCTGATGACTTCCGCGAATCCCGCAAAGTAAGGAGGAACATATCGATAAAATACCGAACATCCCCGCAGACATCAACCAGGTAAGACGGTACATAAACACGTCTAACTTGTAACCTCCAGCCACTACAGAGGGATTAACTCTACACCACGCGAATGTGTGTTGAGAATCACAACCTAGACGTTAATAAGGTATTTTCGATTCTTGGCATGCCGGTGATGCACTAACCTTTGGCTACTTCCGGTCAAATGATGTTGTTTTTTCACAAATATCTGCTCTGTTTGTGGATCGATTTGGAAGAAACTTGAACCACGAGATCTCTGCGACATCCCTGTTCTAACGACACCTCAACGATGTTCTGTTCCAGACAGTTTTAGCCCAAAAAGTGCGAAGGAGAATAAAAATAATAATAATTCCAAACAATAATATATAGAATAATAATAAATAGGGGACCATCCCTATGGGACGGACACATTATAATAATAATAATAATAATAATAATAATAATAATAATAATAATAATAATAATAATAATAATAATAATAACAAAAGAGAGCGAGAGAGAGAGAGAGATCAAAAAGTCAGTACATATGGATATTCCAATTCAGACTTGGCTCAAAATGTTCCAATCAGTTATTGAAGCGTGGGGTCCTCTTCCCAACCAAGATTTTAGAAACACCAATAGAAACCCTCCATGTCCAGAAGAAAAGCCCAAACACCTCACATTAATTCATATTGGAAAAAAAGCGCCATTGCATTCTGGAAACCGACTGAGAGAGAGAGGAACTAGACTGAATACTGTGAAGTTTGTAAGGTGTGCGCTCAGACAACCTGCTTCACGGCGTAACCATAACAACTTAACGTAAACATGGGATGATACAATGTCATGAATATACATATACACTTGTGTACAGTATATATACTGTTACTGTGTGTGTGTGTGTGTGTGTGTGTGTGTGTTTTTCCTCCAGCCGGGGGTGAAGCTGGCACCAGGCCAAGAGCAAGGTGAGAGGAAACATCACACACACACTGCACACACACACACACACACACACACACACACACACACACACACACACACACACACGTTGAATGAGGTGTGTTTGTGTCTTTATGTGTGTTTACCTGTTTGTATGTGTGTGTGTGTGTGTGTGTGTGTGTATGTTTACCTGTTTGTGTACGTGTGTGTGTGTGTGTGTGTGTGTGTGTGTGTGTGTGTGTGTGTGTGTGTGTGTGTGGATGCGCGCCAGGAGTCGTGCTGGAGTTTACACCTTTCATCAGCTGGTAGCTTTGGACGAAGCTTCACTTTCTGCAGGATCCTTAAGACGACGCTGCTCCACATTTCTTCTGACTGGTGGGAAAACCACGGAGAGAGAAAGAAAGAGATGGAAGGGGAGAGAGGGAGAGAGAGAGAGAGAGAGAGAGAGAGAGGTGAAAACATCACAGCCTTCTCCTCTCTCGCCTTTGAATGGATTTAGGGCTTTTCTGAGAGTCTTTTAAGAGAAGATGGATCTTATTAGTGCTGATTGCTAGTCACACGGCGTCTACTGCCGCGGGTCCCGCCACACTTAACCCTTTCACTGAAGGAAGGAAGGGAGGGAGGGAGGGAGGGAGAGAGGGGATCTGAGTATATCATCCTTATATGTATTTGATATAGATGGAGGTTATTGATCCCCTCAATCCACTGGTAGGTTCAACCCAGTTTGTACACAATGGATAAAATGGGTGAAAAAAAAAAATGTCGTCGCTATTGAAAGATACAACATTGGAATATTTTTATATCAAATCTCAATTCTAATGTACTTATTGACAGATGACCGGAAAAATTATAATAGAATACATCCTAAAATTGTGTTAAACATGTCATTTGAAACTCTATGTTCTTCATGGTGATGACGTCAATTTAAATGAAAGCATGGCAAGGCGTTGGGGAGTCCAAAGAGAAACAAAAAAAAAACAGGAATTTAGAGATAAGGTTAGGGTTGAAGACAGAGCTTTGCCCATGAGACTCCCTCCTAACAACCAGTTCACCCCACACCTCGTACTTCTCACGCTGAAAGTTCAGAAATAACTGACATTGCTCATTATTTTTATTTTTTTACGTATATATTTCCTCTCTTGTGCTTGCTTGGTGCCCTGTCACTCACTGTTCGCATTGTAAATGTGAGATCCTTTCCACATGCACGTTACTTGAATGCCCAGTTGCAATCCATACAGAAAGCATGGTACGCATTACAGGTAGTATACCTGTAATGCGTACCATGCTTTCTGTACCGCGTTACAAATGGCAACGTAGTTGCCATGCCCCCTACCCCGACCCCTCGGCTCGCATCCCTATGTATTTTTTCATTGTGCTAACTGTCACCCAGCAGAGACCGCACTGCCTCTACTCATGCATCCTCCCTCACAGTCGATACAGCCACGCTAAAGCCACGCCCCAATTCCCCACACCGCAATGTCTCGCCCTTCAGCTGTTTCAACCTCCCTCCGCCAGCAAATCCTCGCTGGTAATTATATAGACCTTGCCAAACTCATTCAGCCCTCATTGGCTACCACTTCCCACCCCAGGACCATCGACAACATTTCAGGGACCGCTCTTCTCGAAAATTCACTTACACCTTCTCCATCTACAGGGACACCATGTGTTCAGTGTACCCAGGACGCTGTTCCGAGTTGGACAATTACCTCACTATTGTCATCAACCAAGCGTTTCAGCGGCACAGGTTTCTATACCGACCACACCCATTTCACTTCAAAAGGAGCTGGCCGGCTACAGCAGTTCAACGAAGGCAACTACACTGTACTGGGGAACCTTGGATTATGAGATACAGTATATTGCAGAGCCTTCGCAGTCAGGACATCTCTCCCGTGCAATCCCTGCGGTGCTCTATCCACCACCGCCTCAGCCTGCACCATCAAAAGCTCCTTCCCCCAAAACACCACCGCCAGCCACCCGGTCACCAGCCTTCGGTAGCCTCTCAGCAGCCCCACCTCCTCCACCAATCACCACCTGAGCCATTTCTACCCACAGCCCTGGTTCTCCTGCCAAAAGGAACAGAGGTCGACCCATACTTTACCGAGGAGGTCAGATGGGCTGAAAATCCTCTGCTTGCAGATTCTTACCTTAATGCTCTTTTTGCCGGGGGGACATCTCACCCAAGGCTTCAACCATGGCTTCCACCCTGGCCATCCCATCCACTTCCCACACCTGCCCTTACCTCGGGTCTGCCACCAGGGAGCCCAAAGTCGTCGACAGACTGCTGGAGAAGGAGGAGGTTTCCGACATCGCCGTCCACACTCATGACTCCCTCGGTTTCAACCGTAAGCACGGCAAAACCAACCACATGGGCCACACCCCTTCCATATTATTTTGTTGTCTCGACTCCTACCTCAACACTTTTCTACCCATTTCATTCATTACAGACGCCCCGAAGACTTCCCCCGTCCAGAGTCAAGACTCTGGTGACTCCTGGTGTTCCATCTTTCACCGAGCTTGCCATTCGTGGTTCCTCTAAATCAGCGCGCCGAAGCCACTCATTCATCATCTCCTCATCATCATCATCATCATCATCACATCTTCATTATCACCATTCCACAGCTTTGTCGCTCAATCAACTCAATCTATGACTTGTGGTGTGGTCCCTAACTTGTCAAATGGCCCCTTGGCTGCAACACTTGTCACTGCCACTTGAGCTCGCGTCGTGCTAAGAAAATATCGCAACGCAAATTAGTTGAAGAAGAAGCACTTTTTCAAACCATGAGGATTGTAGAGATTTCGGGAGGCTCTCTGACAGCTTCATCCTATAGTTACTTGCTATAGCGCCCCCCTCGCTGCATCACTTGGCACTGCAGCTCCCGCTCTGATGGCATTAAGAATTTCCAGAAATCCACACACATTGGATGACGGGAATTAGCTGTGAGCGCCGGTGCTGCAGTTCCAAATCAACTTTTTCAAACCTCCAAGTGCCCGTATTCGTACATTTACATCGGGTTTATTTTTCTGCCCGAACTGTCAAACTGCAGGCACGCACAGGTACGCGCGCGCGCACGCACACGCACATGCACACGCACACACACACACACACACACACACACACACACACACACACACACACACAAGCTCCGGTTTGTTCCTATTCACGTCGACTCCCGTGCTTCTTTCTCTCTATTTCTTTCTGCCTTTATTTCCTGACCCGGCGTCTCGGTCTCGCTGTTTTGACAGTCTCGCCAGGCTCGATACACAAAGCAACAACTCATCCCGCGGAGAAACAGACGTGCCGTTGGAAAAGACAGGGGGAGAGAGAGAGAGAGAGAGCGAGCGAGAGAGAGAGAGAAAGAGTGAGAAAAAAATAGAAAGAGAGAGAGCCTGGAAGCGCTGGGGGGACGATCGATAAACAGAGTCGGAGCTTGTGATTTATTTACCAGTGCGTGTTAGTGTTATGTAGAGGGTTGGGTGGGTGGGGGGGGGGGGGGGGGGGGAGAAAAAAAAAGCCGTCTGTGATATGGCCACGGGCGGACGATATAATGGGACGCTCTCCATCTCCCGTCTCGTCGCTGGGATTGTCGCTGCTTCAGAGAGCTCCGCCACCGCCGAGCCCCCGAGACGCAGGCGACGAGACGGATGATTACTCACCGTAAACGATCCTCCAGGAAGAAGGGGAAGCGGCGGGACGGAGGGAAGCTGAGGGGAGGGAGGGACGGAGGGATGAAATAAGTACAGCAGATATTGATGACTCAATAGACTGGGTGACAGACGGTTCCATTTGCGTGGTGATGAAGTGCCGCCTCGGCTCCTGGATCAATCACCATGAGAGCGCCACTTATTGGGCATAAAAAACATCTTTAATGTTATTAAACGCACATCTCACCGAACCCCCCCCCCCTCCATCCGCCTCTCCTGTCTCCTTCCTTCCTTTCTCCTCCTCCTCCGGCGCTCCTGGCGGATCATGGACGCCACGTTATTTCTGGCAGCCGGCCCCTCTGCTGCTCTGTTGGAGAGAGAGAGGGAGAGAGGGAAAGAGAGAGAGAGAGAAAACACTTTTATTAAGCACATGTGGTATCTACTTATTCCACTGGCACAAGCACAAAAAACCAGAAGACAATTAAAGGAACAAAGCAATAACTAAATACATATTATTAATAATGAAGCTGTTATCATAATACTAATAGAAATAAAAAAAAGTTAAATAAGTGTAAAATAAAATAAAATATTAAATAATAATAAATAAAATATGTAAAATAATATGTATTCATATACTGCACATACATACTTGTCTATTTTCTAGGTTCTCTTCACTTATTTGTATATACATGGGGGGGGATGGTAGCTCAGGCGGTAGAGCTGGTGGTCTAGTGATCTAAAGGTTGCTGGTTCGATCCCAGGCTCCTCCTGATAGCATGCTGTAGTGTCCTTGAGCAAGACACTTAACCCCTAATTGCTCCTGATGGCTGCGTCCGTCGGTGTTTGAACAATTGTAAGTCGCTTTGGATAAAAGCGTCTGATAAATGTAATGTAAAAATGTAATACATATTTCTTTAACAGCTATTTCTTTTTAATTTCTCTTAATATTTTGGGTTATCTTCACACATATATCGTCTGCATATGTCTGTTAACAAGGGAGGATGTGAATTATGGTGGTGCTGGAGGGTGAGCAAAGGGTGAGGGGAGAGAGAGAGAGAGAGAGTTTTGAGTTTTTAAAGAACACTTTTATTTAACACTGCTTCTGGAAAAAAAAAAACGGCCCTCCCTCCCCTCTCACCCTCCCTCTCCCTCTCCCCCCCTTCCTTCCACCCCCTCTGTGCTGAGGTGAAACGCTGGGATGGATGAAATTTGAAGGCGAGATACGGCCGAATGTTGAAATGTCTGGATGTTTTATTTTTGCAAATGTGTAAAAACTTGTGTTTACAAAATCAAAACAAAGATCAATTTTAGGGGAATCGTGTAGCGTTGTAATAGATGATGAATATTAGTCTGAATTAGCTACTGGCTATGGCCTCATGGAGTCAATACCGTCTGGAAATTGATTTTAAAATGTGTGGACTCTTTTTTTCCCAAATGTGTCAAGTAATTTGCTCACAAATTCAAGACAAAAACAACTACTTTTGGGCGGCCTTTGTCATTTTGTGATATGACTATGAATAGAAGTGCTATTGGATGAAGCCTATAAAGTCATGTCAAGTGCTTTTGTAAAATTTTGTAAAATAGCAGATAAGATAACACTCCATTAATATTGCAATATTATATGATTATAGGAATTATATGAATATGATTAATATTATGCTGTCTGCTTCGGTAACAGCTACTGGCTGAAGCCTATGAGTCAATACAGTCTCCAAATGCTTGTCAAATGCATAGATAATTTTTTGCAAGTCCTTTCTACACAAATTTAAAACAATAATAATATTACATAGTAATATGAATATGGCAATACTACTATTACTATGTAATATTAATATTATATATAACAAAAATATGCTGTATAATTCTGCTATTGTCTGCAATCTGTGGAGTCAATACAATCATCTAAAATAAATTCAAATTATTTTTTGCAAACATGTAATGTATCCTTTGCGCACTAATTTTTGAATATTGCGCTGTCTGATTCAGTACGCTATTGGCCGAAGTCAATGGAGTCAATACTGTTAGCACATTTTGAAATTAATTTGCCCACAAAAATTCAAAACAAGTCCTTTGTTTTCAGTGAAATGCTTGAATTAACTTTTATTCAATGGGAATTTCTGGACACCTCCATCTTGCTCCACCCATCACTGTTGCAGTTCAAATGCTGACCAGCCAATCAGATCAGCCCTTGTAGTCTGCTGGGCTCCACATATCTCTGTATGAAAGAAGAAAAACAATATATTATATACTATATTTAGAGAAGCGAGAATCACCCCCAAACCCCCCGTGCCAGACCTCTTCTACCGAAGCCACCCCACCCGACTGAGGCCACCTTCCTCATCCACCTCCTCCCCTGAAAACCGCCCGCCAGAGGCCCTCACCCCAGGGCCCACCTGACTGACAGCTGTTGATTTGGATCTCTCAGTCAACCTTACCGGATAAAAGAGGGGGATTCGGTGCTCATTCCTGCAACCCCACCAGCCCCCCCAAACCCCCGACCCCCACCCCCCACCCCAACTGGGCACCCCCGAAACCTCCCATTCTACCAGCAAGGACACAATTCCCAGGCACCGGACTTCTTCAGGCCCTCCTAATGAAGTCATTTCAAGCACACATGATTGGGTGAGATTGCCACCCCTCCACTACCCACCCCCGGCCCTCCCCTCCCCCCGACGCACACACACACAAACACACACACACACACACACACACACACACACACACACACACACACACACACACACACACACACACACACACACACACACACACACACACACACACACACACACACACACACACCCCACCGCATCTCCTCATCTCTTCTCCCCCCACTGAAGGCGAAGCAGGGATGTACTCAACCGGAAAAGGCAACTCGTTGTGTGCATCTATTGTGTACACGTCCAATCATGGTTGTGTGTAGGTGTGTTGCTCCTTTATTTGTATGCGTGAGTGTGTTTCTGCCGCATGTGAAGTGTGCGTGTAGGTATGTGGTCTTAACTAAGCTAACACAACCGGAGCATCTGCTAATTGGATGTCTCCATAGGCACTTGCACACAGCGCGGCATTACAGCCCCGGAGAAGACAGGACGGCAGAACACCAACGCCTCCTCGCACCCTGAGAACGCTGAGGAAAACAGCTTGTGGGGGCGATCTCGAGGGATCCTCTTGGGGGGGGGGGGGGGATGGCGGAGTAAAATCCCTTTCTGCCACGGCAACATCCGCGGCGCAAACCAAATAAATCACAACTGTTTTAGACCTTTTTCCCCGTCACGTTCTCTGTAGGGAAGGGAGGCGGCATTGGAATTCAACCACGGAAATTCTCGCGGCAGTAGCTCGACATAAAGACTCAAAGGTTCAAATAAAGCCGTTAAAAATACACTCTTGCCGCCATTTCCTTTTATTTCGCTCGACGCGCGCTTGGGGACAGCAAGGCGTAGCTGATCGATCGCTCGGTAGGAATCCTCCTGGGACGACCGCACGGCCGTCCGCCGGTCCGTGCCAGGTAGGCACCTAGGGTACCAGGAAGGTGGACTACCCTCCCTCGTTGATAAGAAGTGAGGTAGACCTGCGTCCGACCTGTTGGTCAGGATGAAAATGTCGTCGGAAAACAGGAAGACTTTAGATCACCTTCGCCGCACTTCACTGTCTCCTCAAGGATCAAACAAAGTGAAAGTACACCAACCTTGCCAAAACGTCCCCTTCCACGAGGCTGCTTCGCCTCTGTAGCAGAGGGGTCTTCTGGCCGCTTGATGTTCGTCCGTGGTTGCACAAACTAAAATGAATCCAATTTAAGGATATAAGCGGTGTAGCTCAGGAGGATTGAGTTGAGATTGACAGGTCTGGAGCGTTCCTTCCTAAATGGAGAGTCTGGACAGGACCGGACCGTCTGTCTGGAAGAGGTTAAAACCTCAGAAGCCATCGAGGGAACAGTGGACTGACCGGCGTTGATTGTCAATATTCCTGAACCCCCGACAGCATATCATGGTCAGTTTGTGCTACGAGTGAAAAGGATGTTACTGATTGTACCTTTAAGACTTTTTTTGCTTTAATTTAGAGCTTAAATCAATCAGCTCGGCTGTATGGAATTTGCATGGCGGTATGCACTGTGTTATCAATATGCCAACATCATGCATTATTAAAGATGAACACTATTAGCATTATAATAAATTTGCATAATCAAGCCGGTCATTTGCATGGAGGGTGTTCTGGTGAACCCCCACTTGGATTCCCGCGCATCAGCAATCAAGGCCATCGTAACTGTATGGACGCCGCCCGCTTCTGACATTCAGGCTCTGCCAAAAATTACAAAAACATTTGCGTCGGTCACATCAATTGGCAGTCATTATTCAAATGTTCCTGAATGCAGAGTTTGCCCCGCCGCCCGATGTTTGTCAAGTTCGAAAAGGCGGACGCCTCCACTTCAGACATTTAAGCCGCAGAACATCCCTTTGAAAAGGGACGCGGGCGGCGGTGGCCGGCGCGGAAGATCGGCGGAAAAAGAGGGACGCTCGCTAAATAACAGCCTCAAATTCCCCTGCTCGTTCAGTTTAATTGTGAAAAACTAATTTACTGTTAGTCAGTGCCGAGATTATAGGAGGTGCTCAGTCTGGAGCTACGTAAATTCCCCCCCTGGTCCAAACTATAAATTAAACATGACGGGGACAGGGGGGGCAGGGATTTAGCCATAAGTTGCGTGAATTCAAATAGCAGGAAGCAACTTTTCTATTTTATTTTCACTCTAACGGCCAATAAGTCTGTTTTTTGTTTTTTTGTTGTTTTTTCCGCCCAAGTTTTATTCAAAGCGACGCAACGTGCCCCCCAATAAACCAAAGTGACGGCGCTTTGCATGTGTTTTCCTAGTTAGCGGTACGACGTTGAGCGTCTGAGCCAAAACAAGCGGCGGGTCAGGAATACGAACAATACGCGTTGATTCCAATTATGTGTAAAGCATTGAAACAAGACGCGCTAATGATGGTGTGGACGGCAGCGGAGGAGAAGGAAGGTGTTTACGCGCGACTCCCCGAGAGAAACCCGCCGCCGACGATCGGCTTTATTAAGCAAGGGGCTTTATTTATTTCCATAAAGGCTGATAAAGACTTCAAATGCTTGGGTAAGAGAAAAACAATGCCAACTTTGGAACTGAGAGAGGGAGGGAGAGGGAGGAGGGTGTTTTTTCGAGAGTATTTATCTCTTTCTCGGTGAGACACTCAAGACGCCGAAACAAGATGACGGCACAGAGTCGGGATATAATGAGATTGCAGCCCCCACTTGGGAAAAACGAAAACCCAGACAAAATGCTGTTTTTTTTTTTTTTTGGTCCGCCCTTCCCTCCTCCAACCTTCTTGTTTTATTGACCATCCCCCCCCCCCCCCCCGCCAAAAAAAAGAAAATAGGAAAAGAGGAGAAAGCGAAGACGAGGAGGAGGGGGAGGAGGAGGAGGAGGAGGCCGTCATTTTCAATTAATGAAGCAGGGAATTGAGTGCCGGGCCCTGCGGGACGAGGATTAACCGCGATGGCTGCGGGGGCCTCGTCGGAGGAGCGCGCGGCGGAATTTCTTATCCGGACGACCCCTCCCCTCCCCCGCCTCCCCTCCTTCCATCCCTCCGTCCTTCCGTCCATCCCGCCGTCCTGAGGTTGGGTTGCTCGGGAGCCGAGCGCTATTAGCGGCGTGGGAGATAAAGCTGGAAGTGTTGCTCCCAATTAGCGCGGCGGTGACCGCGCTTTGTGCTCCTCCTCGGGTGAGGGGCGGGGGAGGGAAAGGGGGAGGGTCCGTGCGGGTGAGTGAGGGACGGGTAAGGATGACAAGAGAGAAAATAAAAGTGGAACAAGAGTTGGGGGTTTGGGCGAAGAGAGAACGGGGGTTGAAAGGGAAGAATAGACGGATGGAGGGCGAGAAAGAGAGCGAGAGAGAAGGCCAAGGGTAGGGAGGGAGGGAGGGAGGAGAGAGAAAAGGCTAAGGAGAGGGAGGATGAGGTGGAGGGATGGGGAGAGAGGGAGAGAGAGAAAGGACTAAGGAGAGGTGGGGATGGGTAGAGAGAGAGGGAGGGAGAGAAAAGGCAAGGGAGAGTGAGATGGAGGGATGGGTAGAGAGAGATAGAGACAGAAGGCCATGGAGGAATGGGGGAGGGAGAGAGAAGGCCAAGGGTAGGGAGAGGGAGGGAGGGGGAGAGAGCGAGAGAGCAACAGGTTAAGTAGAGGGAGGGAGGGGGAGGGATGAGGAGGGAGAGAGATGTAGGTGTGGGAAGAGAGAGCGCAGGAGAGAAGGCCAATGAGGGAGGGAGAGACGGAGGGATGAGAGAAAGAGAAGAAGAGAGAGAGAGAGAGAGAGGGGAGATGTGGAGGAGACACAGAAGGCCAAGATGACGAGATGAAGGCAGGTAGATGGAGGGATGGGGTAGATAGAGGTGAGAGAAAGAATGCCAAACTCAATGGCGGGAGAGATGGAGGGATGGAAAAGAGAGGGAGGGAGAGAGAGATACAAGTAGGGGGGAGAGAGAGAGCCAAAACCAAGGAGAGGGAGGTGTAGATGGAGATTAATTGTTCAATTGATTTGAAATAAATTGAGTGCAAGAGAGAGAGAGGGGGGGGGGGGTGGAGAGGGAGGGAGAGAGGGAGGCGAGAAGATAGAGAGATGGAGGGATGGGGGAGAGCGATAGCGTGATGAGGCCCAGATCAGACACGCGACGGAATCTTGCGGTTGTTTCTGAGAGGGTGAACGAGGGAGGGAGGGAGGGAGTCAGTCAGGGCGAACGAGGGAGTCGGAGTGAGGGAGCGAGGGATGGAGAGACGGACGAGTGTTTAAAAAAAAACCGACGTCTCGAGGCGGCTCCCATTAAGGCTTTCCCGGGCGTGGGGGGCGGGGGTAGGTGGAGGAGGTGAAGATGCAGATGAGCAGGAATTAGCCACGTCCGGAGCCCGTGTCAGTGATGGATGGAGCTTCCTGCCGTTACTGTGTAATTAAAGCTCCCGCCACGCATAATTACCTGAGCGGGAATGGAACCATCATCGAAAAAGCTTTGCGGGGGAAAAGAAAGAGAGGAAGAAAGAAAGAGCGATTTAGCATTTAGCGTGCCATGTGATGATCGGCCAAAAGAACAGTCGCTTTTAATAAGAGGAGGGAGGAAATATTAGGCGACAGTCTGCTGATTATAAGGAAAATTAGGCTTTCAAGTGCTAAAGTCCATTGTGGTATTTGCATAATTTATTCTGCCTCGCCCCTCTGTTCCCTCCATCCTCCCTTTTTTTTTTTTCGGCAGCTTTGGGCCAATTTCCTCCTCACGTTTGAAGGCGATCACGCGTTTAAGGCGACTTAAGGCAAATGGACATTTAGCACATTTTCATTTTGATTTTAATTTTAATTGTCAAAGCAGAGGTGAGAAGCCCCGTCACCCTGCAAAATGAAGGGTTGACACCGGTGCAAAATATATATTCACCTAATTTTATATACCTTTATGCCTCGATATTGATAATTTGACAATTTGATCATTTTATATTAAATTAAATCATCAAAATTATGACTGTTATTCACTCTTAATACTGAGGCTGGGTTAAATCGAGAAACTCAAATATCATTTTTTTTTTTTTTTTAATTAATATCTGAAAGTTGATCATTTTGACAAGCTGTTTTTATTATTAGTATTGTTTACTCTGCTAGGGCTGGGCAAAAATCTAATCAAAAATCAAATATCACTTTATTTTTTGACAAATACCATAATTATTGGATAATTTCTTGTTATTATTATTAGAATAATTATCGTTATTATTTACTCTCAATACAACGGCGATTTTTTTCGACAAGATCAAAAATACATTTTTGACAAATACCTCGATAATTTCACCAAATTTGTTATTATTATTATCATTATCAGAATTTAGTTGAAAGTGGGAGCTCAGGCGTGAGGCTGAGCCACATCGATCAAATCAAATATCAAAATATTGTTCTGACAAATACTTCAATATCGATCATTTGACCAAATTTTGTGTTATGACTAATGTTTGTATATTGGTCTAGTTCATAGCAAAGTGTAATGCATCCACTTGAGAAAAAAGAATTGCCCCGTTTATCCGAAAAAAACCCCAAGAAATGCATCTCTTTAATTTCGGAATAACGGAGCCGAACCACCAAACAGAGCAGGATTGTGATCCTGCGAGAAGCTCTCGTTCCTCCTTGAGAGCTCGGTTTCATGGAAGCAAACATGCCCCGCCCATGCACGCGGGAACGCATTTTCGGCGAGGGAGGGGGGATACGTGCACGCGTGTGACGGCTTACACACACACACACACACACACACACACACACACACACACACACACACACATTAATAATTGAGTCAAGACAAAACCCCTATACACCAAACAAAAAAATGACATTTCATCAGTCACCCAGTTAGTCATCAATCACATATTTTCACATTCCATCCGTGATTTTTTTCTTAGCGCGCAGCAGGACTGCTGAGTTTCACCAAAAGTTTGGAGTGAGATTAGGAAGAAAGGAGAAAATATATACCTTGAATTAGAAAAAAAAAACCCAAAAAACAATAATCAATTTTACTTATTCTCAGCGAGAGAAATATGAGGCGTGGCGTGTAGGCACAGTAGCGAGCATACGCACCTTCTTCCCAGCCCCGGATCCTTCTTGCAGAGCAGTGGCATCGTCGGGTGGTCAGCCCCCAATGTTTTATCGATATATTTATGATCTAAAATAGCCTCTCTGACGGTACCGCCGGTGCCCGCAGCTCGCCATGTGATGAGTGCGCCGAAACAGTGTCTCTTTATTTTAGACGTGGGCTAATTTTATTTTACTGTTTCCTTATGGAATGAAAACAAGCAGCGTTGGTCACGGGGAAACGTTCTCCGTCACCCCCTAACCGCTCACAGTGCGGACGGGAGGGGGGTGGTTATTTTGCTTCGGGTTCGAAACATCGGGAGACACTTGTGTCTTGAAGTAATAAAGATGGAATTTTTTTTTTTTTGTTTTTCGACTTTTGCGGAGGCATCTCAGGACTTTGCGGTTGTTCAGACGGAGAGCCCTTTCTGATCTACTGGACATGGCGGTGTTTCTCCAGGATCAGTTGAACCAGCATGCTCCACGGAGATGCAGGAGGACGATGCATCTGAAATGCATTACGCTTCCGTAGGAATGAGAGCTTCTCGCAGGATCACAACCCTGCTCTGTTTGGTGGTTCTGCTCTGTTTTTCTGAATCAATGGGAAAGCAGAGCAGAATCATTTTCTTTTCTTTTTTTTTTTTTTTTTTCCGAAAATTGATCTTGTTTATGTCGCTAAAAAACAGCAGAATTTTTTTTTCTTCGTTGAAAACTTACGTCGTTAATTCCGAAAGACAGGGCAATTTTTCCATTCCTATAGAGATAAATACAGTTCACTGGCCTGGTTCAAGCCGGATGTATTGTTGAGTTAAACGCTCCATTGCTTTACAAAATAAAATATGATACATCCCATTAGTGTCCAGAAAGTTTACATGTATTTCAAACACATATTATCAGCCATTTTATTAAAAGCCCTTTCGAGCCAAAAACCCTAAATCTGGGGAAGGAGCTTCTTCTGCTTTGATTTGGGCTTTTATAGAACCAGATTTTGAATTTGACATAAAGTTACTAAAAAAACAACAAAAAAAACCCCAAAACATTTTGTTGATAATTTTAGCTTGCACATCCCCCCGTTGAGCAGAATGGCAAATTTGTTGTTTCGAATGTTTGTCCAAACTAAAAATATGTCCAAAATGATCAGACCCCCTTTTCCTTCCCTCATTCTAGATGTTTTCCTTTTTTTCCCAGACCCTGAAATGACAAGGAATCCCTTTCTCTAAACGAGCTCAAAGTTTGGTTGTGTGGAAGTTTTGGCGCGACGATACACTGTGTATAATGGAGGAAAGATGGCGGACAGAGCAGAACAGACCGTATGGAGGGATGGAGGGATGGGTGGAGGGTGCAGAGAGCGCTGGAACCTTCTGCTGCTGATGATTTTGTTTTTTTTCCCCCCAGTTTCCACAGATAATTATAGAGGCTGTGCAGCCGCTTCCCACGCCTCCGGCCGCCAGCCACATAATGATCCCTGGGATGGGGGGGGGAGAAAAAAAAAAAAAAAGTAAAACATATGAAATCAATAAATAAATTATCAAATAAATTATTAAAAATGACATAAAAATACACGATTAAAAAAAGAATACAAATAAATAGAAATGGCAGGAAAAACATAAAGCACATGAATAGTATTAAGCGTGGCGGCTTAAATCCAGTCTTTGTGATGCAAGGGAAGATATTTAATGCTTCAATGCTGTTTTCTTTTTGGCTTTGGATACCTATTTTTTTAAGCCATGAATTGTTTCCATTTTAATGAGATGAGCGGTGGCAGAGGCTTACAGGGAGGGTTTTTATAATTGTACACAAGGGGTGACTCAACTCCAGGCTCATTAAGGGCTGTTTTTTTCCATATAATGTTCCCTATTCTCTTCCGTAGAAAGAAAAAAAAAAATCTATTATCTCACACACACAGACAGACAGAGACAAGAGAAAAAACACGGCTCTCCCCAAGAAAATGTATTTTTAATGAATAGTTTTGTTGCGGCGTGTACCTCAGATTACATGAAAATACATTTAAGGTTTTTCGACTGCGAGTTATGGCAACATATTCATATTCACACATATAAACAAGTCAGTTTGTGGTGCGGGTTTTGTATATGTAGAGGTATGTACAACAGAAATACATTACACTGTTTTTTTGTGTTTTTTTTTTTTTTTCCTTCAGGTTTGTGCAAGTGTGTGTTTTATATATATATTTATATATATATATATATATATATATATATATATATATATATATATATATATAAAAACTAGCAATTTATCAAATTAAACACGCTAAAAAATAGAGAGAAAAATGAAATAAAAAAGAAAGTGTGCCAACGTAATATTACCATTATTATTATATACACATTCACACACGCACAACCACAGTAGTTCACAGAAGATTAAAGCAAACGCGTCGATTATACATGTTCGGGGGAGCCGGCTCATTTCCTTTCACACCGGGTTTCAGTTTCTTCCTGAAAGTGAACACTTTCTCTGACGACCATTGTGTGTCAGAGAAAGTGTGTGTGTGTGTGTGTGTGTGTGTGTGTATTATCATTTTTCCACACACTTGTGTGCACACTTTCACGTGCACCGGCTAGTCCACGCCGCAGCCCGCAGTTGCACCATCAGCTAAAATGTTGAGACATCTGAGGTAGACTGCACTAACTTCATGGTGTCCTCCTCTCTCGCCCCCCCCCCCCATCTTTTTTTTGTGTCCTTCTTTTGTCCGACACAAATGCCTGACATTCAGAGAGAGAAAGAGAGAGAGAGAGACCTAATAATAATAATAATAATAATAATAATAATAATAATAATAATAATAATAATAATTACAAAAATCAGATACCACTACAGTGAGTTTTGTAGCCATGAGGTAGAAATGCTTTAAAAAAAAAATACATTAAAAAAAAAAACTCTCGGGTCAGAAACTCAAAATTAAGAATTTTCTCAAGTCTTAAAATCAAATAAAACATGTTGAGGGGAGGAAAAAAAAACAAGATCCAAGAAATCCAAAAACAGGAAGAGTGCTGGGAACAACCTGTTTTCAAGTTATTCTTTGGGAGACGGGACGTGAGGAACGTGGATGGAACGGAGGAATAGCTGTGGCATTCCAGTCATTTTTTCGACTAAAAGATGCAGACAGAGGGAATTCTAGGACGGATTGTTATTTTTTTTAGGGTGGGCGGGGTGAGGAAATGGGTATCGACACACCGTGAGGCACATCGCATTGTGTTTGGAGCGCCTACCAAGTCCATTTGGTGCTATGAGAAATATAAAAAAAAAAGTAAAATAATAAATACTGTCCTTTTGGTTCTATGGAGAATACCAAAGAAAAAAAGGGTCAGTAAAACAAATAACATAAATAAAATAATCAAATACTGTCGGTTTGGTACAATGGAGAAAAGTGAGAAAACAATAACATAAAATACAAAATAAATCAAATAATGTGGTTTTGGTTGTATGGAAAATACAAAAAAAAGAAAATACTTGAGACTTGAAAGGCATTATTACAGAAAAGGGCCAAAATAATATTCACCACACCCCTTAAATAGAGAAGCTTGGAGGCGTGGATAATAATAAGTGACTTATCGGACTCAAGCGATAAAATACCAAATCCAAGACATGTTTTTTTAGACATTTAAAATCCAGTGTGGGCTTCAGTTCAAGGCTTCTTCCAGATAAACAACAAGGAAGAAGGTACAAGAAATACATTCAAATGCGACACAATGGGCGACAGATAACCCTTCAAAGAGCGAAGGCGCTTGAAGAGGCCAATATCGAAATCTGTGGCCGTTTGGACCGCGGTAAGCGTACAGATATGAAATACACACGCACGTCAATGGCTTTTCAATACGGTCAGTATTGACATGACAATAGAGTGAAAGCGGTTAGTAAAGAAATAGTGATAAGGCGAATATTGACCATATCGGTGTTTACCATTGGAGTGGTTGTCTGAAGCAGTTTTCAATGGTGTGCATGTGTGTGTGCGTGTGTGTGCGTGCGTGTGCGTGCGTGCGTGTGTGTGAGTGTGTATGGTCTGCAAATTCCTCTAAGAAGACAAATGGAGGAGGGACAACCTTCTTGTACTGGTTTTACGATCTCAGTATCACACGGCACTACACCACTATCCTCTGAACCACCACAAACATCAGAAACATGTAGAACTGTGCTGATTATTATTATGTTCTACTGATAGTTAGTGACGCACGACTCGCAAACAATTTGCTCGTGGCGAACAAATCTTTTAAATGACTCGGGAGTCTGGAGTCTCTTCGGCAAAAGGGTAAAATTTTGACAAACTGGAAGTTAGAACTCTCGTTCATGGTTCAGGAAGTCCTCCCTCGCTGACCGTGCGTTGCAACAACTGAACCATAAAAATAAAAAATAAATCTACTTTTTTTTTTACTAAATGACTCGTCTAGAACTGACTCTCATTTCGTCATTACATCAGTAGGCATTACTTTCAGTGTGAAACTTGTTCTGATGAACACAGAACTGCCTCCTGTTCTACTGGAAATAATTAATAAGATGGATTAGTGCAGCCTTGTAATTTGAAAGATTTCCACAGCACAGTGGTTTGCAAGGATCAGCAAGGATTTTGAAATTATATAAAAAAAACAACTAAAAAAACAGTCATTACACTTTCGCTTCAGATATGAGTCAAGTGACTAATCCAGATTTGATTTTAAAAATGGCCGATTCAAATACCAGACAATACCTACACCCAAGTTCTTATATCCTGAAAAGTTTCAAACTAGCCACTTTTGCCGGCGGGCCCTTGAAAAGTCACTGGGATGAATGATGGCGGAGGAGACTATATGACATGAAGTACAATACTTGTTTTCGTATGCGGTCAATCTCACTTTGGCCGTATGTCCTCAGAGACTATGGGTTCCATCGATAAGCACTTTAACGGAAACCCAGCCCCTGCGCTCCATGTAGCCTAGATTACACAATTTAAGCAACACTGATTAAGGTTTGTTTTCATAAATACACGACTCCCTTAAACCATCGCAAAAACAACAAATCTAGGCCAACATTCTTCTGACGTTTAGAAGAGTAGATTTTTTTGAATCCATGAAGTGGTCAAGTAAAAACCAGGCACCTGATGAAGCACCTGATATAACAATGAGGGGGAAGTAATTCAATTCTTAACTATAAATTTATTATATGGAACTTTACTTCCATCATTCAGAACATCTTGGTACATTCGTAGTCACCTCTTTGCCTTTTCTGGTAAACTTGACACTGGACAAAAGAAAATAAAAAATCACCAAATTCACCTTGTGGACCTTAGTGCTTTTTTGTTGTTCTTCTCCATCGGGGCGTCTTGAGGTACTGTCCAGTTCACAAACACTTTCCTGAGTTTTTGCTTGTTGCGTTTTGTTTGTTCTGCAGACGGAGACTCAGAAGAGAGGAGTGTGCGCCAGGGCCCAGACTACTGCCGCCCCAGAGTTCTGCTCTAAGCAAATACAATAATATGTATTAACAAAACCCACCTTACAGCGCTCAGTGCCAATCTCTCCGCCAAAATCGGACTCTCCACTTTATGGTTTAAAGCTCTTAATCACCAGCTCAGGCCATGAATGTAGATCGTGAGGCAAAATAAATATAAGAAAAAGTCCAAATCAAATCGGAAAAAAGCACCACTTCAGGCACTTGAATAGCAACTGAACTTAAGGAACAACAACATAACAGTATATACACAGACGCTGTCTTTGCTGAAGCCAACCTGCTAACCGCAATGTGCAATGCCTTGCTCTCTGTGTCGATCCGTCAAATTAATACTCTGCTTGATAGCAGTGGAGCCGTCAGTTGTGTTGCCAAACCAAGCCTCTCAGTGCGTCTAAACCCCGCTTGTGAGGTCTTAGTGGGGGCTTGCGTCGGCCTTTTGTGTGCCTTCCCCCGCAGCGCAATACTTGCCCTGAAGGGATGAATTATGGGGTGCCTCTGATTCTCAAGGGCGCGCTATTCTTTTCACTGGCTGCAGCCAAACATTTTGTTCCACTCAGTGTATGTGTCAATCTCTTTCTGCGATATACTGGCCTGGAACTTACAAAAGACACTGTCAAAGTCCTGGTATGTGAGGGGCATGATCTGTCCCCTGGGCATCATGCCAGTCATGTCCATGCCCTGTGTGGAGGCGTGCAGCAGACCTACCAGGGCCTCCTGGCAGACTCTGGCCAGGTCCAGGCCAGAGAAACCGTCGGTACGCTGGACCAGCAGCGTCAGCTCCTCCTCGCTCAGACAGAACTTGTGCTGGGACTGTGCCAGGAGCTGGCTCACTATGTGGTGGCGTGCGGCCCCATCCGGCAGGGGGACTAGGACCCGACGGCCAAAGTACCTGCGGAGTCCCTCGTCCATGTCCTGGGGCCGGCTAGTGGAGCAAACCACCAAAACCTGGTTGACCGCTTCCTCGCCAGGGCACAAGAGGAGGGAGTCGAGCTGGGCGAGCAGCTCAGCCTTCAAGTGGTTAACAGGGCTCTCCTCGCTTAGGTGGGCTGACAGCAGCATGTCCACCTCACTAATGAACAGCACTGATGGCTGCCGGCAGCGCGCTACCAGGAAAGAAGCCCGTAGAATCTTTTCACCCTCCGCCAGCCACTTGGTGGCCAACGTGGAGCCGCTGAGCTGGAGGAACGGCGCTCCCATCTGGCTTGCCAAGCAGCGGCCCAGCAACGTCCTACCACTGCCCCTGGGGCCAAACAGCAGCACGCAGCGTGGGGCTGGTCCTAGACTGCTGAACATGTCCGGGCGTAGCATGGGCCACAGGACCTCCTCCTTTAGGGTAGCCTTGGCAAGTTCCAGGCCTGCGATGTCACTCCAATCCACTGGTGGACCCTGTTGGAGGATTTCAGAGGTTACCATGTCCAGGAGGTGTGGGTCACTACTCTTCAGCTGCTCCTCAGCAGGCCGGGAGGAGGAGGACGAGGAGGAAGAAGAGGTAAGTCCTGGTGCAGAGTGGGAGAGGTGGAGGCGGTGGTCGTCAGTTCCCTGCTCGTTCAGGGGCGGGGAGCTAAAGCTGGCGAGAGAGTCTGCCGAGCGGGAACCTCCCAGGCTGGAAGAGACGTAGGATGGAGGGGTCAGTGGCCCACCTGTTGCTTGGCTGCTGTATTTCCTCTGCTGCTGCTCTGAGGACATGGTGGCCTGCTTCTGTGAACTAAAGGGTTGAGAAGACTTCTCTGTGCTCCTGTCAAACCCTCGACTGCTGCCGCCCCCATTCGGTCCACTGCCGTCTGATATCCTGTACATGGAACTCTCAGCCGAGCTCCGAGCCTGACCATAGCTGAAGTTACCATATGAGGAGTCTATCTGCTCTTGGCTCACCATATAGAAGGCTTTCCTCTTCAGGGAGTTTGAGGAGCTACCACTGAGGGGGGTGGGGGTAATTGGAGTAAGGTTGTGGCTCTGGTACGGGTACCCCGGAAGGGTAGAAGAGGGCGGCAGAGGGGTGGGAGCGGCAATGCCAGAGGGAAGGTACGAGGAAGGAGGCGGTGCTCCCCCAGGGCTGTAACCAGGCCCCATGGAGCTCTGAGCCGGGTAGCCTGCTGGGGGGTAATTATAACTGGATAGGTTGGGGGAGCTTCCGTTGTAAGCCGGGACCAGGGTGGGGTGGGCAGGTGGTGGAGGAGGGGGCTGCAGGAGCCCTGAGCTGTGCAGCGGGGAGGGCATGGCAGGGGCACTGGCGGACTGGGAGCTGTAACTACTGTGCAGGTAGGAGCCGCTGTAGGCGGGGCCATATTCCTGAGAGGCCATGGATGAGGAATGCAGCACTGTTGCCGTGTGGCTCCCGCAGCTGCTGCTGGAGTAGCTGGGCTCGCTCAGGGTGCTGGAGGCCAGGCCCGGGGAGCTGCACAGGCCCAACACCACCTCAGAGGCCGCTGCAACCCCTCCCTTTCGGACAGACACCCCTTCTGGGATGCAGCTCATGGGGTACACGCCGTCCTGCCAGGGCTCGGATTCCCCTTTCCGGCTGTTCATCGCTCCGGGAACCCCAGGGGCCTCAGAGTAGGAGCCAGGCATCTCCAGAATACCAGAGTACTTCTCGGCATACTTCTTGAGAAGGTTGGAGGCCGTGAGGGCGGAGATGTCATCGTTGGCCCAGGCGTACTGGTAGGTGGCCGATCGCTGGAGGTGGCCGGGCACGGCCCGGTAGGCCTCCGCCTTGTGGGCCGGCGAGCGCGTGGTGGAGGAGATGTCGAAGTGCTGCTCCGCCCACTGGCTGTGCTCCGGGGTCCACTGCATCTTTAGGCCTGGGCGAGATGGGGAGACAGACACACAGTGACAAGTTAACATGAATAGGGGATTACATTCAATTTACAGTTAAACACAAGCCATCGTAGGGTGGAGTAAAACCATCTTGCAAAAGCAACAATGAATAATTAGTGCAGTCCAGTTGATGGCATACGGCATCAGTGTAGGTTCTGCATATAATAATAACATACAGTATATATGTTTACAGAGCTACTGTTGGGCAATGAAGCCTTTTATGTCAAACATCAGTACGAAACTGCAGTGCAGCTACTGGCGGGTCAGGATTGAAAATAGGAGTGGTCAATTAAGAAGGCAGAATAATAGAGGAGAGATAGAGAACAAAAGGAAGGGGGGTCTGAGTTGGGAAGGAGATTGCCCAAGTCCTAGCTGTATAACGCATGGTCTTTGGCAAAGTTGCAAAATAAGGTCTCAACCCATTAACGGAATCTTTTTTTTTACAGGGGTAGGACGCCTATGGACCTACCTCAACATGAACCTTCCACCACTGTAAGCAAAAACAGGGCGAAATGGTGATGTCCACCCATCTAACGTGCTCGCTCCGACCTAGTCTAAACCATTAATTCGTAGCATGAACGTTGAGCTGCTGCTTGGTCCTGCAGACCGGGTGAAGGACATGACGCGGTGCGGCCGCTGCGATGGTTGGGTGGGGGTGGGGATGGGGGGGGGGGGCTGGGGTCTGCCTAATGCACCCTGGCCAGACCAATAAGACAGAGGTATGGAGGGTCACTCTATAATCCCCTGGCTCATCTGAAGCGGCTGGAGATGGGGTTTGAAAATGCGTCTCGCTGAGCGAGCCACAAAGCTCCCGCTCCCTCACCCCCTCCCCCCTTCCCTCCCTCCCTCCCTCACCCCCCACTCATGATGCTCCGGTGCTTTCAGGGCTCCTGTACGTGTTCAGACGTGCGCACACACACACACACACACACACACACACACACACACACACACACACACACACACACACACACACACACACACACACACACACACACACACACACACACACAAACACACACACACAATCAAAGCCATGCTTGGACGAAAAAGGCTTTTACAGGCACTGGGAAATTGTTCACCCGTTGCTCGTGCGTGGTGTCACACGCTCACCCACCCGTGGCGTGCGCGTAAACACACACACACACACACACACACACACACACACAGAACGCCCCACATCCACTGATGCTGGCGTGCACGTGGTGCGCGGGCAGTAGCTGGCTATGAATTACAACACATTGTTGTCTCAGGCTGGGTTCCTGTCGGCGCGGCTCCACCTTGACCTCCCCTCTCTCTCTCCTCCGTTTCTCTTTACCGCTCGCCCTCCTCTCCTCCCCCATCCCATTCTTTTCCTTTTTTTCCCTTCCCCTCCATGCCTCCCTGCCGCTTGTCTTCCTTCCCTCCTCTCGGCCGTTTCCTGCCTCACTCTATATCATTTTGTATTTTCCTTTTCACCTCCCGTTTTTCTTTTCTTTAGTCCCCCCGCTACTCTAGTCCCCCGTTACTCTCCTCCCCTCCCACCCACCCGCATCTCTCTTTTTTCATTTTCCTCCATGTGTTTTCTCTCTCCCTCTCTGCTCTAACCCTCCTCTTATTTGTTCCCTCCACCACTCTCGTCCCACCCCTCCCTCGTTCTCTGCTGTTTCTCATCTCTCACCTGGCTCCTACCTCTCTCTCTCTCTCTCTCTCTCTCCACTACCCCCCTTTTATTGCCTCGGGAGGCTGGAGAGCCACTGTTTCCTTTAATCCCCGCCAATGCCATCTGCAAACACTAACAGTAGTGCGGGGTGGTCTCTGCTATCAAAGCCGTGGCCACTATCAAAGGCCGGACGGCGGCGGCGGGTTGAACGTGGATTCATTCGACTCGCTGCCGCACAAATAAAAGGGCGCTATCCTATCGTTGTCACTTTGTCACCGGACGTTTCCTCCGACTTAGAGGCGATCGCCGGTGGATCCGGTGTTAAAATTGGTTTACTTGAAGAAAGGTTGCGCAATAAGCCATTCAAGGCTAAGCAAAGCCATGGTTCCCGCGCTCTACGTTACGTAACGCCTGGGTAGAGCCTGGTGATATATTGATTTCGTGTCACCATATTGAGACTAGTTATCGCCTGGGATTAAGGTTATTGTAATATCGGTTTATAGAGTATATACATCCATAGTTACAGTAAAGTGATTCCATTTTCCGAGCTTCATAGACCGTTGATGACGTACTAATGAATTTCTACCCGCTTGGTCATAACGTCCACATCGCGTTTGTTTCTCAAATATTAAAAATAATTGTGGTGTGGATGTGGTGTGGTTTGAGCAGCCACACCTGTCAGGGTCTAGGTAATTGGGCCCAGGACCAGGGTGGCTATAAGGATTGGTCTAACAAGCAACAGACATATGTCTGTTGCTTGTTAGACCAATCAACGAGCAACAGGTAAAACCCCCATCTCCGCGCACACACACACACACACACACACACACACACACACACACACACACACACACACACACACACACACACACACACACACACACACACACACACACACACACACAGACACACACACACAGCATAGGAGCCCTTATCATGACATGTCTTCCATTTGCTCCGGGCTTGCTCCGCCTTGCCCATTCCCGACAATAAGACTGGTACTTTTCAAGTCTATCCCGCCGACAAAAAGACTTTGTGTCGGAGGGCCCTAAAAATGCCACTTGGGTGGTGTGTGGCAGGCGGAACTGCCACAGTCATATAGAGTAAATATATCACGAAAGTATCAAAAAGCATCCCGAAAATATTGGGTACTCGTAAGGTACTCGTCAAAAGTGTCGGAACATTTGATTTTGTATATATGTGTTGAATTCGTAGGGATTTTGCAACAGCTCAGTAAAGAACTTGCACCGTTAAACAACAGCAAACAAAGCAAAATTGTGATTCATAAGTCTATGTAAAAATAACAAACATTTCGATACCAATATTGTAACATTCATTTGTACGTAGACTTTTCATAACAATAGCCTATAGATTATACATTTCTGAGAGCATCACAAACTTTTTTTTTAATGAATTACTGTAGTTTGTCATTTTTATAACATCTGATTTAATGAACGCATCCATTTCCCCCCCCCAAAAATGCAACGCAAGCAACGAAACGCAAGGACGCACACTCCCATTGGAATTGAATAAACTTCGGCAAGAAAACAATGCATCAGTCCAACAAACAGTACGCGCGCGCGCACGCACGCGCACACACACACTTCCAGTCGACGTGCACATTGTTTGTTTGGTAACAGTGTGGTGGGAACTCCCCAGACTCTTCCTCCTCTTCTTCCTCCTCTCTGCTTCTCCTCTCTCAGACAGCCAGCAGCTAATTAGCGCAACGGGCGATTTCCTAATTGTGTTAATTTACAACCATTTTAGCCGAGGGGGGAGTGTGGTTTGCGGGGGAGGGAGGCGGTGTTGGGAGTGAGAAAAGGAAGGGGCGAGCGAGCAGAAGAGAAGTTTTTGTCTCGGCTACGAGGCGTCTTTAATATTTACAAGACGTCTAGCCGGGCGGAGGCGACTCGGTTAAGAAAAAAAAAACAAAAAAAAAAAAAAACCCGGAGAGAATGGAGTCATCAGCGAAAGTGAGAAGTACGAGGAAGGAATGCAGCTGAAGGTCACCGCCCTCCATATTTATACACAAGGACATTGGGAGAAACAATCATTAGTAATGTGGACATGAGAACAGTCTATGGAGTTCAGCAAACTGCATTACCGCGTCGCCAGGACGACGCTTAACTATATCGGGATATTGCGATAAACCCAAATCCCAGATGATGTCTCGTCTGATATTGCATCAATATCGCGATAGGAGACTAGGTATCATCGGGGATTTGGGTTTGCACCACTTCACCATAACGCAGATTTAAGGACACGGTTTCACTCAGGTGATACTAAACTCCCAGACAATAGTGATAGGAGACTCGTCTCCTATCACGATATTGATATAATGTCGATATTGCGATGTGAGACGAGATATTGTCTGGGTTTTGGTGTGCATAACTCTACTGCAACACAGCCCTAAAGACGACATTTTACGATGTACCGAAATCCCAGACGATATCGAGTCTCATATCGCGATACCGATATTATGGAGATATAACGCCAAGCCCTGCCTACCCTCGAAACCTGCCATTTTATTTATGGAGCAAAGCCTGGTTCAGCTTTTTAGCACGGGGAGGAGATAACAGAAAATAACAGAGGAGCAATGAAGGGAGCAGAGAAGAGGAAGGAAGGGATGATGGGTAATCGGTACAGAGGAAAAAAAAAAGGTGTTGAAGGAGCAAAGAGGGTGGAAAAAGAAAAAAAAAAACAGTCAGGATCACACATGATGGAGGAGAAACGGTTGTCGAGGGATTGGCCTCTCAATCAAGACTCCCACCATCTCCCCCGTTTAGAGGAACACGGATCAGTCTTGATTCCGTCATTAATAAAGATGGCGTCCGTGCGAAAAACGCGTGCGCCGCAGCTTTGCTCTCCGTCGGCGTAATGAAGTTAACGCGGCGGCGGCGCTGATTAGCCGCCGCCGCGCAAATGGAGGCCAAACCATAACTCGCACTTATTCAAATCAGGTGGAGATAGTGATTACGCCACGTTATGCTAATGGGGGCGCGGGCTCGGCTTTGAAGTCTTCCGCCGCCGCCGCCGCCCCCCAAAAAATAAAACATACCGGGGGAGATTGGCGAGGGATGGTGGGGGGTGGTATTAGTCATGGCGTCTATCCACCTAATTGGATGGGACGTAAAAGCCAAGGGCAGCGGTCAAAGTTGTGGCAGTCGTGGTGGGAGGTCTGAATAAAATATAGAACTAAAATAATAATGAAATAATACAACGAAATAAACAAATTATAACGCATAATAAAATAACAAATAGCCACGGCTACAATAAACAACGTTAATGCTAAAATAAAACAACAGAGAATTAGAATGATAAAGAATAAAGAATAAAAAAAAAAGTAAAATCAAAATAAAATGACGAATAAACACAATGAAATAAAACGGTACAATTATTTTATTGCATTTTTTTTTTTTTAAATCAAGGTTGAAGCGGTGCAATATGTTTGACGCGAGGATTGAGGGGAGGAGAGAGATGGCGGGATCGGGGAAAGGGAGAGGTACAGAGAGAGCTTGCCAAAGAGAGGGAGGGAAGGATGGGAGGGAGAGAGAGAGAGAGAGAGAGAGAGCGAGAGAGAGAGAGAAGGCCAAGGAGAGGGAGGGAGAGATGGATGGGGGACACAGAGAGAGAGAGAGAGAGAGAGAGCTCATGCACTGAGCTGAAACATCTGAAGAAATCTTACACTCTTTTTTTCTTCCTCTTTCTCTCCTTTCTTTCCCTCCATCCAGGGAAGCCTAATCACTCTCTCGTTACGCATCAACGAGCTGCCCGCTGTGTGCATGTTACTGTGTGTGTGTGTGTGTGTGTGTGTGTGTGTGTGTGTGTGTATGTTCACATTCACGTGCAGTAAACACCTCTTCAGAGGAATCTAATGAGCTGTTTTACTAACGTCATAATTAAGCGTGCGCACACACGCACACACGCACACACACACACGCACACACACACACGCGCTGGATTTAAAGTGATGTCTGTGCACATGACATATTTTCAGACTTTAGTGCATTAATTCTTTAAAACAAAAAGAAACAGATCAGAATATTTTGAATCAAACGTATATAGAAATAATAGGTATATACACCATTTACAGTTAATATATTAAAGATATAAGAAGTTATTTGTCACATACATGGAAATACAATGTTAATATTAATAATAAATAAATACACTATTTTGAATAAAGTAGATTATATAATAATACATATTTTATAAATACATTCATAAATAAATCAAATGAAAACACTATTAATATTAATATGTACATTTGATCAATACAATATATATATACTATCATATTAAACATAATATTGCAATTCAATAATATATAGTATAAAATATGCAATCTGAATAAAAGTGTGGAAAATGGGAAATAACGAGCGAGAGAATGGGTTGCAGAGGTGAAGAAAGAAACGCTTGACAGGTGATGACCTCCTCAGAGGGGGTGACAACTCACTGCTTCTTCTTTCATCTTTTCTTCATCTCTCCCTCTATTCCTCCGAGGAATCTCAAAGCAGCGAGTTATTCAAATCCTTATCAAATACACCAGAGGCCATCTTTAATCCCCACATCACTGTGTGTCTGCGCATAGCTTATGTTTGTGTATGTGTGCGTATTTGTGTGTGTGGTGCATGTGTGTGTAGTGTGTGTGTGTGTGTGTGTGTGTGTGTGTGTAACGTATGTGTGTTTTCTAAAAGTGCACGGACCCCCGTTTGGGACCACCTTGTGAGCACCCGCGACAAAAACAACCAGGAATCAACACTTGCTCGCCTGTTAGCATGCTAGCCTGTCAGGCGACTCTCAGATGGAGACGTTCAGGCGGAACGGCCGGCAAGAAAGGGATGGAGGCAGCGTGGGCTGGCGTCGCGCACCAAACCAAATTCAAATTGCGCCGGGGGCCGAGCCGGGCGCTAAGGGGCGGGGCCTGGAGTTATTTTTTTTCCTTCTCCTTTTACAAGAGGGAGCGATCGTGTCCCCATCCCCCGATCCTCCAAATAAAACCAATTTAAAAAAACACGGTGTTTATTTTAGACGGATCGCATTTGACTTTGTTTCCTCGCTGAGCGAAACAAAAGAAGCACCACGCGTGTCGGGGACGCTCTGTTAGTTCAGCACAGAAAAAAAAACAAAAAAAAAAAACAACAACTTAAAACAAATGATAAAAAAATGAAAAATAAACATGACAAACGGGACGACGTGCGGACCCTGAAGCTAAACATCTCTCTGTCCCAAATTCAAACAAAATTAATCTCCCCATCGCTCCATCCATCCTTCCAGCCCCCTCCCCCGCGACGGACGACAAAACACCTCCGCCGAGACTCGTTCCCCTCCGTAAAATGAGCGAGGGAGCGTTTGAAGCCGCAGCTTACTGCCGCCGCCGCCGCCGACAACAACAACAACAACAACAACAACAAAAACAACCGCAAAAAGCAAACAGAGGGAGAGTTCAAAGTCTAGACGGAGGAGAAGAGCTGTCGCTAACTCAAAAAAAAGAAAAAAAAAAAAAAAAAGACAAGTCTGGGGGGAGGGGGAGGGAGGAGAGATGACAGCTCCCAAAACAAATAAAAAAAAAAATGTAATTAAAGGGTAAAAGAAGGAAATGTGACAAATGACAGTTTTGGAAATAAAGACGCTGATTGTAGTTGGTGAACTCTGACCCCGTGAGACTACAAAGTCCCACTGTGTCGGACCACCACGGTCCGAAAAAAAAAAATAAAATAAATAAACTATCAATGATAACAAATATTCTCCACCTCTATTGCGTCGTTATTTCAATTTATTTAAAAAAAAAAAGCGTGATTGGAGCTGTGTTATTCAGCCGCTGTGCTGCCGTGAATTTCTTTTCAAATTCCACAAAATCTAACTCTGAATAACATAAATTAGCGTGTGTTGCAGGATCCAAAATGCAAGGCAGCAGGAATCCCTCTGATCGGTCAGTTCCGGCAGAACAGCCGCTCTGTGTTCGTCAGAGCAAGTTTCACCCTGAAAGTGAAAACCATTCAAGCGCTGAGAGGCTCGGCTCTTTTTTCGAGATTTGGTCCTTCGGAGTCACTCGACGAAACAGGTCGTTCCATTTGTTCAGACTCGTTGCTCGTTGGGCTCGGTTGGTGCCGCGCACGGTGAGCGAGGGAGGACTTCCTGAACGAGGGAGGACTTCCTGCACGAAGAATCACTTAATTCTGTCAAAATGAATTGTTCGGTTGAACGCAAGGTGTAAATCAGTTGCATTCCATAGGAATTATGCCGAAATGCCTGGGACTGTAATTTAGTCTCAAGCTGCTTTCGCACATGCACTGCAAACCTGAAATTATCCGAAGGAGCTGCATGTGTGAACGCAAATGTCAGAATCATTTGGGCCAGACATTGAACAGACTTTACCCAGCCAGCACCCGGATGACCTGTATGTCATTAGAAATGGCCCTTCAGATGAGTACCAAGTCTGCATAATGTCCCACTGAGCGGTATGTGTGAACAGAGCAGGCGATTGTCCGGAGAATCGACAGCGAGCGAGTGGGCGTGTCGCATGTTGATGACATCTCTGTCATGCGACCGGCGCATGATGGAGACGTCATCAACACGCCCACTCTTTTGTTCATATTACGTCCAAATACATGGAGTATCGACGCAAAAAAAAACGGCACAATTACTGATAAGTCTGTTGCCTCGTCCGCCATCTTGGGTGTGCTGTAAAACTCTGCAGCGCCATTGCGTCACGTCCTGCCTCCCGCACTCTCTACCCAGGCTCCGCCCCCTCGTCCAAACCAAAGGGAGTATCTCCAGGTCGTGTGAACGCGTCTGACACGGACAATCTCCGGTTGTGTGCTACGTGTGTGAAAGGGAAACTCTGGACAATGTCGGGACCTGATTGTCCACATATTGTCTGGAGTGCATGTGTGAAAGCAGCTTCGGTGATTATTTTCAGTTTGTGAGTTGAAGATTGAACGCTATTGCCGGAGTGACTCCAGGCCCATTTAAGGGAGTTGTTTGCTACGACCGAAGCGTTGGCGGGTCACGCATCACTGACTACCGGTAGGCCATAATGAGCACAGTTCTACCCGTTTCTGATGTGCTTACTGGTTAACAGCAGAGTGACGCCGTGCCGTGGCAGAAAACAGTTGGGGAATGGATTAGAGAATTTGATTTTCGCAACCCCTTCATTTCCCCTCCCAAACACACTTCTGTAGTTTGCGGGCACATGTCGCAGGCGATACGTGATCAGAGCGAGGGAGTGTAGATTTAAACAGAAGGGCGGCTTCCTCCTCCAAATCTCGGCGTGGATCTCTTCAACTAGAACTCGGGCTATCAGATCTTGGAGCCGTGTAAATTGACGTCGTCTACAGTGCCTTTTTTCCCTCGGCGAGGTCCAGACGATTGAACGAGCCGGGGTTAAACGGGCAGCGACGCAGTTAAACAAATGCTCCGCATCAGAGGAAATTGTGCGTGGCTCCTTTTGTCATTCAGGGAGGAAATTGAGAGGTTATTCATTCAGCGGAGGGGGGGGAGTGGGGGAGCGGGGGTTAGGGGGTACACTAACCCCTGCCAGCACGCTAACACGTTGGCATTCATCTATAATGCACGTCAGCCAGCCAGCCACTCCATTTCCTGTGACTAATCACCCCGTTACACATCCCGTTGTGTCAAGTCTTAGAGAGCTGGCGTGTGCACGTGCACGCACACTCATGGAAAGGGATCATGCATGCATGTGGGCGTACACACCAAGGCCGGGTGATATATTGATAATAATATCAATATTGTGATATGAGACGAGATATTGTCTGGGATTTTGGCTAAAATAGCAAAATCTCGATAGAGCCAAATGTCGTCTTGAAGGCTGTGTTACGGTAAAGTATGCAAACCAAAATCCCGGACGACACCTAGTCTCATATTGCGATATTGCTATAATATAGACATTGTGATATTGTGATATAGACTATTGTGAGTCTAGATATCGTCCGGGATTTTTAATTTTGGTTGTCGTACAATCACGATATAGTAAAAAGACATCTTTAAGGATGTATTGGAGAAAATAAAAGCGAGGGCTGTCGCGGTTTTCCGCAGTGTTACACGACTGCGGTATTGTGAAGCCAACTGCAGGGCTCCGCAGACACCCGCCTCAACCGCTAACTTTTTTGGTTTTGTTCTTATTTTTCATGGTGCTTTTCCCATTTAATTGTAGCCTATGTGTATTTAATTCAAAATAAATCCATAATAATGAAAATACGATGACTAGTACAGCTGCAGATATTGCTAAGCTGTGCAGCTCCGATCAGCGCGATATTTTCTACAGACAAAGCAAATAAAAACGTGTGTCTTTGTTGTATATGTATTTAATTTACTCCGTTTCCTGCTGCCGCGGAGCACCGGTCTGCAGCCCGGAGGTTGGGAAACTCTGGCATAGAAAAAAAACTAAAATATACAAAATGTACAAAAATGGAGAAAGGACAATGAAGGGTCAAGGTGGACAGGGAAGGCGCAGCGAGTAACAGAGCCCACGGCCTGTCTATATATATATATATACATATATATATATATATATATGTATATATATTTATATATAAAATATATTTATATGCGACAGCGTCTGGTGAAAGTTGTACCAAGTCCCGCAAATCAACACAAAAGAATATTTTCTTCTTTTTTTATATGTGTTTGTTTTGTTTTTTTTTGACCCATTTAAAACAAAGTTTTAATGTTGAAGAACACAATCAACATAAGAAACAACAGTTTTAGGATCACTAGACACTTGCGCATTTTGTGGGCGTGGCGATCGATTTGCATCCGCATCTGTCGTTCTAGCGTTTCAGGTGAAACCCCACCCATAAACAAACCGGCGCAGCTGGCGAGGCAACGCAGCGTCCGGGACGTGCTCGCTTTGGGAGCGACGCTAACACCTGTGAATGATTCAGAAATGACTTGATCCACAAACAAAGTGTCGACGAAACGAGAGTTTCACAGGACAACACACGCGCTTCACAGTGCTATCCTCTGCCACACTTCCTGCTTTGTACTCGGATGAGTTTGATATATCTACGATACCTAAGTCTTGTTCATGTGCAGGGACCGTGTGATCGTATGTAGTGATGTGTAGTTTAGCCCCGAAACGGGACGCCGCTTTGTATGAACGAGGCGGAACCGAGTCCCGCCGGCCGATGAGCCGTTCTTTTTTTTTTTTTTTTTGCCAAGTTTCACAGTTTTATGTGGTGCTGTTTGTCTCCTGCCGTCGCCGTCTCCCGCCGTGGGCGAATGTTTCCCCTCTCTCTGCAAGAGATAGCCTATGCTCCCTCTCGCTGGGAGGTGCCCTGGCTGAAAAGGAGCGCACCCGCGGTCACGTCAGGTTCACAGAGCGAAGGCGCACACGCACTGGTCTGACTGTGAGGTTTTATTTCAATGAGTTATTTTAATATTATTATTGATGTGTGAAAAATACTGTTGATACATGCTCTACACAGAAATAACTAACTATAGTACTTGTTTATTTTTTTTTTATTGTGAAACATTGTTTAAACATAATCGACTAAATAAATATGAACAAAAAATAAAAATACTTAAGGACAGTATCATATATTTTCATGTGTTATTTTTAAAACTCTACACACTTTCATTTGATTTACGTTTGTTTTGCTTGATTTTGATTGAACTCATTTTATCTTACTGTTCTATTCATATCATATGGTATTTTATTTTCATGATTTTTTTATTTATCATGTCACAATTGTGCTGGTGTTTGGGATTAGACAAGAACATTGCCTACTATGTCTATTTGCTTAAAAACCTAATAAACATTTCGGCTTAATGCATTTGGCCTAAAAGCCTGCAATATAACATATACATTTCCACATTTTATCGTGCTTATCTTTGTGATTAAAGCTTATTTTTATGTACATTTGGCGATGTAAACATGTCAGCCCTGCGAGTTTGTTGCCTTAGGGTGAGCTGACCCACTGACAATGGCAGGGAGTCTAGTGGAGGAGTGGTTGAGGGCGGAGTTAATCAGCTATTGTTCTCAGCCATTACCCGCCTCTTAAGTGTGAAAAAGCTCAGGGTGTTTGTGGGGGATTTTCTCAGTGATTGACACATCATTGGAAAGCTTACGATCTGCTCTTTCATAATCTGTAAAAAAAAAAAAAAACAGCCAACTTGGGATCCAAAACACCAGTCACTGTCACACACACACACACACAAATTTGTCATTTACAAAGCAACTCAAACATCAGGCCTTGTAGAACAGCGAAAAAAACAAGTAAAAATGGTGGTAATACTGCGTACCCCAGTATTAAATCTTCCCCACCGTGACAGCTCTAAATGCTTTACTTTTAGAAGTGGTTATAGAGTTGCCGACCATGCATCGGCTGTCAGTTGGCAAGACCGAATTTCAATCATCTTTTTATCATTGAGTGATAACGATTCTATGTAATTATCATACCTCTGTTTTGCCACTTCCTTGGTAGAAGTTTCTAAAAATATGTGATTGAAAACCGGGCAACCACAGGAGACTGTTGACAATGGCTCACGGCCCAAATGCCCAGGGCAACTGGGCAACCGTTATTATCTGGGCCCTGTCCATAGACTATTCTAGCTGTTCCAATCAACGGTCATAACATCCGCATTTCTAATGATTGTTTCTGAAATATTTCTTGTGTTTGAATATGTTATGAAATCACCAATAGTCATAACCCAAAATATCGCTGCGGAGGCCCACATAAGATTATCTTTATCTGGATGGATAAAAAAAAAAAAAACCCCGCTGTACAGACTCCCGCCTCCATTTCCACAGCAACGGCCCGATGATCTGCAAAAGTTGCATGTGTGAACATCTGTCTTTAATCAGTTAGTGCTGCTCTTGCTTTTATCTAGCTTTCAGCGCTAATCAAAAACACATCTTCCCCGACTAAACTCACCCTCCAACATCCTCACAATCCTCATTTAACAAGCGCTTTGACAGAAAGATGAACACTTTCCAAAAACTCAAGGTGGGTTTGTTTTTTTTCAAAGTAAATTGTGCAGAGGCATCTTTTTTTTTTTTTTTTTTTTTTTTTACTGTTGAAGGACCACGTTGAGTAATTCTTGCCGAAGTTGCATCGTTTCACCTCATCTAACGCAATTAAAAAATATGCAAAACATGACCAAAATTAAGTCCCTTTGACAAAAAAAAAAACATGCTAGCGGACTGAGGAGGTCATTTGAAGTTTTACCTCCGAATTTTCCCGAATCCGGGAAAATGTTCAGTCGTACGGTCGTAGAGAATGTGCGAGCTCAGGAGGTGAGCACACTTGGAACGGTCCATTCAACGGGGAAAGCGATGGACCGCCTACAGGACCCCGATCCGCTGCTTTCTTAACGGCTTCCCAGCTTTGCTGGCTCCCCAAGGCGTCGTCAACAAGATCTCGCCGGGGTTAACGCCGGGCCAAGGTCCGTCAATACCCCCCTCCATCAACCCACCCATCGAACCCACCGCCCCGACTCCGAAATCCATGGACGCCACTTTGTTTACCTGTGTGTTCGGTAATTAAAATAGATTTCCGCGAGGCGGCCCTAATCCTTCTAGAAATTACATTGATTCAGCGGCCAACGCAAGAGAGGAGCCGGACGGCCATTTTTTTTTTTTGTTCTTGTTTCTTTTTTTAGACGCTACCTTTTTTGCATACAAGCGGGGTTGCATCCCGCCCCACGCAACCACCCAAAGCTCCTCCGCCCGAATCCTAAAACCCTGATTAACGCCGAATCCGACAAACGACAGCTCACCGGAAAGTCTCATTCATGAATTTCGATGGAAAAGTCAGACTGCGAACACGTGTCCATATTTTTTGACTCTTCGACGAATTTCGGATCCAACACGAAGTCACTTTTATTATCGCAAAATGGGCTTAAACCTAAGGAAAATCATTTATGTAAATCACGACCTTATGAACGTTACCGCTGGGTGCCACCGTATCCTGAGGCCGGCCGCCGCAGGATCATGAAGGATCCTCACCACCCCAACAACGGACGGTTCCAGCTGCTGCGGTCAGGCAAGCGCCTCCGCAGTCACACAGCGAGAACAGAGAGACTGAGACGGAGTTTCTTCCCGCAAACCATAAGAACTGTCAATGCTGACCTCACCAGGGGGTCCTCACTGAGCCACACACATAGGCTCCACTACCTTACTGTACTGTATGTAGCATACTGTACCACATACTGTGTCACTGTTCAGGGTTGTTCGTGATGCCGTATTGCTGCACCGTACTGTTGTATACTGTGCTGTATTATCCCAAACACTACCTCACTTCATTCACATGCCACTTTAATGCACATATCTGTATAAACATAATTGCCTTACCTTATACATAAGCATATTCGCTCTATCTATTCCATTTTATCTCATTTTATTTTATTGTATTTTATTTTATTCAATTTATTTTTATTTTATTCTATAAGTATTCGACTTACTGTATTACGTTTTAGGAGTCAGTTAGTTGGTCTATTCGAAATTTTTCCCTAGAACATATTGTGTGTTATCACCGGGTGCGTTGCATTACAATTCACTGCATATATGTATGAAAGTATGTATATGTATGTGACGTATAAACCTCTTGAATCTTGAATCTTCTCTGTGAATAATCTGAATCTGAATGAATATCTTGTTTCATGTGAATCAGCTGCGTATATTTACGCAGGGGGGGTCAGGGCGAGGGATCCGACATTTCGATTCTTTTGTTTTATTTCCCCACAGTCTTCACGCGACGACATAGGCACAGGTTACCACACCCACTGTCCGACGTCTGGGATCTTTGTTCTGCGGGTGGAGTCCCGTGTGTCCTCAGAGGCGCTCGGCTTTTCAGGTCGTGAACTCCGCCGCCTTGCGTGAGATCCGTGTCGGTTTTCAACTCATGAACGAGTTATTTCCGCTCACGTAGCGGCATTAAGGATGCAAATTTTGAGTTTTTAAAATGGTTTCTGACAATAGCCGACCCCCATTAACCGATCATCAGCCATTGTCAAGATTAGATTAAAAGATGTACTATTTAGAATGCACGACTGTCTGGGATGTGCCATATCGGATCGTTCACGATAATACCAGCATCATCTTGAACATGATAAAAAATAAATCGTGACGGGCATGAGTAGTCGATTCCTGTATTTCTTCAACGTGTAGAGTAATCGCATTTTTATGAGGACGCCCACAATTAGGTTGGGGAAAAAACGATTAAATACAGTTTTTTCATTTTGTTACTTTGTTTTGTTTGTAAACACCTTAGCTTACTGCAGCCGGCACATCCCGGTTTGGGAAAGGACCTCAGCCAGCTGAGGGCTGTGTGAGCTGTCCTCTAACATGCCTGAAATAAAAGGCACGTGTGGTGGCACGTGTCGCCCCGATGAGTTGTATTTAAGAAATACACTTTTTAATTACTTAAAAAAAAGTATATATATATATAAAATGATTTTTTTTTCAACTGTTTAACTGATAGTATTCTTCAAAATTCTTCTTGTCGGTTAATGGTTAATAATTAACATCCAAAAGTGGCATATACCTCCGTTTGAACATGAAGCTTTGGAACGCCATTGCTTTGCTTCCTCCATAACGTCCTAAATTAAAGTCTGATTGAGTCCCACATGTAGCGGACCAGACCCTGGTTCGCTTGGAACCGGGCCGAGCCCCGTCTTTTCGGGAGAACCGCCGTTTAATTGTTTGGTCCGCATCAAAATTGGAACGCGTCACCTTTCACCTCACCAAAAGAGAGGCAGCAAGAGGGTAAACGCGCCCTGGTTCGATTTTAAACTGACCCAAAACAGGGAAGGTGTAAAAAGCCCCCTTCGGGGCATTCGGAGGGTGGGTTGAGTGTAGCTGGGAGGGTCGCCAGGCTTGACCGCCCCCACCCTCCTCCACCCTTCACCCTGCATTGGAAACCTTGCCGAGTCTCCAACGTCGGAGGAAAGTACGTCACGTCATGGGGTCGGCGGGTGGGGGCGCTACTGAGCTTGGGAGTGAGTGTCTGTGGGGGGGGATAACAGATAACAGAGAGGAAGCCTCTAACCTCGCCTAAAGCTGTCCGTCTTCGTAAATAAAATGAGATAATTATTGAGCGGACGACATTACGGCGGTTGTAAATCTGGGCCGAACGCGGCGCTTTTCGGACACTAAGTGCTCGCTAAGCGCTGAGCGGACGCATCATATTTCAAGAGCCGGGCGTCATGTGTGTGCGTGCGCGCGCGTGTGTGTGTGCGTGTGTGTGTGTGCGTGGGCGTGTGCGTGTGTATGCGTGTGTGTGTGTGTGTGTGTGTGCGTGTGTGCGTGTGTGTGTGTGTGTGCTCGTGCGCGCGCGAGGGTGAGGGAGCCGGGGGAGAGAATGGAGTGTAATGGTTATCCATTATCTTATACGGGGCGCGGCGACGGCGGCGGTGGCGGCGGCGGCGGCGATGATCATTTTCAAGTGAGTCATTTTGTGGAAGTACCAATCTGCTGCCAGGCACTCGCAGAGAAAAGACTTTGATGGCTGATCCAAAACAACTGTTCAGGGGTCAGCGGAGAAGCGGCTGCGAGAACTCCCTCATTATTCAAATAGCGTCCTCAGGAGAAGATCCGCACAACAATAAACAGCCAGCCGGAGTGGGAGTGCGAGTGCGAGTGCGAGTCGGAGTGGGAGTGGGAGTGGGCGATTTACCTATTTACCGACGCGCCGCAGAGAAGCGAGCGAGAGAGAACGTTAACCAGGTTTTATTGTCCAAATCCCAGCGTCGGGCCCGCCGAACGGGGGAGCGCGGCGACAGTCCGCCGTGGCCACGCCTCCCCGACAGAGCCCCGCCCACTTTCTCTGAGGAGGGAAGGGGGCCGTGAGAAACTGGAACTTCCGGGTTCAGAGAGCTCTTTAAAGCGCCGCTTCGTCCTTTTTCGCCGCCTATGAACCAAAGACGTCATCACAGATGGTTCTGGTTTCAAACGGTTTAAACTGGACTTTTCCCTTCTGAAATGACTGACTTCACCAACCACCCAAGTGCCAGTTTGTCCAGTCGACGACTGCGTTGAGGTATTTGCCGCTCAGAGTTCAAGGTAAAATGACGGCGCTTATTTTTCGTCGGGAATCAACCTGCGCGAGCAGCGTCGGAATCTTTCCGGTTGATCTGCGTTTGCGCTCCGCCGATACGCCACGCTGACCGCAAATCCGCAATCCTGCCCTGAGACGGGGGTTTCATAATATTGAATCATCTCTGTCGGGTGGCTGCACCTCTTAGTATTTTGGCTTTTTATAGCGGCGTGGGTGCGGTGTTTGTTTGTGTGCAGCGGCGGCTCCGCATGGTTACTTAACACCGGAGCCAGTCCGCCCCCCCACCCCCCGTGCTTTACACAGCAACCAGCCCGAGCTCATTGAGGTGTTGCGGCGTTTGCTGCCGCCAGGCTGAGTGTGCGTGAGAGAACGAGCGTGTGTGCATGGGTGTCTGGCACACGCACACACACACGCAAACACACACACACACACACGCACACACACGCACACACACGCACACACACACACGCAGGCAGGCGGACAGACAGCCCAGGAGCGACCGTTGTTGAAGTGTCACCATCTGTGAGTGCATTCACGCCTGTCTGTGCCTTGAGTGTGTGTGTTGGTGTGTGTGTGTGTGCGTGTGTGTGTGTGTGTGTGTGTGTGTGTGTGGCGCTGTGTCTGCTTGTGTTTATGTGTGAATATGTTTTTTTGTGTTTTTTATGCACTGCTTTCTCTGTGTATTTCTGTGTGTCGGGTCATGAAGTCCAGACAGTGAATTAAAAGACTCCCTAGTTCCAGAGTTTCTTAGTTTGGAAACCCTTGGAAAACCGCTCAGACTCAACACCACTTGGCAGAGATTGGAAGACACATTTTGCCATGAAAAGTCAATGTCTATGAATCTATCCGTTGAGTCCTTAAGGAGGACGCTTTCTCAAAGTCATGTGTTGCGAACAATTTTACAGTTGCCCATTCCCAAAACCACAAATGTTTTTCTTTAATAAGTGGATGTTCCAATACGTACAGTAGTCCAATGGGGCAACTGCGGTTGCCAAAAGAACATGGCTGCAATTGCCCCAAGATTATGAGGCGTATAATTCTGATTGGCTCCCAATGATTTTAAAATAAGATTTAAGTTAAAAAAAAAAAGAAAGAAAAGATAAGAAAAGTATTTTTCTTGTGTCTGTTTCAATACGTAGTAAAATGGGGCAACTACGGTTGCCGAAAGGACGTGGTTGCAATTGCTACAAGGTTCACGATGCTAATGACTCGGATTGAATCCCAATGATTGAAAATTGAGGTTAAGGTTTAAAAAAATACATGCATCGGTTTGGGAGTAGGTTGCCTTTAATAAGTGGCTGTTTGAATACGTAGTATAATGGGGCAATTGATGTCGCCAAAACAACTTGGTTGCGATTGCCCAAATGCTCTGAGGCTTATCACTTATCAGTTATCACTTACAACTTATCACTTATCACTTATCAACTCCCAATTAACGCAAAATATGGTTTCTATCAGGGTTTACCTTTAATAAGTTGATTTCAGATGAATAAATTCATCTACTATCCTCCTTTCTGAACCAACTAGTGCATGTTGTTTAAAGTGATGGAGCAACTTCTCCCTGTTCCACTTCTTGTAGTCATGACAACGTGGCTTTGTCAGTCCGTAAAGTGCAATGGAGAGAAGGATAAACAAACCAAGTCCACGAAACAAGGTTCCCATCTCGATTGATAAAGGCCACATAGAAGGACGTGATGTCGGCTTTTCTCGTCCGTACTTTACCGTCACAATTACATCAGAAACACAGAGTACGCGTCCGGAACGTAGCCGTCTGAAATGAAACACGTCTGAAGAGGGATGGCCGTACAGCGCGCGGCCGTGGGTTAGAAACCCGTCTGGCCGGCGTTACACTGGAATTCACACAGGTTGTCTGTCTGAAGAGTCAAACAGCCGATCAATATGGCCGATCGATCGGTGGCATTGAGACCGAACTGCTCGTGTCGACGGGGGCAGTAGATTCTCACCGGAGCTTTAGCGTGCGCTGACGACTGGAGGACACCGTGCGCGCTCGGGAAAAAAAACTCTCGCACGCACGCACGCACGCACGCGCGCGCACACACACATACACACACACACACACACACACACACAGGCTTGTGGCGCATGTGAGCAAGCAAGCCAACGCGGCGCCAGTAAAGCTGCTTCAGGATTACACATCTAAGCAAATTATGTAAACACTGACAAACACACTGGCAACAACGGTTGCCAAGTCGTCCCAGGCAATCACATTAGGGACACTGTCAACCATACCCTGGCCCCTGGTCGCTTGTTGTCGACCATTTTTCGATGCGATATAAAGGGAGTCAAAAATGGTCCAACGAGCGAATAAAGAAAGAATAATGGATTGAAATATGGATAATGTAGGAACAATATCACTGAATTTAAAAGGACAATTGACGATCATTTTGTAAGTATTGGCAACCAACAGCTGATGCATGGTCGCTGACTTGGCAACCACATGTACTGTAAAGGTTAGTGTCGGTCCCTTGACCAACGTAAACACGGACAAATAAATCCAAGGCCCGAGATTAACAGTTGCCTATAACGGTAATATATAACAAAATAGTAGCCAACCATGCATCAGCTGTTAGTTGCCCGGACGGACAAAATGGTTGCCAAATTTAAAATCATTTTATAATTAAGTGATGATCCTGTACGATTATAATCCATATTTCTGTAGCCTGGGCAACCAAATTTAGGCCATGGATAACCATTCCACTGGATCTGGTTGCCCCGTTGTCAACCACTTTTTAGATGTTATCATGTCAACAATCACGTGGGATATGTGTATACCTCCGTATTGTACGGAGACTTGCGCCAAGCGTATATTCTCACTCAGTTACAAAACGATAAACATTCGGCGACCAGTTTCTCGGCCCTGGCAACCGACAGCCGATGCTGCTGATGCAGACCGCAAACGGACTGACAAATGGAACCGTTTGTGTCTGTGTGACTCGCAGTACAACATTCCTACGAGCGCACACATACACAGCCACACAGGGGCCCCCTCACACAGGTTAAATAAAAAAAAACAAACACTCGTCCAACGATCAATGAAGCCTACTTCAGGTTTCATTGTGTGCGTGTGCGTGCGTGTGCGGGTGTGTGTGTTGCGCGCGCGCACGCGGGAGGTTTTTTTTTTCTGAGCGTGCACGGTGTCCTGCAGCCGGCGGCGCACGCGAGGGCTCCGGTGTGTAAACTTGGCGAGCCTTCCCTTCCTTCCTTCCTTCCACACACACAGACACACACAGACACACACACACACACACACACACACACACACACACACACACACAAACACACACACACGTGCACGCTACCTCCACGCGACACACTCCGCGCTCATCTCCCGTCAGATTCACCCCCGTCCCCCCGTCGCAGCAGCAGCAGCAGCAGCAGCAGCAGCAGTTTGGGGGCAGGAGGATCAGCCTCCGCCGCTGAATATCAAGCCCGGGCAGAACGCCTCGCGCCCGGACGGCGACGGTCCAGAGCGCTGCATTATTCATGGGCGGTGGGGACGAGATGAGAGGCGAGGCGAGGGCCCGGTTTCAGCATAGCCCCCCCCCCCAAAAAAAAACCCTAAACGAGGAGGAGGAGGAGGAGGAGGGGGGAGGGACACAGGGGAGCGAAGGGGGACGCTTGACACCTCCAACAACTGTTTATCGTCAGCGAAAGAAAAATGACAACGTGGCGCCAGAGGGAAAGGGCCACGACTGAAAGGGAGTGTGTACGTGTTTGTGTGTTTGTGTGTGTGTGTGTCGGTGCGTAAATGTGTGTGTGTGTGAGACAGGGGCGGCTTTGAAAAATGACATCTTTGGGAAGATGCTATCGACGTATTTGGACACGGCCAAACACCAAAGCGCAGACGCAGGAAGGCGGCGAGAGACGACTCCTCTCTCGCCGCCGCCGCCGCCGCCGCCGCCGCCGCCGCCGCCGCGGGCTCGTCTCCCGTTAAACGCAGATCAAGAAGAAAAACACAAAGAAAACAACAAAAAAGACAAAAGAAAACAAGAGAAAACCAAACAAAAGTCCCGTCTTGTGCAAATACACATAAAGGAAGAAAAAAGACGCCAAGCAACAATCACAAATCTGCCGTTTTGGGTCCCCGTTTTCGCTGTTTTAGAACCACACACACACACACACACACACACACTTAAATACATCAATTAAGCTAAACTGCGTTGGTTCAAAAAAAAAAAAAAAAAAGGAGATAATTATTAAGAATGAAAGACGAGCAAAAGAAAAAGAAAAAAAGAAAAACACGGCAGACAGGCCTGGGTTTGTTTTGGGAGCGAGCGAAATCAAAGGAAAGACAAAATGTCTGGCTCCTTGATATCAGATCTCGGAGGAGAGGCGTGATGGGCAGCGCCGAGCAGAAGGCGTCTCGGGAGGTTTGGGGGAGAGAGAGAGAGAGAGAGAGAGAGAGAGGGAGGGAGGGAGGGAGGGGGAGAGGGGGGGGGTTTAATGTGATCATAGGGGACGCTTCTCTTTCGGGGGGGGGGGGTGGGGGGGGGGTAATGAGCAATCAATAACGTCCTTAACGGAGTTACAGCGAGGGAGCTGACAGCAGATGTAAGTCGCTAAGCTAACAGGCTAACGACTGATCTCACGTTACCGGTGGGGCGCGTGCACGCGCACAGGCACACACACACACACACACACACACACACACACACACACACACACACACACACACACACACACATAAACATACACACACACACACACGAGTGGACACACATAAAATATGGGGACTTATACACACACAAGGACACACATACACACAAACACACAAGCCTATGAGGACACACACACACACGAGTGGACACACTTAAAATATGGGGACTTATACACACACAAGGACACACATACACACAAACACACAAGCCTATGAGGACACACACACACACACACACATTATAAGGACACACATACTCTATGAGGACACACACTTTACCGTATACACACATATAAGGATGCACACTGAAACGGACATACAGTCACAGAAATGTTCAGTGACAGGCCAACACACACACACACACACACACACACACACACACACACACACACACACACACACACACACACACCTACACACACACACGTCCGTAACACATGTAAATACTTCACTGTTTAAACAGCTCGTTTGTTTGTGCTGTGCATGGAAACAGGCACGTGAACACAAAGGCAACATGCAGTGGCGCTCTCCACTTAGCACACGAACACGAACACACACACACACATGAACAAGCACACACACACACACACACACACACACACACACGCACGCACGCACACACACACACACACAAATACACGCGTACACACACACACCTCGGTGTAGTGATCGATGGCTGTAATCACATTCAGAGGCGATGAACACGGTGGCATGTACTGGACGGTACAGAGCGAGGAGCAGCGGTGTATAGATCCTGTCCTTATACAAATGCAAGGTATAGATCCTGTGATTACATCGATGCAGGGTACAGATCAAGTCCTTATGGTACAGATCAAGTCCTTATATAGATGCAGGGCATAGATCCCCTCCTTATATAGATGCAGGGCATAGATCCCCTCCTTATATAGATGCAGGGTATAGATTTTGTCCTTACTGTATATAGATGCAGGGTATATATCCTCTCCTTATATAGATGCATGGTATAGATTTCTGTCCTTATATAGATGCAGGGTATAGGTTGATTATATAGATGTAGGGTATAGATCATGTCCTTATACACTGATCAGCCACAACATTAAAACAGGTGACAAGTGAATAACATTGCTCATCCTCTTCCAATGGCACCTGTCAAGGGGTGGGATCTATTAGGCAGCAAGTGAACAGTCAGTTCTTGAACTTGATGTGTTGTAAGCAGGAAAAATGGGAAAGCGTAAGGATCTGATGATGATGCAGGGTATAGATCTTGTCCTTATGAAGATGTAAGGTATAGATCATGTCCTTAAACTGTATAGATTCAGGGTATAGATCCTGTGCTTATATCGGATATAGATAATTTCCTTATATAGATGCAGGGTATAGATCCTGTTCTTATATCAGATATACTGTAGATCATGACCTTATATAGATGTAGGGTATAGATCATGTCATTATAGCGATGCATGGTATAGATCCTGTGCTTATATTAGACATAGATCATGTCCTTATATAGATGCAGGGTAAAGATCCTGTGCTTATATCGGATACAGATAACGTCCTTATATAGATGCAGGGTATATATCTTGTCCTGATATAGATGCAGGGTATAGATTGTAACACAGGAGGGATACGGTATAAAAGGAACAAATTATAATTTGACACCTCAAAGCTGAGATATCTAGTCGCTCATCACAACATCGATATCATAATGATATATCATCCAGCCCTACCTCAGAACCAAGCCAACTATATTGCCGTTACCATGGCAGCAGCTCAACGTGTATCGAAGTCGTGCGCATAAAGGGTAATTCACCGCATAGCTTCATTGAACCCATTTAACAGACTGATGTTTCGGACATTAATTCTCCATCCGTGGCCGGAAACAACACCCCGTGGCAAGCAATGCAGTTATGTAGAAATAAAAATGGGGGCTGAGCTCGCTCGCCCGCTAGCCAACCCAGCAAACTTTTCTATGCCGTTGTCCATCGCAGCACCAAGCTCCGAAAAGGGAGTCACCCAGAGTGGAATTCTTCCCTCCTTGTGAGACATAAAAAGGGAGGGAGGAATTCCAGTGAGGACATGCAGAGAAGCCTGCCACAAAAAAGAGGCAGAGAGGGGGAGTGTGTGATTCAGGGAGATAAAGGTTGAGTCAAAACTTTATAGAGTTGAGTGTCAAGTCATGAGGGAGGAGGGAGGGACGGAGGGAGGGAAAGGGGCGACGCCGCCAATGGAAGGAGAAGAGTGAAATGTCCAGGCCGCACGAAAACAGCGGCCGAAACGCTGTGATCCGTCAAAAGAACAGAACTACAAACTATTTGTGAGTTACGACTATATTTTCGAGTTTCATCCCTCATGACTAAAGCGTCCCCAGAAAGGAGTATTGGGTACTGGTATTAGTATTCATGAAATGCTCGGAGTGACGCCTACACATTTTGAAAGGTTCGCGTGAAGCAAGCTCAGCTCAGCGATTGGCCGGGGCTTCCAAATAAAGGCGGAGCTTCGTCATGTGATGCTGTGATATGATTGGTTGTTTGTTAATTAGTATGTGTAATGACACCATGAGATTCAGGGGGCAAAAAAAATAAATAAATAAAAAAAAAGATTTGCTGTGATCTCATGAAATAGGGGGCCCTCTTTTAAAGAGATGCCAATTTCTACCTTTTCTATTCATTTTTTTGTTTGTTTTTTTTTATAATATTTTTCATTTATAGAACAAAACGCTCAGGGATTAAACCGACAAGTGAAGTGAGAAAATCTCGGTTTTCCAATCGGTGTTTCCGACGAAAAAAGTACTTCTAGTACTTCTATCATCCTTAAAATAAAGTGTGTACTTCAGAACACCCTCCAGTGGTTTAGGATGGATCCTTTCTCCACGGCGGAGTTTAATCACAGCCCGAGCGCCACAGCGCTGCATCACCTGACGCCGTTGTTCGCCAGGTTGTTGGGGCTGGTGTCGAGGCTCTGCGACGGGGCCGCGTCGCGTCGCGTCGCGTCGCTCTCTTATCTTATCAGCCGATCGCGAGCTCCGCGAGGAAAAATGAGACGCCGCGACAGCGATACCGCCGACAACGCTCGTCTGTCAAGGCGCTCCGGCCCCATTACCATACGCCCGGGAAGGACGGGAGGGAAGCGGAGCGGCGACGGGAGCGGCCTGGACTGGATGAATTGAATAAATTGACCAATTCCGTTTTTCCACAAACTTAAAATCCTGGAAAGTGTCAAAAACGGCGTCTAATTGCGGGAAAAGGCAGGTAAGCCCGGAAGTCCAGCAACGGGATAAATTGAATACATTGAATGTTGGATACATTTGGCGGGAGGCCAGGCGTTGGCCTGGACCCTGAAAAGGGAAACTTAAAATTCTGGAAAACGTCAGAACTGGTGTGTTGATATGGAAAAGGCAGAAAAAGCTGGAACCACAGAACCCGAGGCTGAATAAATTGTTGAATGGATAAATTCCACCGAGGCCGAGTGTTTAGCTCGCACCCCTCAAAAGAGACTTAAAATCCTGGAAAACATCAAAACTGGCATCCAATTGCGGAACAAGGTGAATGAAAGAATATGGAATCTGCTTTGGGTCCTAATACAGATACTCCTCACTCAACCACCTACCTGTGTAACGACTATTCAGACTCAGGACCAGCTCTCTGACCAGTCTGTTTTGTACGCTGTGTACAATACCACGGCGTCTCAGCGTCAAGCATCTCATCGTGCAGCAACCTTAATATACTATATACACTACATACCCTTTATATACTATATACACTATATACACTTTATACACTGCATATAGTATATACACTGTATACTGTATATTAGATACAATATATATACTATATACACTATATATACTACATACACTGTATACATCTCATCTCATCACCGTTGTCAGTCTCAGTGTCGTTCTCGCAGTCTGTCAGTATTCACTATACTAGCGTTCGCAATGGCCACGCCCCCTTACCGTCAAATAACACGGGTCCTCGCTTATCGACCAATTCACTGAATGACCTGGTCCTAGGAACGGAACTCGGCCGTTAAGTGAGGAGTACCTGTAATCGTATTTGTGAACTGTAAATGCTTACCGCCTACAGTCTGAATTTCGGTAAAAGACTACAAATCCTGGAAAACGGCCAAACTGGCAACCGGTTTGAGTAAATAATGGTGTTCTCGAACTCTTAATGTTTATCTCCTCCGTCTGGAGAGAAAGAAGGTGGAGAAAGAGAGCGAGAGCGAGAATGAACACACGAGAGAGTGTGTGGAAAAAACACACACGAAAGCACACACGGAATTAAAAAAAAACACACACAAGGGGGGGAAAAAAAACATATGTACACACACGTTCATCTCAATAATTCAAAATCAGAAATCACTGTTTTTCTCTCCCCCAAATTCTACCAGTCAGATTGAGAGCAGCCTTGGCACTCTGTCCACAAATGTCTGTTGCCAGAAACTTGGGAGTGCTGTTTAACTCTGACCTCAACTTTGAACAACAAATCAAAATAATTGTCCAGTCCTGCTTCCTTCAGCTGAGAACCATTTCAAGAATCAAACCCAGTACTATCACACAGCGACCTGGGAAAATGAATCCACGCCCTCATCTTCTCACGACTAGACGACTGTAACTTCCCCTCCTTTCCGGCATCAACCCAAAGT